>NW_020172779.1:15160452-15244536 GCF_003031525.2 Neophocaena asiaeorientalis asiaeorientalis
GAAAGACATCAGCCTGGGAGAGAACGTGGCAGGTTCCCAGAAGAGGGAGGCCTCCTATATGGTCAGACAGGAAGTTCTAGAAGATGGTTCTGGCTGGACTGCTAAGAGGGGGTCAAATCACGAAGGGCCTCATGGGTCACACTCACTCAGGAGCTAAGATTTATCCTGAGGGCAACTTGGAGCATGAGTGTAACAGGAGGTACCTGGTGTGTTGAAGTTCTCACTCAGCAGTGAGAGGTGGGAGAGAGGCCCCTCCCGTTTTGGAAGCTGGGAATGACTGTGGAACTCCAAGAGACACTTGGGGTCCTCATTTAACAGTGCTTCTTAACCAGAAGTAAGTTCTCTCCCCAGGGGACATTTGACAATGTCTGGAGTCATTTTGGGTTGTCACAACTTAAGCAGGGGAGAAGGGATGGGGTGTCACTGGTATCTAAGGAAATAAAACCCAGGGATGTTGTGAAACATCCTATAATGCACAAGACAGGCCTGAATACTGAGCTAATGAACTGATGCTTCTGGACACGGGAATTCCTGCCAACCCTGCAGGTTGCCTCCCACCCTCCCACCCACAACTTGCTGCCTCTTGACAAAGCAATCTGCAGAAGCATCCCTGCTGGTTGCCATAGAAAAAGGAAACAGTAGAAAGTGAGACATGCAGAGCGTCCAGGAATGATCAAGTTGCAGACGAGGTCCTGGACCTTGTTCATTGCAGAACTAGTCACAGCAGCCAAGTTATGGAAACAACCCGAGTATTCACCAATAGGCAAATGAGTAAAGAAAATCCTGCCACTTGTAATATCATGGATGAACCAGGAGGACATTATGCTAAGTGAGATAAGCCAGTCATAGAGAGACAAATACCGCATGATTCCACTTACACATGTGGTATCTAAAGTAGTCAGAATCAGAAAAGCAGAGAATAAAATGGTGGTTGCCAGGAGCTGGGGGGAGGGGGCTATGGGGAGTTGTTCAACAGTTATAAGGTTTCAGCGATGCTAGATGAATAAGTTCTAGAGGTCTGCTGAACATAGTGGCTATAGGTGTCAATGAGGTATTTTATGCACTTCAAAATGTGTTGAGAAGGGTGATCTCGCTTTTTGTTCTTAGTACAAAAAACAGACTCCTCCCAAAACCCCCGCAGAAACAAAAGACTCCACAAAGGGACACAAGGAAACTCTGGGAGGTGTTGGATGTCTGTTGCCTTGACTCTGGTGATGGTATCAGGGTGTTTGCAACTGTCCAGACTCATCAAAGTGTACACATTAAATAAGTACATCTGCATATATCAATTATAACTCAATAAAGCTGTTTTAAAAAAAGAGAGGAAGCTATGTGGTCAAATTAACATGGAAGTGAGAAGGAACTGGTAACTTTCATGGCTGATTATATATTCATGAATGGCACTGAACTAAGATCTGGGGAGATATGGTTGAGGATGTGAGAAGAGTAAAAATATTCCTGTGCTGTCGTCCAAGGCTGCTCTGTTGAACTTATGCTTTGCCACTGAGAGTGAGATGAAAGAAAAATGTATCTCGTGTAGCATACTGGAAATATTACACAGAATTTTCTGCAAGAAGAGCTGACATTAAAAAGAGAAACCACAAAAGAATCTTAACAAAAAATGATCAAAGAATTTTCATCTCTGAAAGGACACGGTTTGCCCCCAATTCACGCTTCCCCTCACTGACATTTTTTTCCCCTCTAACCTTAATAATAAATGAAAGAATCGTAATGCAGAAAACATTTCAGTAAATAGTTCTTTGGTATTATATTTGAAGATATTAATTTCATTCTGTTCCTCCTGATTTATTTAACTGCAGGGTAGCTGACTCCTGTTTTAAAAGGAGGAATCCATTTCTCCCGAGCACATTCCCTATCCTTGCAATGTAGAATGGGCATTTGTTTGCTATAGAGGGAAACACAAAGTGACATACAGATGTTGCCATTAAAGATATTTACGGAAGAGGCGCTAGATCAAGAGAAAATCGCAGACCTCAGGCAAGGGTGCCTTGTCTGAGGTCATCTTGTCTTTCTTTCTTGGGACTGGCAGAAATAGAGCGGGAAGTCCTGATTCGTCCTCCCTGCACGAATCCTAGATCCTCTATCAATATGACTCACGGGCTCTGGGGATGCATCCCAAATTGCAGTATTGGGTCTGGGGAGCCACAGAATGCCACAGCTAAAGAATGAATTGCAGCTAATGAGGAAAGGTATCTCGACACAGCTGTGGAAGGGGTGAGCTAAGGATAAACAAAATAGGCAACAACAACAAAAAAAAACATTTTTAGCCTGAAAAATGAAGCAAAAGGAAATCAGAGGAAGTAAGTTTTGATTGCATCCATGGCCCAGAGAGAAAACAGCAAAACAATTTAATTTTGAATTCTTCTCTAGTCTTCTAACTCGGCGATGTTTCCAGAGAAAAATAAATTGCTGATAAAAGTCACGGGGCTTTGGGTAAATCCGGAAAATAAGAAGTCTGGGGAAGATTTGATTACAATTGACAGCAGAAATGAGAGCTTTCAAAATCCTGTGTGTGCGCACCCGGGGTTGACTAATTACTGATTTGGAGGGGGGTGGTTTGATTTGTTATATTTAGAAGATATTTGGAAACCATGAGAATTTTAACAAGATACCTCATGCACATGCGGTGCTGCTGTGGTCCAATTGCTTTAAGGTTGTTTGGACATATTTTGAAGAGGCAACTATGGGAAAACAAGATGTTGATTTACAAATATGTGAAACTCTGCCTTCAGAACAGTGATTCCCAAACTTTAGGCATCCAAGCATCATTTTCCTGATTTTTGCCACATCCCGGAGCCTTCTTAACTCCTAGCCATTTCATATTTTCTTAAATTGTTTCACTTTAGTCTTTTACTTTAAAGGAAACTTTATATCAATCATTTAAAGGTCCTAAAGAAAAAGTAAATATAAAAACAAATACAGGGCTTCCCTGGTGGTGCAGCGGTTGAGAGTCTGCCTGCCGATGCAGGGGACATGGGTTCGTGACCCGGTCCGGGAAGATCCCACATGCCGTGAAGCGGCTAGGCCCGTGAGCTGTGGCCGCTGAGCCTGCGCATCCGGAGCCTGTGCTCCGGAACGGGAGAGGCCACAACAGTGAGAGGCCTGCGTACCGCAAAAAAACAAAAAACAAAACCAAATACAGTGAAAATGAGACCTTATTTAATTTGCACTAAATACTTTTGTAGGGGAGAGCTCTGAGTCTGTTCTTTGTTAAAAGATAGAGTAGTGAGTGTTCAAGAGTCTTAAGGCAACTGAGGCTCTCATCTGAGCCCTTCTCCTTGGTTTTATGAGAAAGATGGTGAGATCTGGAAGAGTCAGAGCTTCTGTCTCACTGAGAGATTCAGCATTCACTACTGTCGTGTCCTAGAGGCGTCTGCCGTCTCACCCACACTTTGGGAAAACGTTGCTTTAGAACCAAGAAGAGACTTGCCCCGTGTGTTCCAGAAAGTCAGCCTAGGACCAAGAGATGGATGTTCCAAGTACATAAGATAGGTCAGCAGAAGCAAGCCACTACTGCAGCAGTGCTACCAATGAGAGGAAGACACAGCCCACCCTTAAAAGGCAAGGGGGTTTTGATTGTGCTGTATACTAGTATACAGGAAAGAATGGTGAAATTAGGAGAGTCATGAAGTACTGGATTTGGAAAAACCTGGTTTTTATAAAACAGAATGGAATGAAAGCCTAAGCCCCAATATTGCTGACTTTGCCCCCTGAAATAACAGAACTCTATTGAGACAATCCCTTGGCAACACGCAGGTCACGGAAGAAAAAGTAAGCAACTCAGGGCTGAGCTGTGATTCCTTTAGGGCAGAAGAAGGGCAGGCCCCCAACCATCACCAAACACCACTTTTGTCAGGACCGTTGCAACACGCAGTGTTCCTGCCCCTGCTCTGGCACCTTATCGTTTTGCTTAGGACCTTGTTGTCTTTTTACCAACTTAATTACTTGAAATGCTAATATAGCCTGTCTCTTCGCCGTTTCAAGGCTGTGATATATTTTCCTAGTGTTTCTGGTTTTTAAAAATAAATAAGGTTTAATTTTTTCCTCCAGAAAAAGAAAAAGTCATGAGTCCAAAATAGGCAAATCCATGCAGACAGGAAGTAGGCTAATGGTCTACTAATGGGTAGGGGGACAGGAAGTGGGGCACGACTGATAAGAGTATGGTGTTTCTCTTTGGTGCGATGCAAATGTTCTGGAGTTAGAAAGTGGTCATGGTTTCATAACCTACTTTGTGAATATACTAAAACAATCACTGAATTGTACATGTTAATATGGTAAACTTTATGGTATGAATTATATCGCAATTAAAAAGTAAGGAGGGCTCCTTCTCACTGTAGGTATCTGTGCCACCATCTGTCCGGGATGCCAAGAGTTGGCAGGATCACCTCTAGTTGCCTTCTTCTTTTTCTTTAACATCTTCGTTGGAATATGATTTCTTTACATTGTTGTGTTATTTTCTGCTGCATTCTAGTTGCCTTCTGATGGAAGATGCCGTGCATAACTTTTTTTACCAGAGACGTCTTTAAGGCTGCAGGACACTTGACCTCTTTCGCAAGCGGCACACCCTTAGTCATTTCTTTATATGCTCTTCTTTCATGGCATCATGCTGTTCTGGTCCTCTGCCCGAGAAACTTTCCCCACAGTGCCTGTCCTGGTTGTAGCACGGTGAGCACATACTCAAGATTCCTCGGTTTGAGGCCAGCCTATGCTACTTACTAGTTGCACGGCCCCATGAAAAGGATCTAATCTGCCTTAGTGTTCCCCTCGGTAAAATAGGGATAACCATAATACTCTGTCCATGTTGTTGCAAATGGCAGGATTTCCTTCTTTTATAAGGCGGAATAACATTCCACTGTATGTATATGCCACATTTTCTTTGCCCATTTATCTGCTGATGGACATTTAGATTGTTTCCATATCTTTGCTATTGTGAGTAACGCTGCAATGAATATGGAATGCTGATAGCTCTTTGAGATCCTGATTTCAATTCCTGTGAATATATATCCAGAAGTGGGATTGCTGGATCACATGGTAGTTCTATTTTTAATTTTTTTAGGAGCCTCCCTACTGTTTTCCATAGCGACTGTACTAATTTACATTCCCTCCAGCAGTGCACAAGGGTTCCCTTTTTTCCACATCCTCACCAACATGGATGAACCTGAAGCGCATTGTGCTACGTGAAATAAGCCAGACACAGCGGGAGAAATGCTGCATGATTTCCGTAGTCCAAATTTCAGTTCCACAAGGTGAATGACTCCTAGAGCTCTGTACAGCACAGTGGCTATAGGTAACGATTCTGTGTTGTATACTTAGAACTTTGCTAAGTGGGTAAATCTTACATTGTGTTCCTAACACACACACACACGCACACAACTAATACTCCTGCATAGACTTTGGAGAGAAGTGATGACATAACATAATGGATTTGTTGCAGTGATGCTGGTCCATAGCGCTCATTACTATCAGGGATAATTATTACTGGAGCTGCTGTTTAACCTCCTAAATCCCTTTCTTAACTCTCCTTTCTGCTCATCCACTTGTTTTCCTCCTTTGTTCCAAAGACCTCCACTACTTCTCACACTGGCTTCCAAATCAATATCAAGATCCTTCCTCACTCCTGACCTCTTTTCTTACACTTCCAAACCCCTACTGGCTATCTGTCCACTTCCCATAAGTACTACAAATTAAACTCACAAGAAACAGAATTCAGGGTCTCTTTTCCTGACCCCAATCTGTTCCTTTTTGCCTTTCTACAGCTAATTCATATTGAGCAGGACACCAGGCCCTGTACTAATATGTCCTTTCCATGGATGGTTGCATCTCATCCTCACAACAATTCCATGTTACTATTTTTCTTGTTTTATATACATAGAAATAGAAGACCAGGATTGTTAACTAACTTCCCCGAGAACACTCAGGTTGGAGAAGGTGATTCAAGGGCTTGAATTTAGGTCCGTTCAGCTCAAAAGCTCATCTTCCTCATAACTCGGCCAGACTGTCTTCCAGGCCTTGGTGACAGGCAGAACTTTTCACGCAGTTCCCCGAATTAAACACATCTGTTTTCTTTGATTCCTCCCACTTTCTCATCACTACATTCGATCTGTCCCCAGCGTGTCAATTCTACCTTGAAAAAGATTCCTTCAATCTCTTCCCTCTATTTCCAGAGCCACTGTCCCTGGTGTGCCAGCTGGTTTTAATTGCCTCTGAGTTCCCATTAGGTATCTCCATCCAATCTTTACTTCATGGTGCTGTAAAGGCAATCTTTAAACATCTAAATCTGATTGTGTCATTGCCCTGCTTAAGAGCCTTCTACCAGCAGATGTAAGCTATTAGATATGGACTGGATAAACAACAAGGTCCTACTGTGTAGCACAGAGAGCTATATTCAGTATCCTATGATAAACCACGATGGAAAAGGATATCGAAAAGTGTGTATGTGCAAAGCAGAAATAGAGACACAGGTGTAGAGAAAAAACTTGTGGACATCAAGGGGGGAAGGGGGTGGGATGAACTGGGAGATTAGGATTGACATATATACACTACTATGTATAAAATAGATAACTAAGGAGAACTTACAGTGAACTCTACTCAATGATCTGTGGTGACCTAAATGGGAAGGAAATCTAAAAAAGAGGAGATATATAAGTACACGTATATACAATATATACGTATAAATGATTCATTTCACTGTACAGCAGAAACTAACACTATATTGTAAAACAACTATACTTCAATAAAAAATAATAAAATAAAATAGGCTTCTAAAACATCCTTGATTGATTAGACAAAATCCAAAGTCCTCAACACGGCACAAAAGTTTCTTCAGATATCTTCAGTCTATCATTCCAGGCTCACCCACCACATCCCTGCCTCTTTCTCTTTTCTTTGTCCTGTTTATACATCCTTGTTATTGTGGGGAATTAGGATACACTCAGTTTAATTACTAGTTTGTTAACATAAGGAATTGTTTCTTCATTTAACAGGTACTATTTTTTTAAATGAATCTAGTGTAACACACACACACACACACACACACACACATTCACAGACAAAAACTGGTGGAATCTTCATGGTCTGGCATCAATGTCAATTTCCTGGTTTTGATAATGTACTACTGAGTAAGTTTTACCAGCAGGGGCAGTTGGATGAAGGGTACACAGGTGCTTTCTGTATTATTTATTTTTCAACTTCTTATGAATCTGTAATTACTACTAATCCAAAAGCTTTCACAAAAATAATATAGTATTTGAGCTGTCTGCCCAGGAAGCAGGTTGAGAAAAATAGTGGACACGTAAGGACCATATCTTTAAATTCTTATGTGGTTGTGTTATGTCAGTCCTCTTGCTTTGCTTTTTGAGCCTGGGCTATGAGGTATATGCTGGAAAGGAGAGGAAAACCCTTACTGGCAACAGAGCAAAGGCTGGGCTTTCAAACTAGACAGACCTAGGTTGAATTCCAACTCTGCTGTTTATAAACTAAATGAACATGGGCAAGTTACTTAACCCTGAACTTCAATTTTATCATAATTATAATAAATATGATAATATGACCTAATTCCTAGAGGACTTTGAGGTGTTTAAACATGATAATGTATGTAAACAAGGTAATATGTAAATAATAATGTAATACATAAATAACATAAACAAGACAGGATGTAAAGTGCTAAGCATATAATAAGCACCCTTGACTGCTCTCTTTCCTTCTCTCAGCCCACGTCAGCAAAATCCTGTTGGCTCTACCGTCGAAGTGTATCCAGAATCCTTCCCATTCTCACCGCCACCCTGCTATCATCTTAGTTCAAGCTGCCATTCTCTCCCACCCGAGTCACTCTAACACCTCTTCACTGGTTTCCTTGCTTCTGCCCTCTATACCTACCTCACCTCCGACCTGAACACAGCAGCCAGAGCTATGTTGTCAAAATGTAAGGTGAACCACGTTATTCTTCTGCTCAAAATCCTCCAGCCGTTTCTCCCCTCACTCGGAGCAGAGAGCAAAGCCTTTGAAATGGTCTCACAGGTCCCATTGTCCTTCTGCAGCTGCTCCACCCATACACCTCTGAGATCCTGACCTCCCTTCTCCCCTCACTCACTCAGCCCCTCGCAGGCTCCTAGGCCAGAACCTTTGACCCTGCATTTCCTTTGCCCGATTGTTTCTCCCCAGATGCTTCACTCCCACGTTTAAGTCAGTGCTCAAAAGTCACTTTCAGGAAGGCCATGCCAGTCACCCCACCGAAACTTGAAATGCCCATCGCTTCCTCCTTTGCTGCCCCACACTTCTTACCACTTTCCAGCATGCTTCGTAATTTACGTCATTGCATTCCTCGTCAGGAATGCAAGTTGCGTGCGAACAAATAGTTTTGTCTGTTTTGTTCACCGATACGTCCCAGTGTGTAGAACGATGCCTGATACCTAGTTGGCCCTCAATAAAATCTTCCAAGTGAACAAATGAATGAATGAACGAATCCCAGCATATGAACCACAGGAGCGAAGCGGCAGAACTGAGGAAGAGCACGGTGCTCAGGAAACAGCGCAGATCAGTGTGATCAGAGTCCAGTGCGTGTATGTAAGGGACCTGGTCTCCCTCCTCCCCTTCCCGGAAGACATCCTGAAGAGCCCTTAATACTCCAGGCCTCCACTGTGTTGCCCCCATACTCTCCTCACCATTGGTCCAGGACCACATGGTTGCTACTTCTCTTTTGGAAATTTCACCTGGAAAAAGAGGTTCAGACTCACCATTTTCATTGCAATGGTTTGTTTCCAGCCTCCTGACCCCCTCCAACCAGACGTCCTCAGTGGGGGAAGAGTCAGCATTACCAAAGGTGCTTCCATGCAGCCAAGATTCAGAGGCACTGAGGTTGAAGAGAGAAGAAAAAGAACGGCGGATTCTCTTTTTCTTTCTAAATATTCTGGAGAGAAATGAAAGCACCAAGTGAATAATGAGTAGGAGTCAACTCAGGATCAAAGCGGAGAATTTAGTGAAAATGGATGCACAGGGCACATCTCTACCACCCAGGTCCGTGAAGCTCATTTCATTTGTTTCCTCCATTAATTCCAGAGAAGTTTCTTAAATTTCTGTGTGTGCCAGGTGCTTGGATCAATGTCAAGTATATTGAGATAAAAGACAAAACCTTGGGTCAAAAAAGTTCATAACCTAGTATGGGAGAAAGGCAAAAATAATGCATATACGGCTAATGCTTTCACTGACCTCATCAGGTGCCTGGTGTCTTTCTTAGTGATTTACATACAGTAACTCACATTATCCTCAGAACAGCCCTGTGAGGTAGGTGCTACTGTTACCTCATTTCTCAGATCAGGAAACTGAGGCACAAAGAGTTAAAGAACTTGTCTGAGGTCATACAGCTAGTAAGTGACATAACAGGGGTGCAAACCCAGGCAGTCTGGCTCCATCCTCTCTGCCCTGGATTACTGTGCTCTGTGGATGTGTGTTCTAACCGCTTAAGGCTGCTTTGAGAGTACCAGGAGGGGTATTGCTAATCTGGAGTCAAGGGAGCCTTTCTGGGGTATATGAACAAGAAGTCTCATATTGAGTCATGCTAGGAAATGAGTCAGGAAAGGTAAAAAGAAGGTGGATAATGAATAACCTTGACTGTTATGTGAAGGAGTTGGAATTTAACATAAGAGCACAGGGAGATCACTGAAGTATGTCAAGGGGAAGGGGGTGGGTGGTGATGTGATTTGGTAATTGCATTTCCAAAAGATTTTGATTCCCCACACATCCACACTCCCAACAATCCATCTTCTACCTTGTAATCAGTGTTATCTTGCTAAGGATGAGTCTGATAGTTTGTCAATAGCTCCTCTTTTATCTACAGAATAAAGCCCAACCTTCTTAGGCTGGAATGTAACCTCTTCAATCCAGCCCTGCTTCTGGGCTTAGTCTCCTCTCCTGGGAGAGCAGCCCTTTCCACCCTAAGCGGTAGCCCTCCCAAACTATGTGCCATTCCTCTCACTTTGTATCAGGGTATCTTAGAACTCCATGCCTGTTCCCTCCTCTGGAAGTCCTCTTTCCTACATCTATCTTAACTAACAGCCTGTACCTCTCAAGAGGCAAATCAGTCACCCTCATCTCTAAGAAGCTTGATTAACCCGTCACTCCAAATAAAATGGGCCTCCTTTCCTTCTTCCCTCTGCTAACCTCTATCAGGCTTCACTCCCAGCACCTGTATGGCTTCATTACTTTCTTTTTTTTAATTTAATTTAATTTTTAAATTTTTATTTATTTTTAATTTTTTTTGGCTGCACTGGGTCTTCGTTGTGGTGCGTGGGCTTCTCATTGCGGTGGCTTCTCTTGTTGCGGAGCACGGGCTCTAGGCGCGTGGGCTTCAGTAGTGTGGCTCGCGGGCTCTAGAGTTCAGGCTCAGTAGTTATGGCGCGTGGGCTTAGTTGCTCTGCGGCATGTGGGATCTTCCTGGACCAGGGATCGAACCCGTGTCCCCTGCATTGGCAGGCAGATTCCTATCCACTGCGCCACCAGGGAAGCCCAGCTTCATTACTTTCCTTTGTTTTCATGTCGGCCACCCCTGCCCCTTATGAGCCTGTGTGTTTCCACCAACTGGAGCAGTAATGGGCTCCTTATAAACGATGTTGAATGAACAAATGAATGAATGAATAATTAACGTTTGGGTTGGACTTCAGATCCTTGTACCTAACCTCCTCTACTTACTTGACTAAGTTCTCCTTGTACAGGACACTGGTCTGGGAGGGGCTCAGAGTTGTGTTGCCATCTTTGTCGCAGAGGAAACCGTCTTCGGTCCAGATGTAGTAGCCATTGGTGAGGAGTCTGGGACTTCGGCGACAGGTAAGGTGGGAGCCTGTCAGGGGATCTATGGGGCAGCAGTCAAAGGGACTGTTGCCATCCAGGAAATCACAGACAAAACCAAGGAGGGGATGAGAGAAGACCTTTCAATCTCTGTCCGGTTCATCCAGGCGCACAAAAACCACATTTCTAGTCACTGTGAAGGAAAACCAGCTCTTTGCATTCCTGGCTACCAACTACTCCTGCACCTCTGAGACTGCCTCTCTTAAACTTCTCACTTTCATCTCTTTACCTGTGAGACAATTGACCTACAGCACATTTAGTGTTTCTTTCTGTCAGCCTACCTGTGATGCTGGAAGCTCAGAGCCTGCTCCAGCCCACCCTTACTTCAAATAACCCTCTGAATGCTATATCCTTACTCTTGTCACTCTAATAGATAAATCACAGCTACACAACCACCAGACGTATATGAATTATAGGAGAACATGCAGTCAAAGAGATCTTTTTGGCTTTTGCCAATTTCCCTCGGGTCAACCACACAAATGATTGCATAGTTACCCTCCCTGATTTACTATCCAGGGAAGTCTGCTACTTAGCTGGGTGAGTCTGTATATGTCTTAGGTTTGAGAAACAATCACATGTCTGTATGGTTGAAAGGCAAACTCATGCCTCATGCTTCACTGAAATTCTGAAATTTTTTTTAAGTTTAAAGCTTATTCATGCTGTATATAAAATAGATAACCAACAAGGACCTACTGTATAACACAGGGAGCAATATCAATATTTTGTAATAACCTATAAGGGAAAAGAATCTGCAAAAGAATATATATATATTCCGAATATATATAACTGAATCACTTTGCTGTACACCTGAAACTAACACAACACTGTAAATCAACGATACTCCAATAAAATATTTAAAAAATAAACTGGTGCCATCAAAGAAAAAAGCCTATTCACAACTATTACATGCACTAAAGTCAGCAAAATACTATTTTAAATGGATATCATTTATGGAAAACTTACTATGAGCCTGGCCCATACTTCATACTTTATCTGCTTTTCACAAACCTCCCTAAAAGCTAAGTATTATTATCTTTAAAGTACAGCAGGAAAAAAAAAAAAAAGAGATGCAGAAGGGCAAATAAATTGGGTATTTTATACAGCTAGTAAGTGGCAGAGTTAAGATTTGAACTCTGGTCTTTCTGACTCTAAAGCATGGGCTCTTTCCATGTGACCTGCCTGTTCATCTTTGACTGATGCATTTGCTAGTAGTAGGAGGCCTAGAATTTACAAAAGGGGACAGGTTCTAATATCAAAGCATGATCCCTTTATACCACTGGCATGTTTCACAAAATGCTAGAGGAAACATTGGCTGATGCCTGTGTGAGGGATAAAAGACAGACAGAGAAACAGAAAAAAAGAAAAAAAAAAAAGTAAGGAATGAAAAGAAAAGAGACTTCACTGCAGAACGTGAACAAAATGGTCGATTCTACAAGTTTTAGTGGAGCATGACATTTGGCTGGCTTGTGCACTGGTATAGACCCTTGTGGCTCTTGTAAAGTGAGACAGTAAAAGCATATTTAAGAGAACATCAATTTGAGAAAAAGTAACCATGCATCGGTATTCGGTAGTTTCTCCACTCACCAAACAAACAAACCATTCACGTTTGCCCACACACTCACCTCCCTCCCTCCCAAACTCCATTTATTAGGTTAGGCAAGTTTGCAGTTTGTATGTGCATGGGACTGGAAATATATCTCCATACCAAACCTGGATGAAACCTAAAATTAATATATATACCCCGCACTATGTGGCTTGCGGGATCTTAGTTCCCTGCCCAGGGATTGAATCTCAGGCCACAGCAGTGAAAGAGCCGAGTACTAACCACTGGACCGCCAGGGATTTTCCAATATTTTTAAGCCAAGAATACAACAAAATAATGCATACAGAAAGAATTTGATTGATTTTTCTTGCGAAAAGCCCCATGGAATACCTTGGGAAAATGCATGGCGGAGACAGCTCTACAGCGTATTCTTTCTCAGACCGGGAAGAATCTGCATAAGTAAATGAGAGAGAAGTACAAATTTATCACACTGCATCAACATGCATGATTGCAAACAGTGGACGGTGTGAATAGCTGATGTTCCAGCCTCAGCAGAGATTCCAAATGGTGCAGGCATCCAATGAATCAGGACGAGCACAACTTGTCACCAGGTCTCTACAGGCAGCAAGACATAATCTAGGGGCTTCTATCTCTTGTCTCTACTCTCACTCAACTCTTCCTTAGTTCAGATGAGGCAATGATATGCCATTAGCATCAAACTGACTCATGAAAAGAGGAAGAAAACGTCTTACGTGAAGCTGTCCCAAACCCGAATCAATTACCCAAAGTTCTGGTTATTTTAGCTTACTCAGTCATTTGAGGAATTCAATCATCTGCCTAGATTCTATCTCGTTAGTGCATTTGAAGGCACTTCTATTACAAAATAATGAGCAGAAGACGAGTGGTGGAAAAAAATAAAGTTTTGTTTTATATAAATGATTTTCCAATGTATGACGCCTGTGAGTATTCTTAATTAAAAAATAGATCATGCATTCATTCATGTTCCAATTTAACCAAAGGCATGGCAACAGATTTCAACTGGGGAGAGTCGTAGTTGATTAATATTCTAAACTTTAAAGCAGCATTTTATATTGCATAGTAATGGTGTGAATACTTCTAATAGACAGGTTCAGTGAAACTTGGTTCCATTACTGACAATAAATATCTAAGACAAAGAAAGGAGTTTAGACTTTCAGATTGGGTTGGTGGATTTGAAGGAGAGAATTGTAGGAGTGTGAGGGAGGGTAGAAGCAGGGTTTGGGGAGAAAATAACAAGAGGAAGGAAGAAATTTGAAACCACTACCGTTTGAACAACGCCTACATTTTCTCCAAGTAGCTATCAAAATCATTCGGTATTTTTTTACAGACCAACCGTTTTGCATCTTAATAGTAACTGATAAACAATCCCCTTTCACATTTATGCACAGGCATCAAAAAATGGTGATTTTTTTTTTCCTACTAAAAGGAAAAATACCACATTTCTCTCAAGGAAAGAAATGAAGTCAAAATCATTGCCAAAGTGAACACTGGCATTTAAGAAGCACGAGCTACTGACAGATGGTTAATGGTATGAGTATCAGCAAAATCAAAGCAAGGAAATTGCTAAAAGAAGTCTAATCGTTCAAAAGATAATTGCGTAGAGCAGTTCTACATTTACTTGCTACTGGTGTTGACATCAGTTGAGATATTCGGTTCATCTTGGGAAGGCTGCTTGTTCAAACTTCACAGATTTTCTGCAGAAGACATTAAAAAAAGGTGGATTACGTATTAAAAATAGAAAGATGATGTCAAAACAGATGGCATCTACTAATTGCACTAGTCAGATTTGTTTACTGAAAGAGTACAGAGATCAATGGGATTGAAGGCAGGGTTGAAGGGCCACTGAGGTTGTGCCTGCCTCTACGATTTTAGATTACATTTTCCATTGTGTCGCTCAGTGCATATAAATAATCTTTTTCTCTAAATAAGCACAACATTTTATTCAGGAAGGCTAGACTTAAAAAGGTTGACTTGTAATCAAAATAAAATAATACAAATTAATTATTTGATTAAGAAATCAGAAAAAAAAGATTGGTTCTAGAACCCTCTAAATAGATGTATTTGTATTTTCATCATCCAACACACATCAACTTCATTATCAAGTTCAAACAATGCTGGGGGTTGGTGTCCAACACCCAACACTTCAAACCATTGACAGGTAGTTACAGAGAGGGCTGGTGGTCTTTTCCAGTTGCTACTACCCTGGACATTTCTAAGTAGCATTGCACTAAAAATAGTATGTCACTGGGCAGATTTCAAAACTCAGTGCTCCTGAACATATAATTTACTTTCTCAGTTACAAATTAAACACATATCCAAGTGTGTAGATGAGGTAAACTTTGATCACTTACCACTCATGACATAGATCTACTTTCCAATGACTATTAAACTTTGTGTATATCACTATCCTAGTCGCATAGTGAGGTAAGACTAAATTCTTTTCTGATTCATCACCTCTATCCACGTTTTTCAAATGTGATAACTAGTAATAGGTTGTTTTCGTAGCTGTCACACATTAAAACAAACCCAAATAATTCTATAAGTTCAAACTGATTCTTTCAATAAACTATACACAAAACCTGCTAGACAATATAGATCCTACCTTACAGAGACCTTAAGAGAAATCAGGAGAACTTTCTGGCATTCCTTGGAAGATCTCTAAGTCAAAGCAGACATTCATAGATTTTAATGGCTTGGAATATAAAATAATATTGTTTGCTCTATAACATAATAGTATGTCACTTGTCCTTTCACTTTTTGTCCAGCCCAAATTACCCTATGTTAGTTACTCCCAATCATCAAGTTTAATTTTAAGCCAACAAATTGCATAGCAGAAAGCAAGGTCTTACTGGTACATCTTATAAATAGTTATAACAGGCTACAGTTAACTAATAGTTAATCAAGTATTAGTAACACTGAAAAAGACTTCAGTTGCAGCTCTAAGACTTTTCAAGAAACAACAGATCGCATCTACCAGTTCCATCAAAACAACTCATCTGTACTGAAAAATAATCTGCCCATACATATTCCTTCCAAAGAAAGTTCCCAGTCCCTTCTTCCTATTGATAAATAACAAAAAAAAATTACTGAAATATGAAGTTTCCTGTGGTTGAGAGAGGAGAAATCCAGGACTTAGCAGTTCTTTGGCTGAAAATAGCGTCAGCATATCAACAGGTGCAGAAGTCTGTTAAGAAAGGAAAATCCCACCTTGTCCTCCTCCTAAAAGATGGCTGCACACATTGCCCTGTGCAGGCCGTTGCAGAGAAATTTTGTCTTCGGCAGCCTCTTGTTCTTTTGGCTGTTTCCTAGAATAGAAGAGCTCGTAGTTCTTGGGAAAGGCAGCCTACAACTGCTCTTGTTTTCTTTTAAAAAACAGCCTGAGTAACCGTTCTGCTGAGAGGCAGAATGAGGTCATACTTCCTGTGGGGCTCATGTCAGTGGCATTCACGCTGAGGAACATGGTGAAGATGAAAGCTGTCTCCTGGACCAGCAGTGGGGGGTGAATCAGACCCGCTGGATACATCACGGTCACTCGAGGGTTGCTCTCCTGAGCTAACTCGTCATCCCAGCTGTGAGAACATAAGGAAAACGTTCAGAGAAGCAGCACCTTGCGTATCATCTTCTGGCTATTTTCAGTATGAGTGTAGTACATAGTAGTGCTTTGTCCAAATCATTACTGGTGATCATGCACTGATGCTATTAAATTGAGAATACTATCAAGTACCAGAGCTTGATCTTCTGAAAATGTCTGCAGTGCCAGTAGGTTGATCCACCAAAGGCTGGACTTTCCAAGAATCTCCGTGAGTGGCATTCAAAATTTTATATTTATATGTTTGTAGAGCTAAAGAGCTGGATGCTACTGTTGGGTCCCTACAAATCTCTGCTATTGTCAGTGATAAAAGAAATAGACATTCCAGCAACACTGAGATGCATTGGGTAATGGAGAGTCACACAGACTGAGATTCAGACCCTGTCTGCCATAGTAGCTGTGACCTCAGATTTATGACTTAATCTCTTTGAGTTGCAGCTTTCTCAATTATAAATTTAATGGCTTGGCACATTAAGTGAGATAAAAATAATGAGAATTGAGTCCTTAGCTCAGATGTGCAAGATGGATTCCTTATTTGTTTTCTGTAAATCAACTTCCCTTCTGAGGCACCAGTCGTCAGGCTGGCAGAAAAGTTAATCTCATTCTTTCTTGGGGTTTCCTTTCCCCCTGAGGTTATGGCCAAAGGCAGGGAGGGTCCTCTGTAGAACACCCCCAGGCAAGGGAAGCTGTTAGGAGGCGAACCCATCTAGTCTGTGGTAGGCAGTTTTTAAAGATGGCCCTCAAAGATCCTTACGGAATTCCCTCCCCTTGAGTGTGGGCTGAAGCTAATAATTTGCTTCTTCTAAACAGAATAAGACAAAAGGTGATGGGTTGCCACTACTATGATTAGGTCACAAAAGATGGCAGCATCTGTCTTGCTGGGCTCTCTGCAACCTTCTGGGCTTACACACTTGGATGGAGCAAGCTGCCGTGTTGGAGAAGCACATGTGGCAAGGATCTGAAAGTTGTCTCAAAATCCAGTGAGGAACTGTGGTCCTGAGTCCATAAGCCAAGAATGCAGCCAACAACCACCGTGAGCTTGAAAGTAGGATGGTGGTTGCCAGGGGCTGGGAGGAAGGGGAAACAGGGGAGTGTTGGTCAAAGGATACAAAGTTTCAGTTATGAAAGATGAATAAGTCCTAGAGATCTACTGAACAGCACAATACCTGAGGTAGCAATAGAGACTCTTCATCTGTAACCAGCTCCAGGTGAAAACGCTGCTGGTTCATGGACCGTTTTTTGATGGGCAGGACGCTAGTGAATGCATTTTGGGCAATGCTAATATAACTTGGTGCGTGTGATGAATTAATTTAAAAATACTATAAACAATAAATAAGCACACCTGCATCCTTATTTAAATCCTTCAAGTACTCATGATCTCCCTTCCTACCTAAGCCTCACCCGCCTCTGGTATTCTGTGTTCCATTAAATGGCATCACCTTCCATTCTACTGCTCGGGTCAGGAAACTAGGAGGACTCAACACTATCCCCTCTGTAGCCCCTGAATGAGACACTCTCTCCATCTCCACTGTCAGGTCTGGAGCTCCAGAGGCCACCTTCTCTCGTCTGGACTTTGGTACCAACTTTCTGTCACCGGCATCTCTCCAATATATTCTCCAAGCCACAGCCAGAATGATCTCTCTGTGTAAATATCTAATTATGTTGTTCCTCTGATTAAATCCTTCAGTGGTTTGCCTTTGCTCCTCTCTCAGATCAAGTTCAAAATCTCTTGTAATACCTACAAGGTCCTGTGGGGTCCAGTCCTACCTATTTTCCAGCCTTTTCCTTTCCTCACCACACCCCATCTTCGTAGAATTCAACCACTGTGACTGTTTTTTCAGGTTCTCGAGCTTGGTTCTACCTCAAGCTTTTTGAACACGCTATTTCCTTTGCCCCTTGCCATCTCCTTCCCCAGCCTCTGTCTCTACTGTTCATCTTTTAGGTGCAAATAGTTCTTTCTCTGAGCAGCCTCTCTGACCTCCCAGATCAGGTTCTAGGTCTCACAGCTGAGTGTACTTTCCCTTTGGAACACGTATCACAATTGCGGTAAATGGACCAGGTTTTTATTGATATTTATCTCTCATGCTATACTGTGAGCTTTGGGAGAATAGGAACCGTGATTTTCTAGTTTGGTATTGTGGTTTCTATGTTTGGCATCACGTCTGGTGCACAGTAGGCACTTAATAATGAATGAATAGGATTTGACACCTTCTAAGTCTGGCTGGGCTCTTTGCCACATAGCACAGAACTTTCTGGGGGCCAGAAGAAGATATATATGGGCCAACGCCTGGAAAGACTAATGATCTTAGTCTTAGAAGGAGACGGAGGCCAGCCATTGTATCACAATTATGCTATAGGAAAAGTCAAAGCCCAAATCTTAGTGGCTTGGAGCAATAATCAGGTACCGTCCCACGTGGTGGCTTTATGTGTCAATGTGGGTAAGCTGACCATATGTCCCAGAATTCCCTTTCTTCCCGGAATTCCCTGGTTAGGATGGGCCACAAGTGCAGTTAGTGCAAGAGTTGGAAAGTGAGAATGCATCAGGAGTCATGGTGGTCCTTGGAAGGTCCATGTGGCTCAGGCTTCGTTGCTACTCCTACAAATTTTCACAGATCTGCTGGCTCACTGCATGGACTGGGCCCAAAGCTCCAGTCCCTGTGGGACTGCTTTGTTCAGCTTCCCAAATCCTAGTCTAGAAGTGAGTGTGTCTCCACAGCAGGGCATCCACGGTCATGAAGTTGGAGGTTTAGAGATGGGAAGAGGCCAACGTGGGTTTCAGTGTTAGACAGAGTCATGTTCCAACTGGTTCTTCAGGGATTCCAGTGGTCCCCACTCATCCCGCTTCCTTTGATCCTGAGCAACAGTCTCCTACAATGTCAGGTTCAACACCCCTGGAACAGCCAAATAGACTGAAACTCTCTCGCCAGTGTCTAAAATTGTCTAAGACTCTCCTCTCCCTCAAAAACCTAACACAGAGAAACTATAAAAATAGAATATGTATATCTAACATAATTTCAGAGGGCCCGGAACACTCTTGGTTCACAACCTGGCCCCCATACACAGAGGGCAAGGAGACACCAAAGAAAGAGGCAGAGAACTCCAGGTTGGTATGTGTCAGGTTAAATAAACAAGGGAACTTACCTGCGAGGCTTGTCTTGGGCGCTGCAAGATGAGTGGATCTCTGCACGCACCTGCCTGAATCTGCAAACTTTATATAGAGGTTTTAAGGGGGTTCAGTCACGTATTCAGTCCAGATGGTCCCAACAACATCTTACTCTCTCAAGGCTTCATCCTTGAAAATGGCTCCCACTGCCAGAACAGCAGGCAGAACAAGCATTCCCAAGACAGGGGAGAGGTTGAGGAGCCTCCCATTAGCCAGGTCCAGCCCACTGGCCACCCTTTGGTCACGTCCTCTCCATGACCTCCTCCAGCAACCACGCATCCCCTGTAGCATCTTTGTAAGCAAACAGTAAGTAGCATGATTTTTCTTCCTATTGTGAGGATGATCAGTTGCGTATGTTTACACCGTTCATTTCGGTAACTCACATCCTTCTGCTGGCCAACTGCCCGATCAGTGGTAAACAACTGGCAATAGGGTTTTCTTTTTCAACATATATTCAATCACACTGCATTTTCACGCATCCCCTGTAGCATCTTTGTAAGCAAACAGTAAGTAGCAAGAGCAATTCTCTTAAATAGCAATAATAATTATATCTGCAAAAGTAAAATAAAGTCATCTAAGATTCAATGCTTACTTTGAACAATTACGTATTCTACATCATTCCTGGTGGTTCTGCTTCTTTGCTTGAATCTGACCAACACGTCTTGCCCTATGTTGCCTGTAAGTTGGCTATAGCTCTGTCCCTCATGACTTTATTCCAGAAGCCAGGCTGGAGGATCAGCCCCTATGAAGGACATGTCTTTCTCAACACAGAGAGGGAACAAAAGAGCTGGCAGAAGTACGTAAAGCCTCTAAAAACTTCTCTTCAGGGCTGGCATCTGAAATTTCCACTCACACTTTATTGGTCAAAGCGGATCGTGTGGCCAAGCTCAAAGTCAGTGGGGTAAGTATACACCTCCATGGGGAGGCACTGCAAGTCACAGGGCAATGAGTGGAGACGGGAGCAGACGTATGTAGAGAGGCAAGGGAATAACTTGAAATAATTATGTGATTTGCAGTCCTCCATCTCTGTCCTAAATATTTACCTCCCTCTCTCACTTTCAAAAATGCTGAGAGGATGTATTTCCAAAGAGGATACCCCCCAGTGCCATTCAATCATGGCAACAGATTTCAAATCTAGAGTCTTCTAATATTTCTATATTGATTCCTTTTGATATGGAGATTTCTGAACCACCTTGCCCCCTACACCCAACATTCAATACTGGAAGAGGGACAGAATAATTTCCACCCAAACTTTCCTGTTTAGAAAGGGGCATAATGGCAGACACACAGCAGTGGCTGTTGCATGGAAATTCTGTAACTGAATGGTCAGACACTGCAAGAGTCCTCCACCCTGTGGATGGAAAATGCTCCTGATAAGGCCCTGATTCTGCTCCCCGGGTGGGGCAACCCAGGCAACTGTTTTGTGGCTCCTGCTTCACCCTCTGGAAAGTAAAATTCACTCCTTTTCCTTACTCTCCTTGGCTACCTCTGGAGATAAGAGAATATGCTTTCCTCGGCAGCTGAGCAACTTTCTCAGCCTACTTTCGTTCCTGGAAGTTGGAAGATGGCAGAGGTCCTTTGAAGCTTTAAATTGTCATCATCTCTTTGATACCAAGCTAGTACCTCTTTGGCTGGACAGTCTATCAAAAACGTAGTCAACTGTTTTTTATTTACTTGATTCCTGTCAACTCCCTGTGCCAATATCCTTACCTATAATTCTTTTGAGACATATGCATCTCTCTTTTTAATTGCTGTCACCTTGAACTTGTCAGATTACCAGTTTCTTGGGTATTTGTCATGTGTCATACGCATAATTTATGGACACTGTCTTGGAAGAACTTTCAAATTGTTTGGTTTTGTGAGTAATAGATGCTGTCGTCAATATGAATTGTGATCAGATTGTAAGACCAGAATGCCAATAGGGGGTTATTTTGCCTGTAGGTACTATGTGGGTAGGGATGGGGATTTACATATAAATATTTGGAGAGCATGATAATTCAGTTGTGAGTGATACATTAAGAAAAGACAAAGAAATCAGAAAAATGGCCAGCCAGGATAGATCTGGATTTAATTAAACTGGTTCACTTTAATTCCCTTGTAATAATACTAGAGTATCACATGTTCAGATGGTGACAGAAGAATGAAATCTCTAATGATTTCTTCTGATTTTCAGAGCTTACAATTCAACACAGATTCATCACAATACTTTTATTATTTGCCTTTACATTCGTTCATTTTTTTTAAAGTTTTTAATTGAAGTATATTTGGTTTATGATGTTGTTAGTTTCAGCTATACAGCAAAGTGAATCAGTTATACATATACATATAGCAACTCTTTTTTTAGATTCATTCTCCATATAGGTCATTACAGAGTATTGAGTAGGGTTCCCTGTGCTATATAGTAGGTCCTTATTAGTTATTTATTTTTTACATATAGTAGTGTGTATATGTCAATCCCAATCTCCCAATTTATCCCTCCCCCCTTTCCCGCCCTGGTAACCATAAGTTTGTTTTCTGCATCTGTGACTCTATTTCTGTTTTGTAGATAAATTCACTTGTACCCTTTTTTTGGTTCTACATATAAGCGACATCATATGATATTTGTCTTTAACTGATGTTCTCAAACTTTCTTTGTTGTTATTGTGTCTCTTTAGAATTTGTACAATAATTCTTGCAAGTAGTCTCTTAAAAATGCTTTAGGTATGTCCTTACTGTGTGCTCAGAGTTCATATTCTAATTACAGTGGTAATACCTCTTTTAAAGAGAGAGAGAGATGGAGAGAGACAAGAGATAGACTGAGAAACTGGGGGGTGGAGGGGCAGTTTTTAGAGGAGGAGGATCGAGAGAGACTGATTAGTGAAAACCCAGTAATAAAGTCTTAATAAAAGCTTGCATTCTTGGCAGCAAGAACAGCGTCTTACTCATCTCCGTCAGCCCCAGCAGCAAACACAGGACTTGAAGCAAAGTAAGTCTTCAGAAAAATGTGTGTTTTCATGGAATCACAGCGAGTGAAACTGGGAGTACTCTCAGAGATTACAGCAACTAGATATAAGCGTCCCTGGGAAAGGTGAATGAGGAACATTTGGAAACACCTGGCATTTGTACATCAATTATCATTTGCAAAACACATACAGCCGGTTCTTTCTAATTTAATCCTCATTACAACTCTGTGAAGTAGATTTAAGATTCTCACTTACATGTGAGGAAAGGAAAATCAGAGAAGTGTCTAGACCTCAACCACTCTGGTGATCGTGTCAGGTCTAACATCCAATTCCTGGTCTTTTTCCATATCCCTGGCTCTCATACGCTTTCTATTTTAAGTTGCCATTAAAAAACAACAGCAAGAAATAAGGTAATGGATTTGATTTCCTTCAAATTTATAGCCTCCTATGATCTGCATGATACCCATAGTTTTGAAAATAAATAAATAAAAAGGAAAGAAAATAAAGAAAATCAAAGGATGTTTACCCTTGTCTTGGGGAAACTGGCTCTGTTGAATGTTTTGCAAACTACAAATGAGGAAGTAATCTAATACCTGACCACGAAGTTGGATTGCCTCAGTATTTTTTTACTAAGGCAGAACTGTGGCAATGCATGTGCTAACAAGTTCTCTGCCCCAGTCCAGCCCTCTCCCCTCCCCCATGGGGAGAACTCTCTTTCATCTTGAGTGTCTGGCAGTTACCTTGGAGATGTTGGTATTGTTTTCTGGTCCTGACCGAAAAGACAGACACTTAGTTAAATTGCAAGTGACCAGTCAGAGCACATATCCTAACCCTGCATATTCCTGCATGCTTACACTGTATAAGGATGACCTATTAGTGTGTTGGTCTGCTTGACTACACTGTTAAGTGCCTTCTGATCAGGAAATAAGATTTTTCCTCCCTATGCTCCTTGGGCCTAGCACTGAACTTGGCACATTGCAGATGCTCAATAAACGCTGTGGGAAAGAATTGGAAGTAGAATGCTGTTTTTTATTTGTCAGAGCTTCAATCAAAACTATAAAGAGTGTGCATCAACAGATGAGTGGATAAAGAAGATGCGGTACATATGGAATGGCATATAATGGACTAGCACTCAGCCATAAAAAAGAATGAAATGTTGCCATTTGCAGCAACATGGATGGACTTGGCATTACGCTAAGTGAAATCAGTCAGACAGAGATAGACAAATACTGTATGATATCACATATACGTGGAATCCAAAAAATACAAGAACTAGTGAATATAACAAAAAAGAAGCAGACTCAGAGGTATAGAGAACAAACCAGTGGTTACCAGTGGGGAGAGACAAAGGGGAGGGGCAATATAAGGGTAAGGATTAAGAATTATAAACAGGTGTAAAATAAGCTACAAGACAATAATGTGCAACATGGGGAATATAGCCAATATTTTATGATTACTATAAATGGAGGATAACCTTTAAAAGTTGTGAATCACTACATTGTACCCCTGTAACTTAGTTAATATTGTACAGCAACTATACGTCAATTAAAAAAACCTGTAAAGAATCATAGGGCAATAATAATTTTGGAGTCTGTATAGAATCTTATTTGAAGCTTACTCATCCTTCAAAGCGTATTTCAAATGTCACTTCCTCTATGCAGTCTTCCTTGATTTTCTGAGTCAGAATGAGCACAGTCCTATAGTATCTCTATTTCAAAATGATTCATATTTACCTTCATACTGTACTTTGTTGTTTCTGTATCCACCTCTCCATGACGGCAAGTTCCCTTAGCTTTGGATGCCTCATTTTGTTTTTCTTCCTGTTCTCTCACTCTGCATCACCCAGTTTCTAGTATTAAGCAGAAATCACTCAACATTTGTTGAGTGATTAAGCAAGTACCTGAAAGATAAAAGAATGAGCGCACGCAGGCATGTGGTCTGCCATGTTTGAGAATGCCACTGAATTGCGGCTAGCTCCATTCACAAGGAAAATAATGGTCACTAAGAGGTTAAAAGTGTTCACTATTTGGTTTGTATGCTTGCTATGTTCTGTTGCCTACCTTCTCTTCCCCCAGTTTTAACAATTCCCCAGCCGAGTGTTCTACATTGCAGAGATTTGCCTGTAAAAGCAAATACCTAAGTAATTAGGAATATGAATGTTAGGTCAAACTCTTACTAGATTTGCCTCTCATTTGGCTTGGTTTTCTATCTTTGCAAACCAAGAAGAGTAAACTCAATTTTGTTGAATGGCTATAAATTGTCATTTGGAGTTACAGTCAGTATAAGCCAGTTGCAATGAATATTAATTGTTTTTGTTGTCTGGCTCCCACTTTCTTTCAAGTAACAGCACCTCAATTTTCTTTAAAAGACCCACTTATTCCCATCTCTCAGTCCCTGAGGTTGGGGCCAGTCTCCACTTCCACCTGCCTGATTGGGGATTGGACCCAGGTTCAAGACAAATCAGTATAAGTCATTCCCACAGCCACCATGCTTGGTTCAGAATTGGGCACCTGAGAATCTAGGCCAATGAGAGAATGACTTCTAGGACTTGTTTTTATGTTCATTAGGATGTTGCAGTGATGGGTCTGAAGTTGTTGGGGGCCTGGATGTGGATCCCAAGAATCAAGCCAACCCATAGGAAGCAGAGTGAAAGATGTTATCATTTGATCCCTGAATCAGAAGGCAAAACATACCTCATCCGTTTTTAATTCCACAAACGTAAATTCCATTTATGCTTAAGCCTGTTTGCCTTGAATTTCAGTCCCATGCAACCACAAGACTCCTAACACACTGCAGGTCTGAAACTTCCATGTACATAGGAATGATTTAGGATGGCTTTTAAAATACAGGTTTCCGGTCTCTAAGACCAAGATACAGGTTAGGGCCCATGAACTTGCATTTTAACAAACAGCCTGGGTGCATCTAATGCAGATGATTGATGGACCAATGCCTGAGAAACACTGAAAGAGTTCATGGAAGTGATAACAGTAAACAACAATGACCAGAATCAGAGGAGTTTCGAAGTATCAACATAGTAGCAGAAAGTGAAGAGCCCATCCTTTGTTCCAGTATCACAAACGGGAAAATCCATTGAGGAATTAAGAGTTGATTTCATATTCAATGGGAAATATAATACTTTAGGAATGTGAGCAGAATGCTGTGTGTGAACATATGAGAGAGATTATATCTCTTTGTCATGTTCATACCTGGTCTAGGAGCTCAACTGCCAGAGATTAATTCTGGAACAACTATCACTTCTGGTCAGATGGTAAAAGGATATGGTGCTAGAGAGACAAGACAACTAAGTTCTTTGGCAGGTGAAGGATGTGCTATTAGAGCCATTCTCAAAGATTTTAAAATGGAATAGGTAGATATGCCAAGGGTGTCTGTTGCAGTAGGTTAGGTTTCTACTAAACTAGTCTATTTAAAAAAAATCTTTAAATTGCTTTGATTTTCTTCACTGATTATTAAAGCAAACACACAAAATAGATTTCTGTGTTTTGCATGTAATGAAGGAATATCTGGTATTTAGTAACGACTTCTCCCCTTAAAATAGGTATATACAGTTGTTAAATATTCCAGGAGATATTATGGTTCCATATTCATATTTTTAATGTTGGAGAAATTTAGTTCAGTGATTTCTGCCTAAGGACCCTTGTTTCAAGATAATTTGCCCACTGCTTGTTTGGTTCCACTCAAACACAGCTGTAAGTTCTTTCTTTCTAAATTTGGAGATGAAGTGTCTGATGGCTAACATTTACCATCTGGACAAAGGGTGTGTTGGGTACGAGAGGAGAGGGGACATAGTGATGCATAGCTTCACTGTATGGCTGGGGAGTCATCTCCAGACTTTTCTATACAGTATGTTGTATCTCTTCCTTGGTTCTGACCGTTGACTGTGTAGGGTCAAAAGCAGCGATGATAGCCTATATGAGCTTTCTATCAGTCTTATCAGACTTAATGTCCCCTTTTTAGAGTTAATACTATGTCACATCTTCTGCACTCTTCTGAAATTAAATCCATAAATGAAATAATCAATCTCCACATATTTAAAAAAAATCAATACAATGCCATAACAATAATGTAAGAATACATTTATGAAAGTAATTTACAATAAAAATAATATCTACCTCAGTACGTAAGTGGTCAGCCATGACTCACGAAGAGCCACAATGAAGCAGTCAAGTGCTAATATGGAAATGTAGATTTATCCTGAATGTAACATAAAATGCAGAGTGATATAGGTATGTTCTATCAGTGCCTCAAATACTATGAGTAGCTTTGCCACTGGTGGCATGATTTTTAAAACTGCAATAAAATCTTGGTAATATTCATACAAAGAGGACAGCCTTCCCTCATGTTATATAGTGGCCTCATTCCTCGAAAACTGAGCGCATATTAAAACCTTGTAAAAATACTTTGTGCTTATGCGTAAAACTGAGTTCTAGGCTCCAAAAATGATCAACAGTTTTTTTTTTAACCTACGTGAAAGTTCGGAGGGCCATTCAAAAGTCATGTACGACCTGCGGCAATTCTTCAAGGTATGGGACTGCACTGTGCATTTCAGGATGTCTAGTAGCCCTGGTCCCTCCCCATTAAGTTGCAGCAATGCCTTCCTCCAACCATGTGACAACTAAAAATATGCCTCCTCCGCCCATTCCCAAGGTGCCTTCTAAGGGACGGTATTGACTGCATTGAGGACACTCACCTATACAATCCACTCAAGCCAAGAATCATTTATTGATACATTAGACCCAATTTCCATTTATTTTCTTTCAAGTTACATTATTGGAGGGATCTCTTGTTAAGTCCCAATTAAAATGGAAGAATCATCTGCTCAGGATAGATTGTCAGCAAACTGTGGAAATTGGATAGAATCTGTGCTAGCCTTTACATTATGTATTTTATTTAAATCACAAACAACCTCAAATTTTCAGTGATGTAAAACAACAAATATTTATTTTTTTCTCACCTATTGGTTTGTGGGTCAGCAGGGATTTTGCCAGGGTTCAGTTAGTTAGTTCTGGGCTGAATGTTAGAAATTTGATTACTGGTATTCCCACTGCTGCTGGAGAAAATTTTCCTTATTTTGAACATCACCAGCAGCTTCTGAGATATAGTTCTCAGTGAGAGAGTCTAATTGGTATAGCCAAGAATAGAACTTTAGCCGCAAGGGAAACAGGGAACATGAGTTTCTTATACTTTCATCTTATTTAGTGTGAGGTTGACTTTGCCCTAAGGCTCATAAGGTGGGTGTATATGTCAGTTTGCATTAGGTTATGCTATTAACAAACAACCTCAAAATTTCAATAGCTTAAACCAACAAATATTTATTTTTTCCCTTATACTACATATCACTTGTGGATTAGCCTTGTCATTATCTCTTTAGAATATGGGTTGTTAGAGCAGCCACCATCTCAAAAATTGCATTTTGCTGTGCCAGAGACAAAAAGCTTGGTGAACTGGATTTTTAAAATTACCAACTGGCTGTGACAAAACTCACTTCCAATTTCCTTTTATTAGCCAAAGCAAATCAAATGGTCACATATAATTCTAAGGAGGGTGCAAAGTATAATCCTGTCATGTGGAATCTATAAATATATGGTATACTGTACTAATGACAACCATGATGGGAAATTTCCCAAACATTGAAAGAGATTTCAGGTGCTGGTCAACTGAAAACCAAGAAGACAAATGTCCACTAGAGACTGTCTTATTTATATCTTTTCCGTATATTGCCATCCTCAGTGTAATCCAGTAGTTATTAGTAACATAGTAAGTGCTGATTGAACGTCTGTTGAATAAGAGGATATGGATGTGGTTGTTTAAATTACTGAATCTCAGTATAATTGAAGCTTAAAGAGTGATACTTTGCTATTTTAACTGCACTCTGTAAAGCATGATAAATGTATTATTTGCATGCAGTGTTGCATTTAGAAAACTTGAGAATCAGAGTGGCACACTGGAAAGAGAAAAAAGATGTTTATCTCAATATTGCTTTGAATGTGTTCACTTGTTGGTTTCCCCAAAGTGGGGACACTTTCTTCTGTGCGTAGTACAGAGTTTGGGATATGGTAAGTATTCAAGAGAAGTAGTTCTGCTGTCATTAGTTGTGTATTCTTAGGAAAGTCATGTCAATTTAGCCATAGGTTCTTGAGCTGCACACACACACACACACACACACACACACGCAACACACACACTATGTCTTAGTAATATTTGTCTTTTGTGTTGTAAGGATCTCCTAGACTATAAAGGAATACAACTGTGCGATTGTGGTTGTCATGTGGTGTACTTACAGCACAGTTCCTGCCACTAGGCATTCATTCAATAGACGTTTATTTAGTTTATAACAGTAACCATTTGCTCTGTTCTTAATGTGGAATGGGGTGGATATCTAAGAAAGCTTGTAGTGTGCCTTTACAAAAGTTTGCCCAGGGTGCTGGGATTGAGGAATTTTGAGAACCTGGTTCCCAACAAATCAACAACAGTGACATTCAATGGGCTTCGTCCTCACCTCCCAAAGGTCAAACACTTCACAACTGCCAATGGGGTCCCGGGGCCCGCGTTCCTTCCTTCGGTAACCAGGGCCCCTCCCGCCAGCTGTCAGCCAACTGCCGCAAAGCCCCGCCTCCCAGGGCGGCCCTCCAATCGGCCGCACGGCCCGGGCCAAACCCTCTTGCGTCACGTGACGCGACCAGGCCAGCTTCCGGTTCGTCGCGGGCGGCTGACGTCGTCTGGGCCGGCGTCGCGTCAGGGCTGGCCGGCGGCGGAGGAGGCGATGGCAGCGGACACTGAGCGGGCTTGAGGGCTCGGACCTGCTCCCTCCCGCGCGACCTCAAGCCCGACCCCGCGCTGCGGCCCCAGCTGTCTCCGCTCCGCTCCTGCTCCGTCCCCGACCGCTGCCTGGGAGGAGGCGGAGGCGGAGTCCCGGGCTGGCCATCCTGTTCGCGCCCCGGCTCGGCCCCGGACAGCCCGGCAACTGTGCAAAGAGGAGGCCGAGTCGGTAAGAGGCGGCGGCGCCTGCAGGGCCTGGAGGCCGCCTGGCCCCCGCCTGGCCGCCCGGGACACCCCAGCGCTGGTGTCTGTCTCTGGCCCGCTCCCCTCCCGCGTCCCTCTCCGTAACTTGCCGCCCCTATTGTCTGGGCGCCGCCGCTCCCTCTACCCCTCCCTTCCTCCCCCCCCTGCCGAGGGCCGGACGGCTGTCAAACCTGGAGGCGTCTCCTGCACCCTGGCCGCCCGGTCTGAGCCTTTCCTGTCTGTCTCTGGTCAGCTCCCTCCGCCCCGCATCACCTCCCCCCACCGTTTTTTTGGCCCCGCGGCCATTCTCTGACCATTGCTTCATTTTCCCAGGGTTGTATCTTCTAGTTGATTTACTCTTCCTTCCCGTTTGTCAGGTCCTCAGGTTTCACCACCCTTATATATTTTTGCTTTCTTGTTCGTTTTCCTTCCCGATTTTTATTCCTCTCCGTTCTCTCCGTCCCCCTTTCTCTTTCTGCTTCAGGTTTTACCCCTCTCCCCCAATAGACTGTTTATTTGTCTTACTTTTCCTTAATTCAGATCCCTCCCCATCTGCCCCTCTCCACCCAAGAAGAAGGAAATCTTTCCTTTTCTGGCATCGCATCCCGCAGTGTCACTGGGGGGGGGGAATTATATGTATTAACTTTGTCACTTCTTGTGGGTTCTAAGTTTGATCCTAGAAAATGTTAGTGTAACTTCTCAATTACCCCTTACTAAGTTCTCCCTGTGAAGAGCAGCAGAAAAGGTGGATTACATTTCTACAAGTAACTGCCTTGTGTGTTGCACACTGACCAGACCGCTATTAAAAATATTCATACTACTGTTTCTTTTGCACCAAACGCCCTCTGGCTGAGCCTACTGTTAACTTTAAGGCATTAATCTTTGCTGCTGCCCTGGCAGGCAGGAGGATATCTCCGCCCCTCCCCCCCCCATGAGTATTTAAGTTTGATTTTACGTATTTTTATGACATGTATTGCTGTATTTGGCATATGTGGCATGTATTTTCCCTTACTTAGCAGATTCTTTCTAAGAGGAAAGGGCAGTTGGTTTTTATGCTTGCTGTTTTGTCCCTTTAAAATTGTGACAAAACCATTGAAAAAACGTGACACAGTTGTGTGTTTTCTTTTTTAAATTGGGAGGGAGCATAGTCATGTTAGTAATTCTATATTTCAAAACGGTTTTAGAGATTTCTCCTCTCCCCCAGTAGGTTTCCATTCCTGACTAAATATTATATTTTGATTGGGCTGTTGCAAAATGTATTCATATTCCTCTGGTGTTAGTTAGTGAAAAAGAGGCTACCTCAAGTGTGCTAGCTCGCCACTGGCCAAGAGGATTGTGAATATTCCACATGTTCGTGGTCTAGAGAGGAATAGGTATTCCTTTGCAGTTTTTTGTTTGAACGTACAATCATTTTTATTGTCAGTGTGGGTACTATGTTGAAATATAGTAGAAATAAATTCTCAGAGTTAAGAAATGTCTGTATCATTGTTGCTTGTTGAATGTGAAGAAAAAGAAAGAAATTTCCTCTGCAAGTTTATATGTTAAATTAAAATTATTGAATCATGTGCTACCAAGGTGGGAGATCATAGGTAATGAGAAATCCTAATCACAAGAGGAATTACTAAATCTGCACTGGAAGAGTGTGTCTGCTGTTTCTTCCATCATTGTGTTCTTTAGTGTGTTATCAAGTGTTTTATGTTACAAGGCACTCAATAAATATTTGTTGAAAAACTTGGTTAATTTGTTCTCTTAAGAATTTCAATAGTCATATGCCAGAATACTCAATTGTCCTGAGTTTTCAAAGACAGAAAAACATTTTCAGCTGTTATCCTGAAGAATTTTCTTGGGTATTTTCGAGTTAAAATTTAAAGCATTTTAGCCATTAGTTAGTTTTAATCCCCATCTATTCATTCTTTTAAAGTAGTTAGCTTTTTAATCTCCCTTTTCTTAATTCATTGTTAAGATTGCCTGCAAGTTGTACAGTACTTTACCTAGAGGTATTGGTAATCATCATTCAAATTTCTTAAAAATTTGGCAGTTATTTTAACTTCTCATGTAATGTTTAAAAAATTCTGTTTAATCCCTTGTGCCTTTTATGCATCAGAATCTAATTTTTTTTTTCTCTCTTGAGGTAGTGAAAAGAGAATTCCGAAGAACAGGATCTCAAGATGAGTAAAAAGCCCCCAAATCGTCCTGGAATCACTTTTGAGATTGGTGCTCGTTTGGAGGCACTGGACTACTTACAGAAATGGTATGGAAAATACGGAGCCCTTGACCTAAAGCATGATATCTGTAGTTTTACATGGGCTGGTTAATTGCTCTTCTTCTGACAGTGGCAGAAACATTAACTTGTTCACATTTTGAATAAACATATACATTGTTTATTTAGTTTTCCTACTCTTCAGATTTTGCAGTTATCAGTACTCTTTTGTACTTAATATGAGCTCTGTGGGTGGTAGGAGGGAGAAGATTAATCCAGATAACCAGATTCCCAAGTTTCAGATAAAACTTGATGCAAATCTACTTTTTTTGGCCTGTGTCAGAGGTGGTCTTTCAAACTGCAGAATATGTTGATGGTTGGCAGAGTTGTCATTCACTGTTCCACCTAAAACCAAAACCCAGTTTACCTCCTCCTTCCCCAGAGTGCACTGACCTAAAGGCAGGTTGTTACTGTTTCCAGTTTTAAATGAGTAATCCTTTCAGGCCTTCTCTTATTTCTTCTCCTGTACCAACCATCTGTGATAAGGGGTGAATTCAGACACCTCCAACATACCCCTACATACAATGGTGTAGGAGAAATTGGTTACCTAGGATAAAATCACCACCTGGAAAGGAGAGAAGGGGAAATAGCACACACCAGGATCACTGGACTGCAGTAAGAATGAGAATTCCCTCTTTCTCCTAGGGAATGCCTTCCTCATTCCTGTTAGCTGGCCTCCAGTTCTGCTCTCTGGGTGGCTGTCTCTTGGTTCAGCCTCAGTTCCTCTTGAAGCCCATTTATTTTGATGAGGGGTCTAGCAGTTCAACAACTTTACCAGCCTTTTTGACATTTTCTTTTCACTACAACTCCCTTTAAAATGTAGTGGGCATTTTGTAGATTTGCCTTTGATGGATTTGTATTAAGTCAACTTCCTGAGTTGGCATTGGCAGGCAGAGAAATCTTGATTAGTCATGATACTTGACTTTAGACCAGCCTGGGGTTTTTTTCTATTAGCAAAAACAAAGGTGTTGGAACTCTGCAAACGTCCGTGACCCCCAGCTTAGTGGGCTCTGCTTGGCACAGTTTGAATCTGCAATTTGAGATGGGAAGGCACAGTTATTTGGCGTCATGCCTCCAAGCTGCATCTCAGTGAGTGCTTCTTTTTAGGGGGCTTAATTACCCTCATCAGCTGGAGAATGTACACAGTGTTCTCAGGAGGGGCTTGGAAAGCACCTGGGAACCAGGCAGTAGCATCTCTCCTAGTCACAATGGTAAACAGTGTGTCCAGATGTTGTCGAATGTTTTTTTTGGGGGGGTGGGGGGGTGGAGGGCTTATGTGCTCCTGATTGAGAGCCACTGCATTAGACCATACAATGAAAGATGCTATTTTAGTCAGTAATTGGCTCTCTTTGGTTCTGATTTTGACCAAAAGAAGCTTTTTGCTCTGAAGGGACACACTATTGAACCTCTCTGTGATGCAAGAGTATGAGAAATGCTACTTCTTTGATGTTAATCTTAAATTATTTTTTTTCTTTTTTTTAAAGTTACTGGCTTTTTGAATTATTAGTTAATTCATATTACGCTTTTCTTAGGCTTCCAAACTGACAAAGTTGCGATTGAACTAGCTTCCAGTTTCGGAAAAGCACATAGTTTATTAGTTCTCCCAATGGCCTTAAGGGATATTGACATAATTAACTGGTCTTAGTAAGAAACTCACTTTTAGTGGTGAAATGTTTCCTAATTCATCAGCTGTTGAATCAGTGATTCAGTAGTTAAAAAGATTATGGAAAAGAACTACTTTAAAAATTAAGTCTGAGTTTGCTTTTAGAGTATTTGGAATGTCAGAAAACAAATAAAAGTTGTAGCTTAATTTTTTCATTATCTTATGCTTCTCATCAAAAAATTCCCAAGTGCTTAGATAGAGTGATATCATGCAGATGTACTCATTGATGAAGGTTAGATTTAATTTTAATGACCCCAGTAATAACGGTCTCTTTAAAGTGAGTACACATTAGCCAGAATAATCACATACGATAATCACTGCAACTTGCTGTCAGTTCGATTTTTGTGAGCTCATTTATATGACGATTTTAGCATTCTGCTCTAGTGGGGCTTTAATTGCAAAAGCATTAAGAGTATTGTATATACGTATTCTAGGTAATTGAAAGAAATAATTTTCTTGTGACTTTGTTACTGTCAGTAGTCTCAAGCAGTGTTTCGGCTTGGGTGGCCCTTTAATTTAGTATTAAAGTACTTTACTGTAGGACAAGTAATTAACTGCTGAGATTTATTGAATTTTATATGGGGCACAAAAGAAGTTCTGTGAGACATGGTGCTCTTAACAGATTTTATTTTTAAATGAGATAAACTTTATTCTTTATATTGTTTCTTTTGTTAAGGGCCATTCTGTATCCCCTATAAATTCCACACATTTTTGCTTTAATATCATGTAAAAATATAGAAGGATTATTTAAGTGTTGAGAAACTTTGATATTCTTACGAGGGCAAAACAGTTAATCACTGAAAATATAGTGAACTAATTTCCTTCCGTCTTTCATCCCTCCCTCTCTACTTTCTTTCATATTCTCTTTGGGTTGCATCCATATTGAGTGCTTAGTCTTCCACATTTATTCATTCAGTTGGAATAGTATTGAGGCCCTACTCAATACTATTCCATAAATGTCTTTTGAATTATAGGCATTGGACAGGGAGGGACAGGCAGAAATGCAAGTATTACTTACTCTCTTTGTACGTAAGACATTTACAATAAGCAGTATAGCTGTTACTAAGAAAATGACTTATATGTTGATACATTAGCTTTTAAAGAGAAGTACGGAGGGAAAGTTGTGATAGTAGGGCACCTGAATGCCCATTTGTCTTATATGTAGAAGGTGTCCTATGTTAAAAAAAGGAAAATATTTTTTAGTATGTACTCTAGAAATAAAAGGATAAACTCTAAATTTAGTGGGCAGAAATTAAAGTTAAGCTCCCACATTTAGGTTTGGGGTAGATTTAAGAGGAAGACTCAACCTATTTTTTGGGGGGAAAGTACATTATTATTCCTTGAGCAAACCATATCACATATTCTTTAAAGTTCGGAAAGATACTTCATCCTCGAAAATACACTCCACATTTTAAGTAGCAGTTTATTACTTTTTGCTTTCAAAGTAATTTTCCAGTTACATCGGAAAACCCTGGTGGTTTGATTATTTACCAATACTAATGAATACAGGCCCTGAGAAGCCAGTGAGAGGCCAGTTGCCTTCTGTTCCAGTGAGTGGTTTTTGATACCTGGATCTCTTCTTCTTCTTTTTTTTTTTTTTTTAACATCTTTATTGGGGTATAATTGCTTTACAATGGTGTGTTAGTTTCTGCTTTATAACAAAGTGAATCAGTTATACATATGTTCCCATATCTCTTCCTGGATCTCTTGTATATGGACTAAATCTAACTCCTACTGAGAAGTGTGGGTTGCTTTAATTTTTAAAAAATTTGTAGTTTTACTCAAAACATTTTAATGTCTTTCTCAACAGTCTTTTAATTTAAAAGGCTTTGAAAAGACTTTTAATGTGTTAATGTTCACAGCTAACACAGTCAACCATTTTCTGTCTTATCTCACTCATACATGCCACTGCAGCCTCTGTATATCCAAACCTGAACATATTAGCTTTATAATTTCTTGAATGCAGTAACATCATAAGAATGAAGATAAATACAGGTCGTTGATACAGGAGTGTGTTTGGGGAAAGAGAAAGTTCAGAGTTGAAGTTATATTTGAGACACTATCAGTGGATTCTAAAGAGGAAAGAGGCAGGTTCAAATTCAGACTGCCACTTTCTGATCCTGTAAATATGAGTTAAGTCCTTGAACTTGGTTGGCTTAGCAGTAAAATGCAAGCAGTGTTACTGACTTTTACTTACAGAATTATTTTAAGGATCAAATAAAATAATATATTTAAACTTGCTTCAAATTATATAAAATAATACATAATTATAAAGCACTGAGGTAAATGCAAGGGAAGAGGGAGAGTTGAAAAATATATCTTCGGGGATCTGAAGACTCAATGTGTAAGTTTTTAAATGTAGCCTTAGTGTTGACATGAGAATGGCCTGGAATACAGAAGGAATATCATGTCATTGCAACATGCTATAAAACCTTTTTGAGGTGATAATGAAATCCTTGTTTTTGCAGAGTTTTATAATTTAGAAAGCACCCTTAAAAATGTTAAAGTATCTAATCATTCTGAACATTGTTCAGTAAAAAATGTGATAAACCAGTTTTGACTACTGATTTAACTTTTTGACTGAAATTAGAATACTCTATAGCAAGTTTTAGTTGTGAAAACAAAACAAAGTAATATGCTCTGCTGTTACTCTTCAACTTGAAATTATAAAGTCATTTTAAAATATTCAGATGAGTTACGCTCATCCAACCTTTATTGGAATATTTCTATGTAATTCTCTTCTAGATCTAAAGGAAAGGAAAATGAAAGATAAAAAAAAATGTGGAGATGTCTGCAAGTACAGAGTTTGATAGAACAGTATAAATTTGAATTGACAAATGCTGTTTCCACACATTTGGAGTTTTTTGAACTGTATGGAACATTTGCAAATGTGAGTTTTTAAACTGTTCATGAACAGAATTTTAGTAGAGTGGGAAAATCAAAGAAATTTAGATTGTAGGAAGTACGGATACTTTCTAATTTAAATAAAATTACATATTGTCTGAATTAAAAGGGATTGTCTTTTCCTGATTGGATTTGCTATTCAAAGGAAAACACTAGTAGAGATAAGTTGTGTGATCTATATTTGGAACAGAAGTGTGCTCCTGAAAAGTAGTATGTAGATGAAATTTAAAAACTGAAAACACATTTAAATTACATTAGGTGAGTTTGGAATTTGTAAAACCATAGGTGAATACTTTTAAAAATATGATTTTGCTAACATAAATAAAATTTGTCCTTTTGTATGTTGACCTTTCCTAAATCTCTTTGTACTTGGAAAGTATTGATTCTGAGTCACCACCTTTGACAACCTAATTTCAGCTGTAGACTCAGAAAAATGTACCACCGTGTTTATATACCAAAGTAACTGAGTAATATATATTATGGGTGGTGGTAGAAAACTTACCCGTGGACTCCAGATTAAGGACCCTGCCTGTAGAGAATTTCAAATTGAAATTCATAAGACTTGTTTTTAAATTCTGAGATCCTTTACATTCAGAGAGTCGCAAGTTTTGAACCCTAAGATCTAAGTGAACCATCAGTTTAATAATCACGAAACAGGTCTGCACCGGTGTACAGACATTTTAGTAGTTTAATTTTTTAAATTTTCCACGAAAGAAAACCCCATGAACTTTTAAAGATAAAGTTCTCCCTCCCCCTCCCCTTTCCCCCCCAACAAAAGAATGTTGAAAGCAAGATTAGAAATAGGAGTAGACATATTTATTTTGAAACACACCTGCTTTGTTCTTATTGTTCTTTCTCTAATAGTCTTCCTTTCATTATGTTGATTCATGTTTTTTTTTAATTGAGCTTTTTCTTTTCTGCTCAAATTTTTTGCTTATCCTAGATTTCTTGAAAGGCAAGAGAAAAGGAATATTGAAAAACGTAAATTTAACTAAAGTCAGAAAATGTGGGTTCTAGGTGCTGTTCTGCCATGGACTGTGGGACTTTGGAGACTTACTTTTCTGCTTTAATGTCCTTAAAGTGAAGGTGTGACATATTCAGTGATCTCTCAGATTGCTTGAACTGGAAACTCAAGCTCTTTTATCTACTTTTCACCTATTCAGGGGTGACAGGTTTTTTAATCTCACTTTTAGATAGGTAAATAACAGCTTGAGGCAGAAGTAAAGTAGGCAAGGACTATAAGTCCAATGTAGTTTGCCCAAAACTGCTGGTCTCTAGAAGAAGAGAAAATGTATTGAAAAAGGTGGAGAAAGGTGAATATAATTGGGAACAAAAATATAGGGGTTTGAAGTATTTGTAGAATAGTGGTATTGGGCCGGTAGGTACTCTTTCTACATCCTGCTCTCCCATCATTTAAATGCTTTCTCATTAACTGTTTAATTTTGAAATTACTTAGAATCATAACTATTGGCTTTAGTACTTTAACTCACTAACTTTCTGTGTAGTACCCATTCACTAACACATTGGTTCTCTTACAAAGTTCGTTGATCCTACAGTTTTGAAAGTGATTCAGGTGAAGTCTGAAAGAGTAGTTCTTAAACATGAGCCTGCGTAAGAATCACCTGAAGGGTTTGTCAGGCACAGATTCGTGGGCCCAACAGCTACAAGCTTCTAATTTAGTAGATCTGAGGTGGGGGCGATAATGTACATCCTAACAGGTCTCCACATGATGCCGATGCTGCTGGTCTAGGGACCACATACGAGAACCACCGGTCTAGACCGCACAGAATTGTTAACCTGAAGATACAGTCTTTGAGGCAGACAGCAGTGGAAACATCCTGGATTATTTTTTGAATTTATAGTCTGTTTTAACTGTTTATGTTAGTTGGAGGAAGTTAAAATGTAAGTATGGACAAAGTGATGCATGATCCAGAAACCCTTTTTTGTTATTTTTCAGTACAACAGAATATATTGAGCTGCGCGTACTCTGGTGTGCGTCAGTTTTCTTGCTCCTCTTTCTGTAGTCCCAAGCGCTATCTGGCTGGATAGTTGTTAGGGTTTAGGCCCTTGTTGCTTTATTAAAAAAAAAAAAAGGCTCCCTGTGGTTACGGTTAATCATGGATTGACTTTTATTGTTCTTTGCCTTGTGTGCGTTCATGTAATGGCAAGGGTTGGATCACGAGAGAAGACAGTTTTATTTGCTTATCTGATATTTGGTTGAAGTTCGGTCATCATCTATCACACACATCCAGTTCCCTATTTGTTACATTTTTCCTGCTGAATATTATTATTATGTGTTGTGAGATTTTACACTTGTCTTACCACATTATGTAATGCTTTGTTTTGTGGTGAGTAATTGATTAAAGTCAGTAATTAGGAAATAATTTATCTGTGGTGGTAATCAATTTTACAAAAAGAATGTTTTGCAATTCTAGTTTCGCTGACAACTGTATCTGCAGATGCTTAAGGGTTTTTAATTTTATTTTTAAATGATTTTTTTAACTGAGGGAGAGAATACTAGCTTTAAGTTTTAAAAATTGGTAGTATAATTTCTTAAAAGAAAGTAACATGGTATCGAAAAGGCAGCTTAGTTTTGTTATTCTTCATAAGTGTTTCAGTGTTTTAGTATTTTATATGGCTTTGTATTGAAGAACTATTGACCGTTCCTCCTACCACCTCCTACAGATCATTGATCAGCAGATAAATTTTTTCTTCTTATTAAATTAGAAACTAGTATGTAAATATTACATTATTTCAGTCATTAAAGTCAACACAACTTGGAGAGAATTGTTGCAATAAAATTGAAGAAAGAATGTGGATATTTAATATTCATTGTGTCTTAAAAGTCTGTTTTCTCATTGCCAAAAAACCAACCCTCTTCAATTAAAAATGAATATGTTTCTACTACATCATGGGTAGGTAAAGTACTGAAGAATAAGCTACTGATGTGAAATGAATTATATACAAGGCCTAGCCCCTTTTACTCATAAAAGGTGCCCAGCAAAATTCATTGCATTTTGGTGGGTTGGTAAAGAATGAGCCCAAAAGTTTTGGGGATATTCTGAAATCTGGTTACCATTGCAGAACACTGCTGCAAATGGATTGTGACTTACTGGTTGAAAACTAAGCATAAACTGATATTTGTCAAACTATTATGAATTACACAAGGGAGGGGGGATGTTTATTTTGTACAGTATAATAAAAGCTGTTTTCCATACTCTCTGGGCTAACGAAAAGCTTTACACATTTTATTTTGTATCAGAAGCAGAAGAGTAAATTTGCAAGAAAAAATAAACACTTGATTATATAAAATATAATACTTGATTATATGAAATATAAAACACTTGATTTCATATCGTTTTTGTTTTCAGGACCTCTTGATAAAGAGCCCCCTATATTTGAAATACTGCAGTAAGTTTTACAAGAGCTGAAAATGATCAGTTGTAAGATGCAGAATATATAATGATCAAAAGCAAATTCTTTAAGAGATAGACAAACCTCCATTCAGGGATCCACCACTGTTTCGACTTGAGAAAATTACTTGACTTTCAGAGCCTCTATGACCTCCTTAAATAACTGGGAACAGTCGTAGCACCTAACTCAAATGGTTCTTTGAGGATAAGCAAGACAGTGTACATTTAGAGCTCTTCATGTTTTCTGCCACATGGTAGGCACTTAATAAATGTTAGCGTTATTAATAATAGCATGAATATTAGTTATTCTAAGAAAGTAGAATCTAACAGGAGAGGAGTCAGTGTAAATTCTTAAAACTTTAACATAGGTGTGTAAGCATATATGACTATCTGTAGTATTAAAATAATTTTTAAATGCTAAATATTAAGGAACAGAAACTGGGTGGACTGCAACCTGCTAGAGTTTGGAGTTTTGTAACAGAATTAAATAACAAAGAATGGTCATGTTGGCCTGAACAAATTATATGAAGTACATAAACTTTGAGTAGAATACTGGTGGCGTTTTTGGTGGAGTGGGAAAGGAATTTTTGATAGTCTAATTGATTCTTACGGCAGGAGACGGTCATGAGCATAAAGGCTAATGGGTGGGCACTTTGATTTGGTCAGCACGGATGGTATGAATGAATGTAGGCATGGCAAGGAGGTAGAGAAGAACAGGAGTTTAAATAAATCCAGTGATTTGAAATGAAACCTTAATTTGAAAGGTGGCTGCCCCGAGTTACTGAAGCAAAATACCTAGCTAACTCTGATCTTACCCATTCTTTGCTGCAAAGATTATGGACAGGTAGGAAGCAGGGTGGTCTGGCTGCTTGTGTTGAACATGTGTCCTTGGGGATAAATGAGTCTGAAAAGAGGGCCTGAGGGATAATGCACTGAGATCCTTAGAATTCAGTGTTGTAAAAGATGTGATTTTGACATGTATAACCATCCTCTGAATGTTCTTGAAATTGTTAATAGACTCTTTGGATTTATACTTTATTTTGGAATATCAGGTTTGAATTAATCAAAAGTGTTTTGTTTTCAGTCTGTTCCTCAAGTGTGAAACAAATTAACATGCAATACCTACAAGCACATCATCTAAAAGTACTGTAATAATGGGTGACATTGTTGTAGAGAGTGAATGGTGAGAAAACACTAGAAAATTACAAAGCATAATGTAAATGTAAAGTATTTCCAGGAAGCTAAAATTTTAGAAGGTTAGCAGGTTATAGGAATATTATGTTTGCTTTGGACTTCGTTCTACATTAATTTTTATTATTTGGCAAATAATCCTCTTCCTGACAATTGTATGTAAGGAAGGTCTCTGTTTCTATCTCTTGCAATATGTTTTAGTTATTTTTTATGATGCCATGTTAGAGTTTCTGGCTTATGCAATTCTTATCAACAAAACTGTTCTGAATTGTGAATTCTAACTCCCAAAGATTCTGCTAACATTTAAATTATGTCTAAGTCGTATTTTAAGTGTGTTTCATCCTTTAAAAATCGAAGAACTACTTTATCCAAGAGAACATCTAATTTAGGTACTCCTTCTATGTGCTATATTGTAATTGTATTAGCTTATTGATTCCCTTTTTCTCTCCGCTCCCTGCTGAATCTGAGTTTGTTGATTGTTATTTGTATTTGTAGCTTTATTCCTAGTTTAGTGTCTGACATACAGTGAATTAGAGACTCAGTGTTGAGTTAAATGAAATGGATGAGGAACTGTCAGTTTTTAAATTTATATAAATTAGAAATTTTATTGTCTTACCAATATAAACAAGAACAGGACTATTATTTAAAATACATAATTTGAATAATTTATTGGGTTAATTACTGTTTTGATGTATACAGCACTTATTCAAATGATTAGTTAAATCTCAGAGTGAATTCTGATGCCTTTTGGGACGTTTGATAAAGTCTGGCCTTGCTCAGGGGGTTGTAACCTATCAATGAGTAGTTAACAACCATGTCCTTTGGCTTAAGTGTAGGAGATTGTAGGCCATCAGTGTATCAAGGAATTTCCCTTATCATTTCCTCATGGTTGATGTTCTTTATCAATACAGGTAAAAATCTGGATGTATCAAACTAGGTGATAAATCAGATTGAGTTCTCTAAATTCAAATCATGTTTAATTGTTTTACTGTTACTGCATTGAATATAAAAGTATTTTTTTTAATCTATCAGACTGTAGTTCTGGCATAGCTGCATGCCCATCATTTCTTTCTTCCTTCCAAGGAGAGTGGGGCACCTATAGTTTTCAGTGTTAATAGATGATCTTGCCTTCCAGAGAATTTTTTTTTTTTGATCATGGACCCCTTTGAAATCTGATTAAAGTTGGGAACCCCTCTCTCAAGAGAATACTCATACACATCTACACCAAAGTGTTTTTTTCATATAGCCTCAGGGGATCATGGTTTCCTGATCTAGCTGTCAGTCAGGATCTGCCCATGTAAAACAGTTAACACCATGAGCCAGTATAGTAATTCATCTGTAATGGTAATTCCCATTTTAGGTTTCTCACTTCTCTTTGTGTTTTGACAACACACAAGAGTTGATGTTACAGGGAACCAATACAGTATATTCAGTGTGTAGCTAACCTCTTTGGTCAGTATCTGGTTCTTATTGGGTTACAGGTTTAGTTCAGAATCCATAAATCTTGATTCTCTGAACGATCTTGTGTAAATGGGAGGCACCAGTGACAGTGTTAAAATGCTGGTATTAGATGAGGCAATAAAGAGTTACAAGAGTTCAGAGAAGGTGAAAATTATTTTCGTTTTTGTTAATGGTCTTGCTGTACTCTGTTGTTACAGTTGAACTTGACCATTAGAGGATTTTGACCACACTGATTTAGAAAGAGTCCTAAGAAATCAATTGAGAGATTACAGTAGTAGAATTGCATGTACGAGAATTCTGTTAAATTCAGCAAGAATCATTGTAAATGATTCTTCAAATCATTTTGAAGATCCAAATCAGTGTTTCTGAATGCTATTTGTTTCCATTAAACCTAATAAACAATTTAGGGTGGATTATTTTTCTTGCTAAGTTTGCTTAGAGTAAACTGTGTTCTCTGAGATTCAAGTGCAAAAGACATATGAGGGCAAGGTAGGCCCAGAGCAATGGAGGCAGTCCCTTAATTTCTATACAAGTAAATATCATTTAAACAGTGCAAGCATTTCAAAGTGGGATTATAATAGGGAAGACAGTGGCAATTTTATGGTATTTTGCAGTGACACAATAAGGAGTAATAGAGCTCTATGTAGAATTTTGGCGTTGAGGGATCATAGTCCTAGTGAGGTTGCCTTCTCTCCATCTCTTTCTTTGAGCCCTGGAGAGATGCCAACTATGTTTTTATTTTCTTTCTTTCTTCTTATCTCTAATTGTTTTAACTCTGAAACCCCAGTCTCCTACTTTTCAAATCTTTTCCCGCATCATTTATAAATGTTTGGGACTCAGTGTAATCACTATTCTTTACTCTTAACAGCTTTCCATGATTCATTCTTTAAAAAAAAAAAGAAACAAAATATCATGATATCTACCAAATTCAGTAAGAAAAATCTTACATTCCATTCACACGCAGTTATGATAAAACATATTGTGCGTCAAAATAATATTGCTGTCGTTCAAGATCTAGAGGCATTTGTGAATGCATTTGTTTGGAAGTATTTTTTATTCACTGTGTGTATCAAGGCATTATTACTATGGGCCATCTTGAACAAGGAAATCATTTCACTGTATAGAACTATCTGTTAAATTGCCATTTTGTGCATTTTACGTGTATAGCAAAGATGTTGATGTTAGGATTTTTTTCTAAGGTGTAACTGATAACCATATTAAGTACAGACTTTACGGGATTCCCTGTTTGAATGTAATGAATGGAGGGTCATTTCATTAGTTCACTGTTTCAGAGCCCTTTAGTTTGAACCTAGCTAACCAGTCCAGTCTGATGTCCCACTATTCTCCTTTACTCACCTTAACTGCTTACCATGTAGCCTAGCCAAAGGGAACTGTTTCCTTGAAGTGCCCCTCCAATCTCTGATCCTGAGGTCCATGAGGACAGAAACAACAGTCTACTTGTCTGAATCTTCCTTGTCTGGTCGATTGCTTAACTCTGAGTCACATGATGGTTTTAAGTAAATGAACATTGATTGAGTAAATGAGCAATGCTTTCTGTATACACTTTACCTTCGTACCATGTTCATTAGGTCTAAATCCTTAAAGTTCCCCACCAAGACCAACATAATGTCTCCCAAGAACCTTCAGTGAATGCTCCAATTTTCTCTGAACAATTAATTATAGCATCTTATGTCGAATTTTTGAAAAGTCAGCTATACGGCAATGAAAAAAATAAAGTATATTCAAATTACAAAAAAATATATAGTGGCAGAGAGAAATCATCGTCAAAATTAGCATGAAGTTAGTATCCCACTGCTCACTATCTTCAGGAAGAACTAACTAAATTTGTTAGGAAATCTGTTAATGAGAGAATCAACTCTGACAAGAATTTTTGTTTTCTTTTTAGATACCTTTGCTGTATGTTGTCATTAACCTCATGCTATGTCAAAAGCATAATATCTGGGCCCCTACCAAATAATTGTTATTATATGTCCACCTCAATATTCATGGTTTTTCAGAAATAAAAGCTTGATACAAAGGAGAAAAAAAATGTTATATATACTTACCAGTTTACCATGTATGGTATAATTACTTTGATACAGGCCTTATCCCATTTCTCCTATAGGCTTTTTGTGCCATTTAGCTTTGACTTTGAATACTCTTACCATGTGTATCCTTGGACAGTCTTCATCTGTTAAATGGTGACTGTGTTATCTGTACCTTGGATGGTTACCAGGATCTAATGAGATAAGGTATATAAAAATCAGCTGATGCTCAGTAAAGAAAGAACATAGGGCCTGACGGATTTATGACGGTCAATATTCTGCTGCTTCTCTCTCTTCATCTAACACTAAGCTAAGCTCCTTAAAGAGAAGAGTTAATTATGTTTCTTTTTAACCTACCATTTAATTGTGTACATTTAGAATTTGAAGGAACTTATGGAATAAACCTTTAATTTTTTTTCAAAATCAGAAAGATGTGATAATAAACACATAAATTAGAAACTTAGAACTGATAGAACATCTGTTTATAGTAAAGTGGCTAGTGAATGTTGAAAAATAAACTAAAGGACAGCCGTATCTCTAAGCTTCCCTTAATGCTACTGACATTTTTTATGTTTTAAAAACCAAAGCAGCAAAAACAAAGCAACACTGCAAAAGACAAGCATTACAGCGCTGATTCTAAGTGAGTGGAATCGGCATATCCACCTCGGAGTATATTAATCCCCTAGGTTTTCTTGTTTTCATGCTTTTCTTGGACAAAACGTTTCCTTACCCACACCTATTCCCTCAAAAAGTCTTAAGATCTAACATAAGGTTATAATTGGATCGACAGCCTTCTTAGTTCTGAAGAAATGTGCAGATTTTCTTTCTTTAACGTCACTTCTTATTCATGCCGAGCATTCCCTGAGTAGCCAGTGTGTGTCTGTCACTGTGAAGATGCTGGGGGTACAAAGGTGGCCATGACTCAGTCCCCGAAACTCACAGGCCAGAGTAGTTGCTAACATCGTGTTCCTTAGACCTCTACTCTCTCAGGAAATGTTCATAAATACTTTGTGATGAAAGGGTGACATGGTTTGATAATAGTGCAATGTTTATTTCTGTCTTATTGGCAGGACCAAGAAGTCTTTCAGTAAAGAAAACAGTTTATTTAATCCAGTATTTTCCTAGCTTATTTGACCACGGGACCCTTTTCCTGTGTCACACGTATTAATGTCTCAAGGGCTGTAAATGCTCCACAGCACACAGTTCAGGAACGTGCACAGAGATGATTGTGATGAGACGGGTGCAAGTGAGAGCACCAGGGGGCGGGGAGCTGGGGAAGTCTTCACACAAGTGACTACATGTTAAACCAAGTCTTGAATGATGAGCATACAGAGGAAGGGAAGGGCAGCTTAGGTCCAGGCAGAAAGAACAGAAGGTGCCAAAGCACAGACGTTTGACAGCGCCTTGTTGTGTTTGAGGAAACTCCAAACAGTTCAGTTCCTTGGACTGAAGTAAGGAAAGAAGCTATACCAGAGAACAATTCAGGGCCCTGGAGACGCATAAAAAGCCTTGAACAGCATGAGGGATATGTGAAGCAGGTAGTAATCGGTGCCTAGATTTCAAAGTTATGTGAGGTCTGTTGTGCTTTATATTTAAATTTATGTTAACAATATAAATTTACATTTATTCCACAGGGAAAATAAAAAATTGAGATTTATCAAAAACCAGCAAAAGTATGAGATAAACTCTATGGCTGAATCATCTACCATGTGCTGCTGTTGAATTCTGAATGTTATTTAATGTTACTTTTAAAAAACCTTTGAGTCACTGTGAACGTTTAATACAGTACATTAGGAATGAAGAGGCCTATTTTTTTTTTTTTTTGAAGAGACCTTGTTTGTGTTAAAAGTTTCAAGTTAGCTAATTTTTATTTTGGAATTCATCATACGAGAATCAGCACACATGAAGACAGAACAATGTGATGTTATTTTTATATTTTTAAATTGAAGGTTTGAGCTTTCCCTACCGTCATTGATGCCCATTATAAAATATTGAAAGTGTAGAAAAACAGAAAAGAGAAAGTACTTTTTTTTGCCATATAGAGATAAATGTACATGTTGATATTTTTTGCTAGACAAATTTATTTTCTATACTTATAATTCTAGTGAACATAGTACTACTTTTTTACATTTTCCTACATTATAAATCGTTTGTAAGCATTACATTTAAAGTCTATATAATATTCCATTCAGTGGATATACCATTGTTTGTATAGTTATAGACAGTCTTCAGTTTTCTTAATCATATGATTTCTACTTTCTGTTATTATAAATGTTTTGTGTATATAGTTCCAGAATTGGAATTATTTGGTCAAAAAGGAGGGATATGTTTAAGGCACTTGATACATGTTATCAAATTATTTCCCGAGACAGCACAATTTATATTCTAAATTATATAATTTATATTTCCACTGGGAGTGTATCAAACTATTTCATTAGGTCTTAAGAACAATCATTAAAAAGAAAAGACAACGAATAAAGCAACCTTTGTTGGTCAGTAGTTTAAAAATATGGATCCATATTGTTTTGTTTATGGTTGTAATAGTAAGCAGTATTTCAGTTAATACTTTGTACAAACAAATGTAAGAATTTTCTTTTGATATGAAGGCTCTTTTTATTTTTGAGGTATCCATCACGAATTGAAAAAATCGACTATGAGGAGGGCAAGATGTTGGTCCATTTTGAGCGCTGGAGTCATCGTTATGATGAGTGGATTTACTGGGATAGCAATAGGTTGAGACCCCTTGAGAGACCTGCATTAAGAAAAGAAGGGCTAAAAGACGAGGAAGACTTCTTTGTAAGTAGCAAGCTTTTCTGTTTGCCAGATATGTAATGATGTATTTTTAAAAGGAATTCTGTTAAATTTTACAAAAGCTTGTTTTTTATTAAGGAAGTGCTTATTTATTATACATGGTATTGATCTTAAAAGTTGTTTAAAATAGGATTTTAAAGCCGGAGAAGAAGTTCTGGCTCGTTGGACAGACTGTCGCTATTACCCTGCCAAGATTGAGGCGATTAACAAAGAAGGTATGTGTTTGGAATGATCTGAGAATTAAAATGGGATTTATAGTAAAATTTAACTATATTTCTAATTTTAATTAATGTATGAAATTGTTACATATAGCTGTTGCGTCTCTTTGTTTTATACTTTACCTAATGAATCTTCTAATAATACTCTTTTTTAGGGGCATTCAATATGTTATGTATTGTATAGAATAAGATACATAATATACTGCCTAAATAGACTGTTTAAATTAATAGAGGTAAATAGATGCTTAAAATTTTTCAGCTGACAGGCTTATATTATATGCATTTTATTTCTACTTCTCTGTTTCCAGTTTGTTGGCTAAGTTATTTTATGAAGATCTCAACCTGAGTGCTAAAGATATAGGAAAATTCAAATCAGTTCAACTTGGAAGTGAAACAGCACAGTTTTCTGAGGAAAGAGTATAGAACTTATCAATTTGAGGATTTCCTTTATTGCAGTTTTCTCCCTGCTCTTTTTTTCTTGATTTCTGTAGATAATTGAGAATTAAATAGCCTTTTGTGGTATCTAATATTACTACTGAGCAAAAGTTACTGAACTTATCAGAAATGTTGAAAGTACCACAGAAATCAGGTGTGTTAGTGTGGCATAAAATGAGAGAACCTGTTGGACAGGTAATGAATTTTAAAAATTGTAGATTAATTTAGAAAGGCATTAAATTATTATTGGAAATATACTTAAATATTTTATTTTTTAAATTTCTTGTTTAAAATCTCATTTAAAACAGTCGTGAAATACTTGTAAGTATATTTTCCAAAATACATTAGTTTTCTATTAGTTATTTCTTAAACTCGACCACTCATTCATTCTTTTTACTAGAGAAACACATTGAGGGAATTCCCAGGTGGTCCAGTGGTTAGGACTCAGCACTTTCACTGCCGAGGGCCTGGGTTCAATCCCTGGTCGGGGAACTAAGATCCCACAAGCCACATGGCATGGCCGAAAAAAAGAAAAAAACACATTGAGTGATAACTTCTTTGCAAGAAGGGCATTTAACCTAAGTAAGGGGATACTTACTTTAAACTGTATCTTGAAAGCCACACAAGTTATCTAGAAAAGGACGGATGAAAAGGTTTTTCTGTCAGAAGAAATGGTGTCTGCAAAAGAATAGTATAAAGGCATGCCATTTTTAAGGAACTGCAAATCTTTGATGTGACTGGAATGAAGGATTCCTTTAAAGGTTGTAGAATAGCAGAAGAGGTGGGAGAGAGAAGCAAGGATTGGCATATGAAGTATCTTGTAGTCTTCCTAAAGAATTTGAATTTTACTCGGAGGTGATGGGAACCATGGAAGGGATTTAAGCTGAGAATTTAAACTAACAAAAAATGAGAAAAATTGAGGTAAGAGAAGATAGAAGAGGAAAACATTTAAAAAGACATATATTTAAAAATGTTAGGTGTAAAAAAGTAAATCATAGTTGTCTAGCTAGAAATGATAATGTAACTTTACAAAAGCCAAGGTCCAATTTATTGGTTTACCTAATTGAAATAACAAATATGGCTATGAGTTTATTACTGGTCACCTGAGGGACATCTCAGTTATTAAGTTTGCAGGTTACTTCTTTTCTAGTGGGGCCTTTAAATCACTGTTCACTTAAACTTCTGGAGAGCTGTGTTATGGAGCTCTTATTCCCGTGTCATAACTCACACTGGCTCCCCAAGTGTCTAGTCCAGAGCCCAGCACAGAGTAGGCAGTCAGTAACAATTTTTGGAAGGAAAAGAAGTATTGAATCAGTTTTGTAGGTTAATAGAATCTACCCAAAATGGAACAAAGCAAAGCAAAATTAAACAATGCTCTCTCTTATCATTAGGAGAGATTTCTTTAAATGTGTGAGCTTTGGGACCTTTCTTCCATGCTTAAAGCTTCTTTTACAAGTCTATGCATACACACATACAACATACACAAAAACAAACCACCTTCATTTTTTATTCTATCCTGTTTGTTCATGGGCAAGTTATATAGAAATTTAAGCTTACATCAGTGGAAGAGTGATGTTACTGATTGCAGCCTCTGCCATTTCAGCAGTAGTTTTGAGTAAGCCCTTAGTGAAATATTGGCAGATATAACTTGTTTTTAGAAAAGTTCCATGGGAAGTATTAATTTGGTCATTTTTCTGTATGTCCCACATGGTGAATGAGCCTCCCCCGCTGCCTGCCACTATCCCCCCGCCCCCCCCCAAAAAAAAAAAAAAAAAAAAGACTTCTTTAAACCTGCCACTGTCCCCCCCCCCCCCCTGAAAAAAAAAAAAAGAAAGAAAAAGGAAGCCCTCAAAGAGTTTTCTGTTCACTACAAAAGCTAAACAAAACTAACAAATGTGAACATTTAGGTATATGTAGTATGTCTTAGAGAAGTTGAAGAGAAGGGGCAAATCAGTGTAGATTGGAGTGGTCAGGGAAGTTTTCATATTATGGGTGGGATTTGAAGAGCTGATCCTTGAAGAGTGGGCTGGAGTTAGGAAGGAGGACAGCATCACAGCAGCTGAAGCAGTGTGAGCAACGGCAGGGAGGGATGAATGCACGGTCTGCGTAGTGAAGAGCCTGCTGCTGTCGGCAGTGCCCTGTGGAGGAGAGGAGGACAGGGGCAAGCATGTTGGGGTGTAAGGGGTTCGTGTGGTTTGGCATTCTCACAGTCTTTCCAGATTCTTCACATTCTTGCTATTCAGTTCATCAGTTGTTTTCATAACTTGGGTTTAGATCTTTATATCTGTGATTTGTACATTATGCTAATTATAGAAAGATATGAAATCAATGGTGTTATTCAAATTACAAAGAAAAGAAAAATCCTTGTGCGTAGATTTATTGGCTTTGGCGCCAATTGTTTATACCTCTTTCGTAAAGGTCAAGTATCTGTTTACTTAAAGTGGCACTCTGCCCTCATTTGTATAGGAAATGATAGAAAAACATTGGAATTTCCATAAGTATAAAATCTACGTAACTGATATATTTTCTGATAGTACTGTAAAAGACTTGAAAGCATGGAGTCTGTAACAAAAAGTGAATATGCTTTGAAATAGCCATGTAAACAGGATATTGAGTCCTAAAAGCAGAATGGTTCAGTGGGAAAGACAGGGGAATCAGGGTTTTTAGTTAACGGCTGTGCTGCTGCCTAGCTGTCATTGGATGCAGCATTTCGCCTCCCTGGAAGTCAGTGTTCTTATCTGCACAGGAAGACTGCTATGCAGATGATATGTATATTTTCTAGCTGAAAAGCCTGTGAATCTATAATTCTTGTTTGCCAGTTAATTAATCTTGCAAAGGAATAATCCTTTCCTGAGAAAATGATTTTTTCCCTCTAGCAGATCTTTCTCTCCATTATTTAGAAGCTTTCAAAGAGAGCAAATGATGATTCTTAGAAATATTATACATTTTTATAATTAATGATTTTATTTTCTTCAGGTATAATGTACCTGATATGTTACTTAAACATATACTTAAATTGTTATAAATTTAAAAATCTTCCAGTAAAAATCAAAATTACATGCAACTAACTTATCAAGATTTAATTAGTGTACTTTATAAGGGAAGTCAAAGTTACTTTTACAGGGGAAGAGACAATAAACTCAGTAAACTTGGTGGGGTCCTTAGGAGGGGTGTGTGTTTGCAGTTATTGCAATCATAGGGTGTTTATTTCTGTCAGGGCATTACTTGTTCTATATCATGTGTTGCTGTGAGGTTGAATTATATTTTCTAATGATGCTGACTCGCTCCTATTTCAGGAACTTTCACAGTTCAGTTTTATGATGGAGTTATTCGTTGTTTAAAGAGAATGCACATTAAAGCCATGCCCGAGGATGCTAAGGGGCAGGTAAGAGTGTTCAGCATTCCTAGCTACCCACAGGGATGTTTTCTTGAATGGTGACTGATCAAAATATATATATACGGACATATATATATTTTAAAGTGAACTAATTGTAGGATTATGTGCTGATAGCCCCAAATAGCAGCAAGAAAGAGAAGCTTAGAATGTAAAATAAATTATACACTTGATTTTTGCTTCTTTGGCTTTAGACCTGCTAAAGTTATAGGTCACTAGTTTCTGTTCCAGGTGAAATCCCAGCATCCACTAAGCTGGTGTTGTCCTATCGACCCAGCTGGATCGTGTAACCAGTCTATGGGAAGTGAGGTAAGTGCCTTTTTTTAATTTTGTTTTGTTTTTCCTGGTATATAGTATCATTTAGAAAGTTAATTTTTAATATAAAATTTTATATTGAGTTTCTTATCTTCTTCTTTTCTTCTATAAATCATAGTTGTTAATCTTCTTTCAAAAGGCGCTTACCTGACACTCTGTAGGCTGTTTCAGGTAGGGCTTTCTGAGTTATATGTTGTAAGCAGTGTATTACATGTTTTGTCACTGCTCAAAGCAAGAATGAACGGTAAGCATTTGAAGGAGAATCTGGGATGAAGTTAAACCCATAATTCCATTATGGTTGATTATGTTTCCTGAAATACTGGAAAGAAAAGGTGCCGGTAGAAATTTAAAATATTTTCTTTTATGTTCTGCTGTTATTTGGGATTTTCAGCACCTGGACCTACAATTAATTTTAAGAAATTGAAAGTGATCTATAAAAATGTCTAATATGGAAATATGCTACATATTTATTGCATACCATGCAGTAAAAAATATCATCCTGAACTGTATTGAAATCACATGGTCAGTTCCAGTCAAGTGTATATATTTAGTAGTCTAGAACGTAGACTATCACAGTTAAAAAAATTATTTTTGATGTTTTCTGAGAAGTGCGTGAGTGTTTTAAGTGATGTGGTTTTCAAAAATATAATTTCGAAATCATCAGCTAGCAGAGTTTTTTTTTTCCCCCAATTAATGTGGAAATGCCATTTAAAATGGAAATGCTTTTGATCGTGAAATTGCTTTGTGTCTTCTTACTTGTATGTATAAATAAAATGTTCTCTTAAGCATTCAGTGGTGTGATTCCTTGGTTACTGCATGGAAAGATTGATTTAAACATTGGGAAGTTAGTACCTGTTTAATTAAAATTCTCAATTTTTTTTTGCTTTAAAACTATTATTTTGTCATTCTAGTCATTCAAATGTTTATGAGATGGCACTAACCTTGAAACTTTATTTTTTCCAAAGAGACATTGAGCCAGTTTGGTTCGTGGTAAAATAATAAGTTGTAAAAATTAATTTTTTGGTTGTATTGGATGTTTATTTTTAATTAGTTTCTAGTCACACCATGATGTATTTAACATTAAAATCAATGTCAAGTACAAACTCGAGAAGAAAATATTAGTAGTATATTTCCTTTAATTTTACATTTTCTTCATAATTTTTAATTATGAGCATATTCAAAACATTTGTAGAATTGTTTTTTATAAAATATTCTTATTTTTTGAATGTCTTAATAAACCAGGTGTTGTTTGGGCCATGCTAAGAGAATCCCACTTTGCATATTATCATCTGAATTTTGAGTCCTTTGAGAATTCCTTTATAAAACTATACAGTAAAATTTCTTTTATTAAACCAGCAAAGGATAAGGAATCAAATAAATGCAGTGTGGAAATGTTCTTCTTTAAACTTTCTGTAGCTTCTTCTCACCTATTTTTCTTCTTGAGAGTGAGCTGATATAAAATTTACACTGTAACTCACTAGTGTTAAAGATTGGCTCATAAGATCCTTTGCCATTTTTAGAACATTTTTTGTATACATTGTTTTATTGGATTCTTATAGCAAATCCTTTGACGTAGGTATAGCTGATATTTCTATTTCACAGTTGAGGAATTCAGAATTTAGAAAATGACTTACCTAAAATTTCACTCAGCCATAGTGTGCAGAGTGACTGAACTCATATCTGATTTCATTATAGTGTTCATTATAGTGCAGTGCTCTGTGTTATCTACAGGAAACTTTGAAGCATATCTTTAGTTCTCATTCATGGAAGGATCACACCAGTTATTTATTTATTTAAAAGATTTTTTTGACGTGGACCATTTTTAAAGTGTTTATTGAATTTGTTACAATAGTGCCTCTGTTTTATGTTTTGGTTTTTTTGGCCCCGAGGCATGTGGGATCTTAGCTCCCGACCAGGGATCAAACCCACACCCCCTGCATTGGAAGGCAAAGGCTTAACCACTGGATCTCCAGAGTCCCTACACAAGTTCTTTTTGATAGTGAATCTTTCCAGTTAAAAAATGGAAGAACAAAATAATGGGAGAATTCTTTAATCACGCAACTGCAGCGATTCCCTGATTAACAAGTCATGTGATCAAGAACTGTTTTATCTAATTTCACTTTTAAAGAGTACAGCATGAATCTCTTTCTTCTAGTTTTCTCTTTATTGGAGAGAGAAAACAACTGGGCTTGGAATTTATCCCCGGCATCTTTTAGCATTTCTCTTAACAACTTAAAGTTTTCCTTGCAATGTGGAACCCAGAATTAAATGCCCTGTTCTTAATAAGACTGCAAACATACGATCTCTGCTGAATTATCACTTTCCTTTGCTTGCCTGTTGTACTTACTCCTGTTTTTCTTTCTGCTTTGTTGATGGCACTCTATAAGTTGTTTTCATTGGTGTTGCTTTTTTCCTTCTACTTAAATGTTAGTCTCAAGGCTCAACTTAGCCATGATACTTAAGTCACCCAGATTGCTCCTTGACCTTAAACCCCTCTTTCTTATTAGTGTACACTTTGCCACCCCTTTGTTTAATGGTTTTCCTTTTGCTTGGAGTGTCCATTTCTTGTTCTTTGCCTTTTTCCCTAGCAAATTCCTACTTTAGGGTTCAAATCATTTATCATTTTCCCTGAAGCCTTCCACTAGTCTTTCTCTTCAGGCAAAATTTTGTTGTTCTCCTGTAATATTTTGTTTATTCTCTACTGTCTCTCCTGTCACATTGTCTTATAGTTACTTTTATTTGCCTGTCAGTTCGTTATGGGCAGGACTAAAAAAGGAGGTGGTTCTAAGTAAAACTTGGATTGGACAATACTGGTGCATCTGGTGTTCTTTGGTTTTACAAACTAGAGATATAAATTTTATTTCACGGGGCTTCCCTGGTGGCACAGTGGTTGAGAGTCTGCCTGCCGATGCAGGGGACACGGGTTCGTGTTCCGGTCTGGGAAGATCCCACGTGCCCTGGAGCGGCTGGGCCTGTGAGCCGTGGCTGCTGAGCCTGCGCGTCCAGAGCCTGTGCTCCGTGGCAGGAGAGGCCACAACAGTGAGAGGCTCGCGGACCCCAAAAAAAAAAAAAAAAAAAAAAATTATTTCACAACTTTGTCATAATTCATTTTCTAATAAGACATGCATTGGGGATGTAGTTTAAAATACGGGGAAATCTGGATATTGAGTGTCTTCCAGGCAGGAGCAAAGATGTGGTCACTCCAGGCCAGTGGGTTCCTGGGGTTTTCATCTAGCATCTTTTATTAGCTTAGCATGTTTCCTGGTATATGTAATAGGGTATCCAATAGAAAATTGGTGAATGAATGTGTTAGGTGGAACATCGCATGATGTTTTCAGTTCATTTCAGTCATGGGGGAGAGAGAGACAGATTTTGTATGTTTGCTTTTAATGGCTTATTGTCTCTACCATATATTTTCAAGACTGAGGAGTCATCAACTTGAATTGCTTAATGGCCTATGTTTGTTCATGTAACCCATGAATTAAATGCATTTGATGTTGTGAAATTGTTTTTAGTTGCTTGGACTAAGAATTTAACGTATTACACATTTTGGTTGAGTCTGAATCAGTGGTCTATTTGATAGCTTAGTGGCATCAGTCATCAGTTGAAGATTAACTCTGTAGAGATATTATAAATATTTGTTTTAAAAGACTCTTTTTGACTGTGAAAATTTACATGTTAGTACCACTTCTTTACATCTTTCCATCATTATTACAATAAGTGTTTTTAGTTAAAAGTAAAACAGTAAAAATTATTTAGCCACAAACTAAAAAAATTATCACAGGAAATATAAATATTTGCATCTCAGAAGAATGGTAACTAATACAGATTCAGGAAATTGTAGAGGGAGGGAAATTAAACTGGAGTCTGACAGTGTGTACTTTACCTTGGTCAAGTCAAGTAGCTCTTTTTTTTTTTTTTTTTATTAGTAATATTAAGCTGTTGTGATAAATAGGTATCCAAACTTTAAAAGCTTTAAAAAATAATAAAATCATATGTTGATTTCTATGAAATTGACCTTACCTTGGGTGATACATTCTTCCTAATAAGGAATAGTAATTTGCTCAGTGGTAATACAGTCGTCCCTCATTATCTGCAGGAGATTGGTTCCAGGACCCTCATGGATACCAAAGTCTGTAGATGCTCAAGTCCCTTTTATAAAATGACACAATATTGCATATAACCTATTCACATGCTCCCAAATCATCTCTCTAGATTACTTACAATACCTAATACAAGGTAAAAGCTATGTAAATACAGTGTAAATGCTATGTAAATGGTTGCCAGAGCATGGAAAATTCAAGTTTTGCTTTTTGGAACTTTCTGGAATTCTTTTTCCCAACTATTTTTGATCCGCAGTTGGTTGAATACACGCCTGCAGAACCCAAGGATAGGGCGGGCTGACTGTATGTTTCTTTTAATCTTTGCAGAATTACAACATAAGCTTTTTTTTCTTATTACTTTTATGATCTGTTGCATTATAGAGAAGAAACATAATTCAACGTTTAAACCCTAAAGTTACCAAGGTAGAATGTCATGTAATATTCCACATTTGTCATAGGTTTTCTTATATTTTAGATTTTATTCCATCAAAAGAGTCTTTGATATTGAATATTTTCCCATTTTATGTAAGATCGTGTAACCGATTAGATCGTTAAATTTGATAATCTACCATGTTGATGATCTACCTTGTAAATGTAGTTAATTTGATTTTTATATTTGTGTGCATGTGAGTGAAAATAGCTTTGAAAATGTGATACATGTTTTTATTCATTAGTATCCTTAAATTTTAGTTAATTTTTAATGCTTCACATGTTTTGTGTTTTTCCTTTGGAGGATTGGATAGCTTTAGTCAAAGCAGCTGCTGCAGCTGCAGCCAAGAATAAAACAGGGAGCAAACCTCGGACTAGCGCTAACAGCAACAAAGATAAAGAGAAAGACGAGAGAAAATGGTTTAAAGTACCTTCAAAGAAGGAAGAAACTTCAGCTTCTATAGCCACACCAGAAGTTGAGAAGAAGGAAGATCTGCCCACATCTAGTGAAACATTTGGTACAAAATACGTTCTTACATTCATTCCCTATGGCAGTGGTAAACTCACATAGTGAATAAGTCAAATCCTTTGGCTGCCTGTAATTTGAACATGTATCGAAATTATTAGGATTTTTTCCCTAGCATAATATGATGGTTAAGTTTTTTAGCATCTTACAGATCTGAAGATTAATGGCCTAATATGGGTGCTTGATAATGGTTACCCTCAGTATTCTTGAATAGAAATGCATTGAGAATTTGATTTGTAACTTCTACCAAGTAGGTTTTGGGATTTCTTTTGTGTGGGTTTTTTTGTTTGTTTGTTTTGTTTTCTTTAGCCTTTAAAATGTTTCTGCATGCATTTCAATATATAATACAGAAAAAGCAGTAAGTCATTCCTTTCCTAAAGCATAACTGCTTAGTAGTGTTTTTATTTCTAATATATTGGTCTAGAGAGATTTGTGTTTTTTAAAGTTGTGTCAAGCACTAGATTGAAAAAATTAAGTGCAGATCTTTTGTATTATTTTGCTATTTTAAAAATATTCATGTGTTTTAACTTTGGATTCTAGATAAACTCTCATATATATATTCTATTAAAAGTAGGACTTCATGTAGAGAACGTTCCAAAGATGGTCTTTCCACAGCCAGAGAGCACATTATCAAACAAGAGGAAAAATAATCAAGGCAACTCATTTCAGGCAAAGAGAGCTCGACTTAACAAGATTACTGGTAAACTACAATGATTCTTTTTGGGGGGAAATGGAGGGTTTGATTTTATGGTAGTTTGTTTTTAATAAAGGAAAATGTATCTATTGGTTTAGTGAAGCTAACTGGCTAATGAGAAGGACAGTTGCTTTGTTTTTCAAGGTCATCCCTTTCAACACCAGGGGCTTTTTCTGTTGGAAATGTGAAAAGTATCACATATTTTCTACCTACCTCACAGGGATGTTGTGAGGATCCATAGGATCAAATGTTACAAAATTCCATAGTTTTAAAATCACCTGCATGGCAGGAGTAGTTTCTCTAAGAATTGAATTATACGCTTTTGTCAACTTGTGATGACATAATGTCTGAGGTTCTAAATATTACACATTCTTACTCTTGACTGGTCTCATTAAAGATGGTACCATATATGGTTGGGAAGATGAATACTGAATTAAATTCAGCTCCCAAATTTGTTATGCCCAATGTAAAAGTACTTCTATACGTTTTAAAAATTTCTATTCTTATCTTCAGGTTGGTCTCTAGAATTTGGACTTATTTCTCTATGCCTTGTTGTTATTAGGAAGTAGAATACTAGAATGATGAAAAGCACTGGAAATTCTAGCCTGGTTAGTGTTTACAGAAGAAGGGACCAGTCATACTAAGACCCACAGTTCCATTCAGCCTAATGATTCTAATCTTTAAAAGAAACTGTGAATATATTTAATTTTTCTGAGTATATGTTATAAAAGGGGAGGTAAAATATTTTAATTAATATTCAGTCATATGCTCTTATTTTAAGGACAAATGAATTTTTGTGCCTTTGGCCTAATAAAGCTATGTAAATCTTTGTTGACATTCTTTTAAATAACTTGAAAAAGCATGGTTTCATTGTCAGACCCAAGAATAAATGTAAATTAAACATTTTGACCATTTTCTAAAGAGTGTAAGCCCACTGAAAGATGACTTTGCAGCTGAGGGTTCTTTAGAGCCACTGTTTTATTACAATATTCATCTAAGTAATTATAATTGGTTTCAACAAGTGAGAATATTTAGTCTTTCCATTGTTAATATTATTTTTGTGCCTTTCTCTGATAAAGGATATATTTGGCCCCAGGACAGGAAATATTTCAAATCAATTTACCCATTCCCATTCCACCTTTTCCTTAGAAACTATTAGCTTTGGAGAAAGCCAAAATGTTATCTTAGTGATTATTATGATGGCAACTTGAGACTTCCGTTTTGACTTAGAATAATGGAACTCCGAGCTCTGTACTCTGGAATAGTACTTCTAACTGCTGTGATACCAAGATTGAAACAGCCTTATTGGGGGAGCCAAGATCAAGGAAGATGGAAGTGACACTGACGCTACAACTGCCAGTTTCCCAGCATCATGGTTTTTCCTACAATCTGGATAATCTGATTTTAGTTTCAGTCAGTATACTCTTACATGTGTCTTACTGAGAAGTTCAAGCTCACCATTTAAAGAAGTAAGAAAACAGCTCAATCCACAATGATGCAGTATTTCCGCTTGGCCTTGAAAAGACAGTAGTGGGGGGGAAACCATTTTACCATGTACCTCAAGGAAGTTCTAATACTGGTTGCTTTAGTAACACCCTGTGCCTTCTGTGGAGGGACTTTGTCTTCACTTCCTCTTGGGAATCTCAAATCAACAAGTAATAGTTTGGGCAACAGTAGAAAGGCATAAGATTTTATGAATGTGAAACTGTTATGATCTTTTCCCTTTATTTACTCAGAAGATGTATGTTAGTTTTTTTAATAGTTCATCTCTGCATCTATTTCTGATTTCATGTTACAACTATACCATGCAAAAAGATAATAGATATTTTAAGATTGTCTTTTATGATTGAAACTCTGGCTTGCCTCTGTACAGTAAATTTCATCTGTGGACCATAAAAAGAGATGAGAACTAATATGAAATAGCAGTTTTGTTATGGAATTATGGTATATTTTAAATTTCTCAAGCTCACTTATATCTGTCTTTTTGTCCCTTTACTACTGAGAGGAATAGGCTGGTAACGTGGCAGCATCTCAGCCTGCTCTGAGGTATTACCCACCACGCACACCATTTTGTTTATTTTTTAAATAGTTCTAACAGGAAATAAGTGGACCAGCAGCTGGATAAATTTAATTCATGTATTTATTCACTCTCTTTCTGTTTCTTCCTCATATATACACCCTACAGAGATTCCAAACATGATTTCTCTACAGAGAATGGAATAGAATGGCTTTCTTCAAAATTTTCAAATAAGTAGACACTGAAATTATTGTTGCATAGTATATATATATGTTCTTCCAGAATCTTATTTTTCATTGTCATGTACCTTATTGATAATTATTGATACTTTATGCATACTGATTTAGAACAAACGATTTTACAAAGATAATAAAGTTTATACTTTGGGACAAAGTTGCAAGCAAACTGTAAGCAAATTTGAGTAGATTTTAAAGTACGGGTTGTCAGAGAGTAAAAGAAGAAACAGCAGTTAGTGCATGGCCTGTTTGTAATAGTTCTAGGAGTTCCTAGACATTCAGCCAGTTTAGATATGTTTGTACAGCTTAAGGAATTTAAAAAATAATTAAAAGACCCCAGAGATTTGAATTGGCCAGTAATAAGTTATTGATAATAATATCCAGGATATTTGGTTCTTAATCTAAGCAAGAATATTGTGTTTTGGAATCACTGGATGAAAAGTAGACCATGAATTTAACCACTTTGCTCTTTCTGTCTTCCCCATTACCAGATGCTCTGGCCTCTGTCCTGTTTATTCCTATCAGCAGTGAGAGACTAACTCTATTTTATAGCTGAAGTAGAGTATTGAGAAATTATCACTTTGTGGGTGGGACTTATAAAAATTTATATTCTACTTCTACCTGATATTTAAATAATTTCTTAAAACTGCATAACACATTCTGTTAAAATGTTTGTAGATATCTTATTTGGATGAGGACTTGTTAGTAATATATTGATAAGTAATATATTGATAATACATATTTGCAAATAACAAAAATTAATTTCATTTGTATTTATTTTCCTCCAATTAATTCTTGAAGGTTGTGATCTATTTTATCTATTGATGTGATTTAAAAGTATTTCCACCACCTATATGAAAGGAAACGAAAAACATAAAGTGTATTTAGTAGATTGAATAGCAAATATTTGTCCTCTTTGAGTACCCCTTCGAAGTAGGGCCTCTACTCAGTTCCCTACAAAAGAAGAACCTAATTTCCTAATAATTTTTCTTTTTATTTTTAGTAGTATTTAACCTCAGAAATATTAGCTAGAGAAGAAAAACCTAGTGAATGCAGCTTTAAATGTTAAAGAAATATTCTGTGCTACATCTTTTTTAGTCATCTAAAAATGTGTTCAAAAGTTATATTATTATAGTTAGGATTGAATTTATGATTTATAAACTATTTTTGTAAAATTACTTATACATTGGGTCTTTTTTCCTCCATTTAAACCTACATTTAATACTGTGTGGGACTTGAGCAATATGAATTATGTCAAACTGCACCAAATAGCAGTTTTAATACCAATCATTGCTGTATCAAAATCATTGTTTTATTCTCAGCCTTTGCTGTTTTGAAGTACAATTCTGAGTGATAGATATTCAACTTTATTATCTAATAATGGAAAGGTGCCTTTTGCCTGATTTAACACTTGGCTCTAGTACTACTTTGAGAATACAATTTTAATATTTGAATTTCCACTTAGATTACTTAACATCTTTGAGATTGTTACGTGAAAAAGTCAAGCGATATTGCCACAGGGTAGCTCGAAGTTAGGTGGCATTTTGGGGCACCTTTTTTCTCCTATTGAATATGATGTAGACAGCTTTAATAATATAATGGTACAATTGCTGAAGTAAGTTTACTGTTATTTTGTCAGGTATTAAACATGCTTCCTTTGAGGCCAAGGTTTTGTGTGCCTGACTTTGAAATGACACAAAAATGATTTTTGGTGACTTTTTATGTGCTTGGTGGCCATAAGAAGCAGCAAATAAATTTGATTCCATTGAGGGTACCTATCTGGTGCTTAGCAAAGAATCTTGACTAAGTAAATGCCTGTAATTTCTAAATTAAAGCAGAGTTTTAATGTCTTGTAAATTTAATTATATATACTCCAGATAAAATATTCTGTCTTCTGAAATTCAGAATTAATGGTATATATTGGTGAAAACTGGAACTCCCAGTTTATTTCATTAATTGTAGAATGAGGCTATAATATTAAGTAAGCTCAAATGTTGTAGGAAGGATCTGTACTCTTTTCCATTAACATAAAATGGATGCATCCATGTTTTCACCACTTTTGTAAGAAGGTAAGCTACAGCTGGGTATAGAAACAAACTTGTAAAGCTTAGGTTAAAGGATCCAGGTGAAATAAAAAATTGGGAGTATTTTTTTAACTAATAATCCAACAACAACAACAATCTTATTTTATATTCTGGATGCTTGGAAGGATTCCTTATATCTTAATATTAATTCCATATTTTATTTCAGTTGTATAGACAAAGCCTAAGTATTAACAATCTAAGCCATCTTAGGTTTTGGAACATTAAACCATAGAAATTTAAATTTGTACAGAATAAATGTGTATATGTGTGATTTTTTTAAAAGGATATTTTTAGTTAATTTTTTTATTTTAAAAACGAATTGTGTAAGCAACTCTCAAGTTCTAATTCAGCCCCTTGAGCCATTATTAAGGGTGTTTGTATTTTTGACAAGTAAATTTCTGAGAGTGTTGTATTTGCTTTCTATAAAAAAGTATGGGGGATTTCAACTGCTAAAATTTTTGAGAAGTTAATTAGTGTGAAAGTTGATATTTTTTCTAATAAGCAATTTCTGTACAATTTTTCTCAAGGTTTGTTGGCATCCAAAGCTGTTGGGGTGGATGGTGCTGAAAAAAAGGAAGACAACAGTGAAACGGCTCCAATGCTGGAGCAGGTATGAAATGGTAGCATTTGATTTTTTTCAAGGTTCCCAACTGGAATGATCAAGGAGCTATAGTATCCACATAATTGAAATTGCCCTTTTGATCAGATATGGGAATAGGAAGGTAATTAATTGATGCTATATTTTTAACTCTGCCTTCTCCAAGGTATACAGATAAACTACAGACTTCATTAGTGTTTATTTTCAGTAGGCTGGCATTAAAGCCTTTGTCCCCCAACAGTTGAAGGCCTGGAGGCAGGCATCCCAGGGTATAGGCTTCCAGCTGGATCACATTTAATTAGCTTACAAAAAGACCCTTACACAAATACTTTTCATTTGTGAGTTAAAACAGGGTTTTTTGACATCTAATAAAGCTTCTTTTGTAAGAAGTTTCTTTTATATTGTAACAATTGGTGTTGTTAGACTGACTATGTGTTTTATGAATTGATCAATGAGCCATACATTTTTGCTAGGATGTATATTTTAATAACTACAAAAAAAATTTTTTTAAACTATTAAGGGTCTGTCTTTAAACCACCTAATAGAGGAATTTAAAAGTGAAGGTTGCAGTTGCTAGATTTTGCCTTGGCTACCTTCAGATTCCCACAATACCTGTATATAGTGGACTGTGCATGCTTTTCCATTTTCTAAGGGCTTACCTTCTTGGGCACTGTAAGACTATAAGAACACAGTAATAGCCATAACTGGATTTCCTTGGTTCTCCTGTTTTAAAATCTGAGCCTTAATGTAGTTTTAATATACCCTTTTTGTATTATTTTAATTTTCTTTATTAGTAGCCTAATAAAGAAGACTTTAAAATGAGTACCTGTTGCTCTTCTCTATATGCGTTTTAAAAAACAGTCCAAATTTAATTGATATTGTATTGAGTTTTTCAGGGTTATTTTAGGCCTGATATGATAACAGTGCATTGTTTTGGTGCCTCCATTAATGTTGTATTGAATCAGTGATCTTTTAAATTGATTAATATGTCAGCGAATCATACCTTCTGATTTTCTGTGGTCATCAAACGGTTAAGTCTTTGCCGTTATTGTCAGTATATCAACCAAATTTTAAGTGACTTTTTTTACTGTGTATTACTATATTCAACGTCCCAGATATAACAATATTTTGTATTTTCACCACTGTTTATGGTATTCTCAGAATGCAATAAATCAGGGACTTGGGTAATAAAATGTTTCTGGAAAATTCATTACAATGTCAATCTTTTATTATGCACAATCCTGCTGAGATGAATGTGATTGTGAAAATTATTTATTATATGTGAAAGTTAGTGTAGAGGGCAGTGCCCATTTCAGAGAGAAGTACAACATTTTGAAACTGAGCTTAAAAAACAGAAAAAAAATTGAGTAACTCGGCTGTTTTTATTTACATAATTTAAAAAATTTTGAGAGTCCTTCCCAGTTTTGTAACAAAGAGACCAATGATTATTAATGAAAACTTTGTAAATTATTTTATATTTTTAAGGAACAGGATGCTGTTCCCCCCCTTTTTTGTCATTCAGGTTGATTTCAATGTGAAATGTTTTGTAACCATACTCTTAATTTTTGTGCTAAGTGTTTGCCCTTCTTCAAAGTTAAAAAGCCGAGTTATAAAATTCTTAATTACATCTCGGTATCAACAATAGACTTGAAGGAGAGAGATTGTCACTAACCTCTGTTGCCCTAATGAGTAAAATAATGCCACTCATGACGTAGATTTATAACAGGCCTAAGGCCAAAACTTACTGTCCTAAGGGATTTATTTATTTACATTTAAAAAAAACTCAAACTCTGTGGTCTTGAACCCCAGTTCTCAGATTATTAATTATAGATTATTTAATTGTATTAGGGAATTGTCATGTTATATTTACTTTTGGATAAAACCTGCATTAGATGCATAATTCAGTAAGTTTAAAAAAATGTTAATTTGTCCTTGTTTAGAGGTTAAGCACCTTATCCAGATATTAATTTAAGTATTAAAATCTTGTTTTATAACTTTGTAACTTGAGAGTAATGGATGCTGTAGTGATGTCTCTCACATATGTGAAGATGAACAATAAAATTGTTTATTTACAAGTAATGGCTCTAATTACTTTTCTGGCAACACCTTTTATGATAAGCTTAGGAATCCTTTCTGTATATGGAGGTTTTTTTTTCAAATGATTAATCTGCACTTATACACATGTGTAATGAGTAAATTCAAGAATAGAAATGATGACAACTCAATGAATGAGACACTTGACACCAGCCCTTTTATGTGGTATGTCCAACATGCCATCTGTAGCACAAAGGTGCCATACTTAATACCAAATATTCACTTTTTTTCCACCAAAATTTGAGCGCTTTATAAATATTTTTAGTGGGAACAGAAAGCTGTTTGGTCCCCAGACAATGATCTTCCATATTCCAGAGAACTGCAGACTGCAGACCTGATGGTCATCCCTCACAAAAGATATGGAAGTAAAAAGGTATCTTGGGGACAAGCATGTTGTTCATAGAGCTAGTAGTTTGGTTCTTTATAAAAACCTATTCTAGTATAGGTTTTTTTAAAAAAAGTGTATCTCATATTTTGCTCTCAGATAACATATATCAAAAAGAGATACAGTATAGGCATTCCAACACCGTAGATTGCAAATCCATCTAATGTGGCTGTTCTCTGTTGTCTTAGGACACATTCACATATAGTTTTACATATGTAGGACATTTTACTGCCAAATGAATGAAGATATTCTTTATGAAAGAACTGACAAAGTTCTAATTTTTTTTTAAAAGTATCAGTTGGCAGGAAGAAGGTAAAAACTCTCATCTAAGAATGCGACGTATTTTGTTTTTAAATCCAATGTTTTTAACTTACACTTGGTTTTACTCCTTGTTTTTTTTTTTTGTTCTTGTTGTTGTTGCTTGTTTTGTATTGTTTTTTAGTCTTTTAACTCTGTATTGCTGGTGGCTTTGATTTCATGATGCATTATGCTTATGAAACTCTAGCTTTCAGCATTAAAATGAGTTAAAGAAAATGTTTCGTTAATTTGATCATTGTTTTCCTGTTGAGATCTTTCTTTAAAGGGAAATTGTCTACTTAAATCTCTGCACTGAACTCGATAAAGGAAATTATTTTATAAAAAAAATCTGAAAGTCAGAACCTTAAATGTATTCCTCCAATGCTCTAAAACTTGAAAATGCTGTTTATTTACCTAATTATTATCAATGTCATTGGTAATTATGGTGTCAAAAGAGGTATATTTTAACTCAATACAGAACATATTTGTCCAGTTAGATAACATTTTATTTTCTGAGAATATTATAAGTAATACATTTTAAAAAACCTAAATTTAGACTACAAGTTGACAGCATCCCTTTAAAGACAGCCTATTCAACTTTTAGTTAATAATTTGTGGGGTTCTTTTTGGTTTTTCATTTGTAATAGAAATGTTATATGTTGCTTAACAATGTTTTTGGATACTAAAGATGCTTAACAGTCAAAATAGAAAACAACAAAAATGAAGAAACCAAAATAAAAATATCAATTTTTTATTATTTATTCAGGCGATTTCACCTAAACCTCAAAGTCAGAAAAAAAATGAAGCTGACATTAGCAGTTCTGCCAACACTCAGAAACCTGCACTGTTATCCTCAACTTTGTCTTCAGGGAAGGCTCGCAGCAAGAAATGCAAACATGAATCTGGAGATTCTTCTGGGTGTATAAAACCCCCTAAATCACCACTTTCCCCAGAATTAATACAAGTCGAGGATTTGACGCTTGTATCTCAGCTTTCTTCTTCAATGATAAATAAAACTAGTGAGCACAGATTTTTAAAAAATAGTTACTTATCCTATAAGATACATTAAAAACAGTTTGGTTGTAGTTATATTGTATTTTTATGAAGTTGCATTTTAAAAATTCAAACTTAAGTGGATATGATAGGGAAGAGTTGAAACTATTTTAGGGGCAAAAACCATTTACATTTCTGACTGATGTATTGTACAGAGGTACAGTGACTATACTGCTGGTTAAGAAACCTTAGCATTTAATAACCAAATTCCACTGTAGTTTGACTCTCCTCAACTAATAATCCAAGCACAATGAGAGGCCTGATTCATTACAAAAAAACAGAACAAAACCATTATGAGATACAAAAAGACCCATGGTGGATGTTTTCCTGAACTCCTAAGACTATTCTTATGGATAGATTTAGTTACTGTCCCCAGTTGTCTGTACCCTCTTCGGCAATACATTTTATTCAGTTCTTATTGTAGGATTTAGAGTGCAAACTTCAGTTTAATCTTACTAATGAAAGAAGAAGATTGCTTCCTTGATCTTATATTTAAAGATTTTACTGTTTCAATACCACTAATCTTTCAAGAGTTAACTTGGTCTTTTTTAAATAGCCTGTTGACATGGGTTTGGATATATATAAGACAAGATTTGTGTTGACTGTGTGTTTCTCATGTTTTAGTATTCTAAGTTAGAGACATATGAAAAATAATTACCTGAAAAGTCACTGGGTAAAAGATAATTTTGCTGTTTATACAGTGAATGAATTAGTAACCTGGTTATTAAATGAATATGACACATTTCCTATGAACTTCTCCATATCATATCTTCCACAACAATTAAAAATGGTGACATTGAGAAGACTTCTATCAATCAAATATATTAACTTCCTCTTGCATTCCATTGCTATATTTTTTTTGCCAAACCGTGTTTTTCAATTTTTGATCAGGTTTTGGCACTTCTTTGTTTTGGTTTGGTTCTTTTTAATAAATGAGTAGAAATGATGGAAACAGAAAAACTCAATTGTTTCTTTATAAGCTTCATTTCATTATGGCATTTATCATGAAATAATATCATTAGTAGTCACTACAATGTCACATGACATTGATACGTAGTTTATTTTGCAATTGTTTTGTATTTTGGTATTATGACCAGTGTTACAGCAATTGAATTTTATTCTTTTTTTTTTCAATTATCACCATGTCTTTTCCATTTTGACTTTTGTAAAATTATTTTTAAATACCCAAAGCATCAACCTTTTTAAACTACTCATTTCCTCCTGCTAAATTAACATGCATATATTGGCTTATGTAGTCCTGCCTGTTCTAAATCATCAAACATATTTACATGCCGTGTAGAAAGAAGAAAATGAAAGGTTAAAAAAAAAAATTTCCAAATTCTGTTAATACATAGCTAGAAGATGCTTAAATGGCTCACCAAGTTAGTTTTTTAAAACAAAATAAAGAACACGCAAGGGCAAGAACAGTGTCATATTCTTTAAAAATCCTCGGGTTTTGCCCATAACGAGTCCTTAAAGTTGTTTGTGTTCAATTTTTTTTAATGAATCAGGCCCAAATATGTGTTTATAAAAATCCATTTGCGGGAATGAGGGTGGGATAAAATTACTTACATTAGTTTTACTTTGGCAAGTAAAGCACTAACTCTACAATGCATGTCAGATTTTTGTCACCTATGCCCCTGCCTTTTTTTTTTCTTAGAGTTTCTAGATTTGTAATGTAGCAAAAGGGACATATATATATACATATACATATATATATATGTATATATATATATATATATATGTATTTTTTTTAATCTTTGGCTATACAGAGATTATTTTCCCAAAGGAAAAATGGCAACTAACAAGGATCTGCTATTAGAGAATTAACTGTAGTCTGTTACTTGGGAAACTACCTGAAATTAATGTTCCATGTTATTTTCTTTTGGTTCTAGTAGGCTTTAGATTTTAGAAGTTTTGATTAACCCTTGTGAATGAGGGCAGTTTTTGCCTTTGATTACTTTTGGAACATGCCGTTCCTTGTGGATACCTTACAACATCAGTGGGCAGAATTTGAATCATTTTTCCCATTTTTCTCCTTAAGTATTATAAGATGAACCTGGCATGTATCTGCTTCGTGAACATTGAAGATCTTTTTCTAGGTCCTCCACAGCCTGTGAACCCCCCTAGACCTTTCAAGCATAGTGAGCGGAGAAGAAGATCTCAGCGTTTAGCCACCTTGCCCATGCCTGATGATTCTGTAGAAAAGGTTTCTCCTCCCTCTCCAGCCACTGATGGGAAAGTATTCTCCATCAGTTCTCAAAATCAGCAAGAGTCTTCAGTACCAGAGGGTAATGTATATTGCTTTTCTATAGAACCAAACATAAAAGAAGACAAAACACTGAGATAAAGATTATTAGAATATTAAGAAATTTCTGCCTTTTCCTTAACAGCTTTTGGACTTATAAGCACTTCATTTAATTCTACAAGTATTTATTTAGTGCCTTCTTTATTTCCAGGCACTGTTTAATTTATATAACATTTTAATCCACATGGATATTAACCGAGACAGTGTATTTATATTAACATATTACATTCTTTATTTTGTGTAGTGCCTGATGTTGCACATTTGTCACTTGAGAAACTGGGACCCTGTCTCCCTCTTGACTTAAGTCGTGGTTCGGAAGTTACAGCACCGCTAGCCCCAGATCCCTCTTACCATAATGAATGCCCCAGGGCAGAAAAGGAAGATACACAGATGCTTACAAATCTTTCTTCCAAAGCAGTAACTGATGGAAGAGGAGCTCCAACAGCATCAGGTAAAAAAGATTCATTTTACAAGTTAGCTAGGCTTGCATTTATACAGTAAAAACAGTTTGATGTATAATTACATTATTTTAATATGTAGTTCCTCTTTATAAATACTTCTCCATAACATCTGTGGAAGATAGGGTTTCTCAGTCTGTTTAACGTCCTTTTGTGTGACCATTTACTATCATATTCTCTGGATATACTTCTTATTTTGTCACTTTAATCTACTTCCTTCTCCCTATTTCTTTCTTATATCCTGTTTCTACTAAATAGGAATTATTAGAGCTAAATATAATTACAGAAGTTTCTTGGTTTTGAAGCCAGAAAATAACTTAGTGGGCTCAATACTTAGGTTTAAGGACTTAATAGAATTTAATATTTAAGAAACACTTAGCTTAAATTAATTTATATACCTGTATCTTACATATAATCCCATATTTTGGAGCAGAATCTCCAAAATTTAAATGTAATTTGTTTTAATGTTATTTTGGGAGTCTAATGTGTAAAATCAGCCATACTCAATAAGACATTTTTTGATGATTTTATGACACTTATTGTAATCTGAAATCTTTCGGAGGTATTTTATCAAGTTGATGTTTTAATCTAACAGAATATTAGATTTATATTTATTTATATTTCCCTTATATGGTTACATTGTTTTACTTGGAAGTTTTATAGAATTTTAACCTCAACCAAAGAGCCCCTACAGTAAAAGAAAAAAAAGGCAAATACTAATTTCAAATGCTTTTCCAGTAAATTACTAATTTGGAATTATCAGTAGATGGATAAATAAGGTGAATTGAGTCAGTTCAGAAGTAGGGAAAAACATAAAACTGTTTTTTGATTAGCAGCCAGAGAGTATTGGGATAATCAATTTTAGTAGTATCTTCTCTGAAACCACTTTATCAAATCCTTGGGTGAAGTATAAAATAGAGCTTGCTCTTTTCTGGTGGTGGTGTATATTAAAATAAAATGACTGAAGTAACTTAAGAAGCATACTTTTTATATTACTGCTGTTACCTTCTTGTTCCTTCTTTCAAAGTGAAAGTGTAACTAATATTAAACATACAGTGTTCTACAATTCCATTAATCAATAAAAGATTGAAGTTATTTTGTACATGATAGTGTTTCCATATCTTGTTTTAAAAAAAATCAGAGCCCAAATTTGAAGATTTGTAGGCTTTGAAACATTTCTTGTCATTTCCCAAAACTGATCCATTGTCTTTGGACAATTTCTAAGCCCCTTCTACCTGTAGGGTAATTAATTTTTCTTTTCCCTGTTTTCACAAGATTTCTGAATTACCTTTAACCCTTTGAGATACTTTTCCTGGTGAAGTTCTTATGAGTTCTTTAACAATCTGGAATTTGTTGCTATACTGAATATATGAAAAATATGTTCAAGTTAAAATGATATATATTGGGCTTCCCTGGTGGCGCAGTGGTTGAGAGTCTGCCTGCTGATGCGGGGGATGCGGGTTCGTGCCCTGGTCCAGGAGGATCCCACATGCCGCGGAGCGGCTGGGCCCGTGAACCATGGCCGCTGAGCCTGCATGTCCGGAGACTGTGCTCCGTGACGGGAGAGGCCACAGCAGTGAGAGGCCCGCATACCGCAAAAAAAAAAAAAAAGATATATTCATTGGGGAATTTATTTTTATTTATTTATTTTTTTAAATGATAAAGTCATTAGTTTTTAAAATGTGTATATATATATATATTTTTAAATGTATTTATTTTTTGCTGTGTTGGGTCTTCGTTTCTGTGCGAGGGCTTTCTCTAGTTGGCAGTGAGCGGAGGCCATTCTTCATTGTGGTGCGCGGGCCTCTCACTATCGTGGCCTCTCGTTGCGGAGCACAGACTCCAGACGCGCAGGCTCAGTAGTTGTGGCTCACAGGCCCAGTTGCTCTATGGCATGTGGGATTTTCCCAGACCAGGGCTCGAACCCACGTCCCCTGCATTGGCAGGCAGATTCTCAACCACTGGGCCACCAAGGAAGCCCCCAATGTGTATATTTTTAATTTATGTATTTAATTTATTTATTTTTGGCTGCTTCGGGTCTTCCTTGCTGCGTGCGGGCTTCTCATCGCGGTGGCTTCTTTTGTTGAGGAGCACGGGCACTAGGCACGTTGGCTCAGTAGTTGTGGCTCATGGGCTCTAGAGTGCAGGCTCGGTAGTTGTGGCACACGGGCTTAGTTGCTCTGCGGCATGTGAGATCTTCCCAGACCAGGGCTTGAACCTGTGTACCCAGCATTGGCAGGCAGATCCTTAACCACTGCACCACCAGGGAAGCCCGGGGAATTTATTTTTAGATGTGCATTTGAAAACGTTTGTATTTTCTTTTACATAGCAATAGTAACAAGACTGAAAGATAGACGAATGTAAATAGTTGTATAATAACTAAGTTATGTTAGTTGAATGATGTATCCTAAAATGTCAAAGTAGTGATTGTACATGGAAATCTTTAATTCCAGTGATTTTGTGTCTAATCAGAGTACTAGCCTAGTGGTTTTTCATTTTTCCCCCAGAATTTCTAGTATATTTGTGGAGATGTAGCTAATTATCATTGGGGTGTGGTTCTTGTTTCTCATAATGGTTAAAAAACGTACTGAGGTAGAGGGAAGGCATGATATTTTTTTCCTTTTTAAGTATTCGAAAACTATTTGAGAAAGTCAAAGTTGTAAGATAGTTTTCTGGAAAAGTGAAAGGTAGAGAGGAGTTTGGATTTATAATGTGATGTATTTGTAAGTTTGTTGAAAAGTGAGGATCATCTTAAGTATGGTGATGACTGGCAACTTTAATTGCTTAAATCAAGGAAATGCATGGATTTAAATGTTGATTACTGGAAGTCCATTTGTTAGAGGGTTGAACACAGTCACAGCATTTGAATGTGGGGTTTGGGGGGATTCTGATTTATTTCTATTACCCCTTTTCATTTTTTGTTTTTTGAGGGAAGTAATGGAATTCAGGTCATGTTCTAGTTGGACATCTTTTGATTAAAACCTTGTGAACCTGTCTGACTTGCACTGAAATTCTCAGTGGTCTGAGTGCTTTTCTCTCAACACTTTTGTTAGCTACCCTCTCGAAACTGTTTCGTAGTATTTGTTGGCCTTCTGTCTGCTTCCCAAGTTGTCTTCCATCTGCAGTCAAAGTACCAGGAGTTTTGTTTTTGTTTCTTCTTTCTTTTTAATTTTTTAATTTGTTTGCTTGGTTTGTTTCATGTTAATTATAAAAGTAAATTTTGTTACTGTTGAATTTTAAAACTTCTGTAGAAAGCATTATTTACCAGAACTTGTATCAAAGACATTTTCTGGGGGTATTGTTATCAAATTGGAATTTTGGGGGTATTAAGAATGATGAGGATGTTAGTCATTAACTGTGAAATAGTTTAACAGACTTAGAGTTTTACTTTTTCGTGTGAGTGATATGTGCATGCTCATATCACAGTCATGGTAAAGAATTAATGAGATTATGCAAATTATCCAATTATTATATACATGTGTTCTTAATAGGTTAACACTTGTTTTTCCAGTATAGATAATGAACTTGCCCTAATCCTCTGCATTCTTCCACTGGGAAGCATGCATAGAATATGACTAATCAAGGTTAAGAATACTACTGCCCTGCCGCCCTCACTACCAAAAACAGTCATTGGTGCCCTTGTAAAAATCGATGCCTTTGTTTTTATTTTATTATCAGAATACTTTCTCTAACAGAGCCAACCAGTTTTAGGTAAGGATAGAGTGTTAGTTCTGTTACTAACTGGGATGTTAACTGGTTTTCTTATTTATCTACTGGATATATGTACTGATATAACAAATACTGTATTACTCTGACCCCTTCAAGGAGTTAAAATATGGAAGCTCAGTGTATGGACGGGTGAGACAATAACAGTCACATTCTGACTTGTGGGGACACCAATTTCACATTTACTTTCTAAAAAGCCTTTTTGTTTTAAAGTGTTTTTCAGTTTTTTTCCAGAATTGTACAAAACAGAACTACAGCCAGAGACTCCGTAATCTCCCTCCACCCCACAGCAGATGTTCATGGCTTGTACAGAGCCTGGGGTTTCCATGGAGAGTCTCAGGGATAGCCTCCTTTTTTGCCAGGAGAATCAGATATTTAGCACACTGCCAAAACCTCTCCACATTACTGCGCCTTGCAGGATGTGAAAGCAGGCATGGCTCAGAGATCTGTCACTCTTGCTTTAATCTAAAGCGCTCCATTCGTTTTTTTATTGTGTTTTTCATTTGGCGGCGGGGGGGGGGGGGGGGAATTTTGTTTGACGAAAATGTTCTGTTGATAAAATTTAGTGTAAAAACCAGTATCCTGTAAACGAATATCCACGTACTTTGGTTCCCAAATTCTAGTGCATGGTGAAATAAGGACAATGTAGAGAACGTCTCATAAAATGAAATTGATTCTTTTGTAGAATTCTTGAATAGATCTTTTTTTTTTTCTATTTGGGCATGGGTGTTTTTAAAAGTCCTGCCATTATTGCATATAGGAATATTTATTTTAATATCCTTAATTGTGTAAAATGTTGACAAGCCTTTCTCAGTTCCCCAATTTTACTTGCAAAATTTTATCAGTTAAGAAATATAAAGGTTTGGGACCCACCAGAACATGTGAAAACAATTTAGAACTGGTCCTCCTGAAAGCACTCTGCTAGTTACTGAATCTGTTCTGCTGTGCTGACCTGTGTTCCGGAGCTGAGGTTCAGGACCATTTTACTTGTCTTCCAAGTACCTGAGGGATCCTGCACATTCTAGTCAGGAAAGGCAGCCCTGTAAGGCAATTCCTTCCATTTGAATCACCCCAGGGGATTCTGGCCTTGCTCCACCTTTCACTCTGGAGATTCAGTGCTCCTGGGGATTAGGGAGGGACCTACAAGGCAATAATCATGATCAAGGGCTGCTTCTGGTATAGCTCTACTATCACAGAGGATTTAGAAAGCAAATCTCTTACTGTTTCCGTTGTAAATGCCTTGTCATTTTCAAGAAAATTGCATCAAATTTGTGGAATTTTCATGGCATTAATTGTTAGTTAAACAGTAATTAGTAAATGTAAGTGAGGCATTTGTTCAACAGTTTTGATAATAAGGAAGTTTAATTGTATTTCTCTTTGCTCTGATGTCCATTTCATTTTTTTGTCATAAGAAATCTTTTTGTCATGGAGATTATCAATATTTTTACTTAATTTGAAACTTAATTATTAGAGCCTTATTAGCATTTAATTCAAGTTGAGTGGTATTTTTACATTTTTATTGTGTTTTATTTAAATTATGTAAATTATTTGCAGTAAGATGAATAAAGTGCTAGCTTTTTTGATACTGTACTGCAGTGATTTAAAAATCAAAGAACTCATAACTGGTGATATTAAAGCATAATTTAATAAACTGAAAGTGTATTTTAAATGCACTAGAGTGTTTTTCTTAGATTAACCCTGTACACACATAAGATATTAGCATTAGTGGTTGAATATGAGTTGAGAAGCTTGGTTAAGTGTGTCTGTGTCAGCAGCACAGTTCATGAGGTACACTATTGGTTTAAAAATGTATTTTGGACTATTAGGTAATAAGACCTAAGTGTGCCACTAAGGTTGAATATTTTGTATGTGATAATAAGCCTTTATATCTTACATTTGGATAAAGACCAAAATAATTTATAGAATAATTCTGTTTTGGCTTTTATCGTTACCTAATAACACATTCATGATGGAGTTCAAAGGTACAAGTTTGTTCTAGGCAACAGAGGTTAAATATTAGTTTAAAAATTTTATGCAGATTGTTGAAAACCAGTATAATTTAATGTGAAATTTAATATTTCATTTGGATGACTGGAATAGTATTTTGTCATAATTGTCACAGGAGCAGAAATGTTACGTGGACCTACCACTGGAGTGCATTTCAACATGGACTGCCAAAGGCTGTGATGCCAGAGTTGATCTTAACTGATTGCCTAGTGCATTTATCCTAACATTTTTTATGTTCAGACCCATATTTATGCTATTTCTAGAACTGATGTAGTCTCAAATTATTACCCCACCATAAAGGAGAAAGTGAGAAAAAACACTTAGTAGTTATCAGACACTAAGCATTTTATCAATACACATTTTGACTCACCTTATACTGATAACAACAGGAGGTAGATGATGCTCTTAGTCCTATTTAACAGATGCGGAAACTGAAGCACTGAGAGATTAAATGATTTACTGGAGGCTGTGAGCTAATAAATGGTGGAACTAGGAATCTAATCTGAGTAGTCTGAGGGAACAAAAATCATTCTTAATTTATTATTCCTTTGAAGTAAGAAATCCCACTTCTTTGTTACTAGTTCAGGCAATAAAATAATGTAGACCTTTAGGAGAAAAGAGTCTTAGGTAGAGTTTTGTGAGCAATTGTAATTTAAAACATTGTCCCATACTTGTAATCCTTTCTGACTAAACTTACATATTTTTCCCCTAAACCTGCAGGAATATCGAAAACAGAAAAAAAAGTGAAATTGGAAGAAAAAAGCTCAACTACATTTGGTATGAACAGAAAGTAATCTTTAAGCAAAAGGCTATAGATGGCTTGGCAGTGGGAGGACATAGTCTGTCCCTTACTTTTTACCGTTAGTGCTCCTTTAGGTGTAAGTGATCATCTGTTTTAGTGTTTATTAGTGTTATTCGGCTCCAAATATGTGATTTCTTAAATACATATCTTGCAGTAGTATGGGTATTTTTTGTCAAGGGAGTCTAAGGCTTTCTCTGAGAACTTGATGTTTTTGAACATCTTTAAAACTATGACTGTTTAAAAATAAGCTACCATTTAATATTGTTGAAACTTAGAGAATGGATGGTAAATTAAAATAGCCTTTTTTTTCAGCTTTTTTTTTTTTAACTTTATAAAAAGTTACTAAGTTTTCTGCTGTCTTTTCTGTCTTCTGTGCTATAATGACTGAAAGTTTTTCTGCTATCTTTTCTGTGCTATAATGACTAAAAGTTTTGGAATAATGGATAATAGTCTTAAGTATTCTACAGATTAGCTACCTGGAGCTTGAGTTACTGAAAGTTGGTTTAATATGGTTGATAAGTTATGGGCTAAACCTTTCTGAGTTGGAACAATAGTTGAATATATGTGATGAATTAATTTTAAACAAAATACTCTAGGAAGCTGTTTTAACATCTGTTCATTTTCTTTAAAGTGCATATGATTGGGAAAAAGGAATATTTTAAAATTTGGGGACAAAATTTAGTTTAATGAAATAAGTTTTTTTTCTTTGTGCTTTTAATTTTCATTCTTGTATACACTGGGAAAGTATTGAAAGACTGAAGGAATTATTTGTGGAAATGATCTAGTTTTTTTGTTTTTCCAAAGGAAAAAAAATTCAAGTTTTTATTTTTTTATTTTTTAAGCTTCTAGTATATTTTCTCATTAAATTTTGTGTGGAAATGCTGAGTCTCCTCAGTCAGGTCTTTCTTAAGTTATGGAGTTTATTTCTTGCCACATCAGGAAACTGAGTTATATTACTCATTTAAAGATTTTAACTACTGTCTGTGTTAACTTTAAGGTGTCAGGAGTTGGGATTTCTCAACACTGCTAATGAAGATCCCCTCTTATAGCCCAATAAGCTAATCAGGAGTTCCAGACTCATGACAGGAACAGTTTAATTGAATCCATCCACTCTGGGCAGGTGACTGGAATAGCTGATTAAAACATAAATGCTGCTTTTAGGTTAACCACAGAGGAACAACTCAGGATCAGTCATGATTACTAACTTACTCACTTTGGTCATTTAGGTAAGAGAAGAGAAAAGGATAAAGAAAGAAAAGAGAAGAGGGACAAAGATCACTACAAACCAAAGCAGAAGAAGAAGAAGAAAAAGAAAAAGAAATCTAAGCAGCATGGTAAGTCCAGTCCTCCCTCAGTATCCGGTTGGTGGGGAGGGGGATTGGTTCCAGGACCCCCAGTGGATACCAAAATCCACTGATGCTCAAGTTTCTTATATCAAATGGCATGGTATATTCAGCCCTTCATACCTGTGGTTCCATATCCTTGGAAATTGAAAATTGATCCGCAGTTGGTTAAATCCCCAGTCGCAGAACTTGTGGATACAGAGGGCTGACTGTATGCCAAAATGGTGATTCCTATTTTTTTTTTTTTTTTTTTTTGCGGTACGCAGGCCTCTCACTGTTGTGGCCTCTCCCGTTGTGGAGCACAGGCTCCGGACGCACAGGCTCAGCGGCCATGGCTCACAGGCCTAGCCGCTCCGTGGCATGTGGGATCTTCCCAGACTGGGGCACGAACCCGTGTCCCCTGCATCGGCAGGTGGACTCTCTACCACTGCGCCACCAGGGAAGCCCCTTGATTCCCAGTTTTAAAAATTCTAAGATGCTTTCAACTGTCCTTTTCTACCAAAATTGTGGTAGGACAATATTCCCATGTTCTTGACAGCTGAGAAGTTCCTGTAGTAGCTTTCCCTTGTCTTGCTAATTTTGAAAATACGCAGCTCTGTTTTACTACAGTCTGTAAGTTAAGTGGTTTGTAAATTAATCACTGCAACTGATAGAGTCTTTCATTGCCAGCGTTTTGGTGGACTGGATACCCTGACCAAGTACCCTTCTGTGTACTGAAGGAATTATTCTCAATCTAGAATCTTACAGTCCCTTGAATTAGCTTTCAAAAATGAGGGAAAATATTTTTAGAAAATCCTGGAAAAAACCAAGTTATTTTTCTATCAATAGCCTGTCTCTAAAGGATGTCCTTTTAGATAGTCATTAAAGCAAAAATCATTCCTGGAGATAGGAGGTTACCATATAATGATAAAGGTTCAGTTCACTTTATATCTTTCTAGACATACAATTTCTAAATTTCATCACTGAGTAACATCCTCATATCTTTCTTAGTAATTAATAAATTAACAAAACTCAAAAGTATCTGTAAGGATACTAAGAAAGATGGCAGCTGCACAGTTGATCTAATAGACCTGTCCAGGACACTGAACTCAGCAGCTGCAGAGTAGACAGTTTTATCAAACAGACACAAACGTTTATTAAAATTGACCATGGGATGCAGCTTCAAGCAGACGTCAACACATTTTAAAGATATTATAGTTAACTAAAATCAGTATTGAAAAGACAAAAAAGTCCCATATGTTTAGAAATCAAGCAAAATATATTTATATAATTTATGGATGAAAGCACAGTACCAAAGGGAAAGTAAGATGTTAAGAACCTGACAGGTGATGAAAATGTTATATATGTGTCAAAATTTGAGAATGTAGTTAATATGGCACTTAGAAGAAGAATATCTATTGGTGTACATGCTTATAGTAGAAAAGAAGGCTGAAAGTCAGCTAAGTCTTGAGCTTAAGAAGTTAGAAAAGAATAAGTCCAAAAAAAGTAGAAGTGAATATGATTAATGAACATATGAGCAGAAATTAGTAAGTTAAAAAGAAATGCTAGGAAGAAATGAACAATGCCAAAATTAATTTTTTTGTAAAAAACGAGTAAGATCAACAAACCTCTGGGAAGGCTGTTAAGAAAGAAAAGACAAAATGTACAAATAAACTATATTAAGAATAAAGAGAACATAACTACAGATGCTCCAGACATAAAAATAAGATAATGTAAACAACTTTATGCCAGTGAACTTGAGAGGTTATTTGAAGGTGTGGGCAATTGCCAGAAACCAAACTTATTCAGGAAGGTAGAAACCTGAATAGTCTTCAAACCTTGAAAGAAATTTAATCAGCATTTTAAAATCTTTTCACAAAGAAAGATATCCTGGTCCAACAAGTTTTGCTGTCAAGTTCTACCAAACATTAAAGAAGCAGATTATTCCAAACTTACGTAAATCATTTTAGAATTTAGAAAAAGAGGGCGCACTCCTGTAGTGGGATGAATCATGTCCCCCGCAAGTAGGTGTCCAACTCCTGACCCCCATACCTGTGAATGTGACTGCATTCAGGAATAGGATCTTTGCTGATATGATTAAGATTGAGGTCATCTGGGTTTTGGAGTGGACCCTAAAGCCAATGACCGGTGTCTTATAAGAGAAAGGAGAGGGGGATTTGAGACACGGGGAGAAGTCTGTGCAAACACAGAGGAAGTGTTTGGAGTGATGCAGTTCCAAGCCAAGGAGCTTGAGCCACCAACAGCTGCAAGAGGCAAGGGAGAATTTGCCCCTAGAGAATTCAGAGGGAGATGGCCCTGCTGAGACCTAATTTTGGACTTCTGGCCCCCAGAACTGAGAGAGAATAAATTTCTGTTGTTTCAGTCCACCAAATTTGTGGTAATTTGTTGGGGCAGCCCTAGGAAACTAATACAACTCCAAATTCACTTTAGATGATTTAAATAACTTTGCTCTCAAAATCAGAAGAGAACAGTATGGGAAAGGACAGTCACGGGCTGTTCTTATTTATGGACAAAGATGAGAAACACATAAATAAATGTTATGGAATTAAATCTAGCAGTATATTTAAAAGTATGACTGCATAGGTTTGGAATGCAGAGTTGGTTTGACATTAGAAAATCAATTAATGAAATTCACCACAGTAACATTACAGTTTTGATAAATGTAGAAAAACCATTTGATACATCCATGTGTACTTATGTTTAAAAAAAAAACTGTGAATAGCAGATTATAAAACTTTATTTAGAAATGTGAAGAAGGCCTAAACAAATGGGAAATAATTCATGTTGATGGGGTTGTAGATTCGCTATTGATGTCACTTCAAATAAATCTATAGGTTCATTACTGATTCTAAAACTTAATATGGAAGAGTAAAGAGCCAAAAATAATACAGTCACTCTTGAAGAAGAATGAGGAGAAGAATTACTGTTCAGTTATAGTTATTACAGCAGTGAGGTATTTTGAAAAAATAGATTTATTAAGAGCAGGATAATCCAAAGCAGATCCATACGTATTTCAGAACTTGGTTTATTCAAAGCTGACATCTTAGTATAACAGGTAAGGGATGAACTTTTCAGTAATTGGTATTAGAACAATTTATAATCCATATGGTGAAGAAGAATGAAAATGGACTCCACCTTACACCGTACACAAAAATCAATTCCAGGTTGATTAGAGACTTAGTATGTGAAAGACAATATTACAGAACTTTGAAAGTATAGGAAAACATCTTTATTATATTTGGGCAGAGATTTCTAAACAAAAAATGCTAACCCGAAACAAAAAGGTTGAAAATGTGACTAGACTGAAACGAACTTTGGTTCATCACAAGCATTATAAAGAGAGTGAAAACGCATCACAAACCATAAGAAGATACTGGCAATGCAAATACCTGACAAAGCATTAGTATTCAAAATATATTTCAAACCCTTACAGATCAAAAAGGAAAAGAAAACCTAGTATGAAAATGGACAAAAGGTTTCAACAGGTATTTCACAGAAGTGGAAACGTGAAAATGATAAAATGATTATATAATGCAGTGCTCACTCTTATGAGCAGCTGCATAATGCAGTTTTCAGAACCTGGTGAAATCTATTTCCTATCTGCCACATGGGCAGAAATTACAAGGTGGATGATGTCAGATGTTGCTGAGGAGATGGAGACAGCTGTACGACTGCTATGGAAAAGCAGTGATGCTTTTCTGATGAGAGTAGAGTTGACGATGTGCTTACCACATGACCTCACATTCCTAGCAAAACTCACACAGTAGGTACATCAGGAGACATATATAAGAATGTTCACAGCAGCACTGGCATTGGCCCAGGTGTCCACCTGTCCATTCGGTGGACTCCGTATCACTATGTAAATAAATGGATTATACCCACTGGAATCTCATCAACAAAATGGTTAAGCTAAAAATCAAGTCACTGAATTGGTTCAAGATGGCAGAGTAGAAGGTTGTGCTCTCACTCCCTCTTGCGAGAGCACCAGAGTCACAACTAACTGCTGAACAGTCATTGACAGGAAGACACTGGAACTCACCAGAAAAGATGCCCCACATCCAAAGACAAACGAGAAGCCACAATGAGATGGTAGGAGGGGTGCAATCACAATCAAATCAAATCCCATAACTGCTGGGTGGGTGACTCACAGCCTGGAGAACGCTTAGACCACAGGAGTCCACCCACTGGAGGGAAGGTTCTGAGCCCCATGTCAGGCTTCCCGACCTGGGGGTCTGGCAACGGGAGGAGGAATTCCTAGAGAATCAGACTTTGAAAGCTAGTGGGATTTGATTGCAGGACTTCGACAGGACTGGGGGAAACAGAGACTCCACTCTTGGAGGGCACACACAAAGTAGTGTGTGCATCAGGACCCAGAGGAAGGAGCAGTGACCCCATAGGTAACTGAACCAGACTTACCTGCTGGTGTTGGAGGGTCTCCTGCAGAGGCGGGGTGGGGGGTGACCGTGTCTCACCGTGAGGACAAGGACACTGGCAGCAGAAGTTCTGGGAAGTACTCCTTGGCGTGACTCATCCCAGAGTCTGCCATTAGCTCCATCAAAGGGCCTGGGTAGGTTCCAGTGTTGGGTCACCTCAGGCCAAACAACCAACAGGGAGGGAACCCAGCCCCACCCATCAGTAGACAAGCAGATTAAAGTTTTACTGAACTCTGCCCACCAGAGCAACAGCCAGCTCTACCCACCACCAGTCCCTCCCATCAGGAAACTTGCACAAGCCTCTTAGCCTCATCCACCAGAGGGAAGACAGCAGAAGCAAGAAGAACTACAAGCCTGCATCCTGTGGAACAAAAACCACATTCACAGAAAGATAGACAAGATGAAAAGACAGAGAGCTATGTACCAGATGAAGGAACAAGACAAAACAACTACATGAAGTGGAGATAGGCAACCTTTCAGAAAAAGAATTCAGAATAATGATAACAGAGATGATCCAGGACCTTGGAAAAAGAATAGAGGCAAAGAGTGAGAAGATGCAAGAAATGTTTAACAAAGACTTAGAAGAATTAAAGAACAAACAAACCGAGATGAACAGTACAATAACTGAAATGAAAAATTCACTAGAAGGAGTCAATAGCAGAATAACTGAGGCAGAAGAATGGATAAACGACCTGGAAGACAGAATGGTGAAATTCACTGCTGCAGAACAGAATAAAGAAAAAAGAATGAAAAGAAATGAAGACAGCCTAAGAGACTCTGGGACAACATTAAAAACACTTTCTTCTCGAGTGCACACGGAACATTCTCCAGGGTAGATCACATCTTGGGTCACAAATCAAGTTTTAGTAAATTTAAGAAAGTTGAAATTACATCAAGCATCTTTTCTGACCACAGCACTATGAGATTAGAAGTCAATTACAGGGAAAAAAACTGTAAAAACCACAAACATGGAAGCTAAACAATACATTAGTAAATAACCAAGAGATCACTGAAGGAATCAAAGAGGAAATCAAAAAATATCTAGAGACAAATGACAATGAAAACACAACGATCCAAAACCTATGGGATGCAGCAAAAGCCGTTCTAAGAGGGAAGTTTATAGCATTACAAGCCTACCTCAAGAAACAAGAAAAATTTCAAATAAACAATCTAACCTTACACCTAAAGGAACTAGAGAAAGAAGAGCAAACAAAACCCAAAGTTAGCAGAAGGGAAGAAATCATAAAGATCAGAGCAGAAATTAATGAAATAGAAACAAAGAAAACAGTAGCAAAGATCAATAAAATTAAAAGCTGGTTCTTCGAGAAGATAAACAGCATTGATAAACCATTAGCCAGACTCATCAAGAAAGAGGGAGAAGACTCAAATCAATAAAATCAGAATGAAAAAGGAGAAGTTACAACAGACACCGCAGGAATACAAAGCATCCTAAGAGACTACTACAAGCAACTCTATGCCAATAAAATGGACAACCTGGAAGAAATGGACAAATTCTTAGAAAGTTATAACCTTCCAAGAGTGAACCAGGAAGAAATAGAAAATATGTACAGACCAGTTGCAAGTAATGAAATTGAAACTGTGATTTAAAATCTTCCAACAAACAAAAGTCCAGGACCAGATGGCTTCACAGGTGAATTCTGTCAAACATTTAGAGAAGAGCTAACACCCATCCTTCTCAAACTGTTCCCAAAAAATGCAGAGGAAGGAACATTCCCAAACTCATTCTGTGAGGCCACCATAACCCTGATACCAAAACCAGACAAAGATACTACAAAAAAAGAAATACCAGTATCATTGATGAATACAGATGCAAAAATCCTCAACAAAATACTAGCAAACAGAATCCAACAACACATTAAAAGGATCATACACCATGATCAAGTGGGATTTATCCCAGGGATGCAAGGATTCTTCAATATATGGAAATCAATCAATGTGATACACCATATTAATGTATTGAAGAATTAAAAACCATATGATCATCTCAATAGATGGAGAAAAAGCTTTTGACAGAATTCAACACCCTTTTATGATAAAACCTCTCCAGAAAGTGGGCATAGAGGGAACCTACCTCAACATAATAAAGGCCGTATATGACAGACCCACAGCAAACATCATTCTCAGTGGTGGAAAACAGAAAGCATTTCCTCTAAGATCAGGAACAAGACAAGGATGTCCAGTCTCACCACTGTTATTCTACATAGTTTTGGAAGTTCTAGCCATGGCAATCAGAGAAGAAAAAGAAAGAAAAGCAATACAAACTGGAAAAGAAGAAGTAAAACTGTCACTGTTTGCAGATGACATGATACTATACATAGAGAATCCTAAAGATGCCACCAGAAAACTACTAGAGGTAATCAATGAATTTGGTAAATTTGCAGATACAAAATTAATGCACAGAAATCTCTTGCATTCCTATACACTAATGATGAAAAATCTGAAAGAGAAATTAAGGAAACACTCCCATTTACCATTGCAACAAAAAGAATAAAATACCTAGGAATAAAGCTACCTATGGAGACAAAGATCTGTATGCAGAAAACTATAAGACACTGAAGAACGAAATTAAAGATGATACCAACAGATGGAGAGATATACCATGTTCTTGGATTGGAAGAATCAATATTGTAAAAATGACTATACTGCTCAAAGCAATCTACAGATTCAATGCAATTCCTATCAAATTACCAATGGCATGTTTTACAGAACCAGAACAAAAACGTCTTAAAATTTGTATGGAGACATAGAAGATCCTGAATAGCCAAAGCAGTCTTGAGGGAAAAAACGGAACTGGAGGAATCAGACTCCCTGACTTCAGACTATACTACAAAGCTACAGTAATCAAGTTAATTTAGTACTTGCACAAAAACAGAAATATAGATCAATGGAACAGGATAGAAAGCCCAGAGATAAACCCACACACATTTGGTCACCTTATCTTTGGTAGAGGAGGCAAGAATATACAATGGAGAAAAGACAGTCTCTTCAGTAAGTGGTGCTGGGAAGACTGGACAGCTACATGTAAAAGAATGAAATTAGAACACTCCCTAACACCATACACAAAAGTAAACTCAAAATGGATTAGAGACCTAAATGTAAGACTGGACACTATAAAACTCTTAGAGGAAAACATAGGAAGAAAACTCTTTGACATAAATCATAGTAAGATCTTTTTTTTTTTTTTTTTTTTTTTTTTTTTTTTTT
>NW_020172779.1:15245272-15315561 GCF_003031525.2 Neophocaena asiaeorientalis asiaeorientalis
ATCGGCAGGCGGACTCTCAACCACTGCGCCACCAGGGAAGCCCCGTAAGATCTTTTTTGATCCACCTCCTAGAGTAATGGAAATAAAATCAAAAGTAAACAAATGGGACCTAATGAAACTTAAAAGCTTTTGCAAAGCAAAGCACACTATAAACAAGATGAAAAGACAATCCTCAGAATGGGAGAAAACATTTGCAAATGAAGCAACTGACAAAGGATTAATCTCCAAAATGCACAAGTTGCTCATGCAGCTCAATATCAGAAAAACAAACAGCCCAATCCCAAAATGGGCAGAAGACATAAATAGACCATAATTCAAAAAGACACACGCACCCCAATGTTCATTGCGGCACTGTTTACAATAGCCAGGTCGTGGAAGCAACCGAAATGCCCATCCACAGACAAATGGATAAGGAAGATGTAGTACATATACACAATGGAGTGTTACTCAGCCATAAAAAGAAATGAAATTGGGTCATTTGTAGAGACGTGGATGGATCTAGAGACTGTCATACAGAGTGAAGTAAGTCAGAAAGAGAAAAACAAATATCGTATATTAACGCATATATTTGGAACCTAGAAAAATGGTACAGATGAACCAGTTTGCAGGGCAGAAATTGAGACACAGATGTAGAGGACAAACATATGGACACCAAGGGGGAAAGCAGCAGGGTGGTGGTGGTGGTGGGATTAATTGGGAGATTGGGATTGACATGTATACACTAATATGTATAAAATGGATAACTAAGAAGAATAAATAAATAAAAATCAAGTCACTGAAGAAAACATGTACAGTAATATGATTTCATTTATGTAAAGATCAAAAATTTGTAAAACTAAACAGTATATTTTTTAGAGATTCAAATGTATGTAGCAAAAACATGAAGGAAAGCAAGAGAATGATGAATAGAAATTTAGGATAGTGATTACCTCTGAGGTGGACGAAGGAAATTTATTAGTTCAAATTGGAAAGTGGCACAAAGGAAGCTTCAAAACTGACAATGATATCCTCTTAAATTTCATGATGAGTACCTAAGTCTTTTGTAGTATTTATGTGCTTTATGTCATACCCATTTCTTCCCCGTATTCATCAAACACTTAAAAAAAAAAAAACAGTTTTAAAAACTGTAAAGCCAACGAGGTAATTTCGGAGTTGGTAGTCACTTTTGGTAAATTCTTCAGATTTTAACTCTATAGGCCAAAAATAACATCTAATCTTTCCACAGGATATGAAATTTCTACATTTTCTAACTCTAAAGCTACCAAAGTAAATTTAAAGATATGGGATCAAAATGGGATTGAAAAACTTGAAACCACTTCCCAGAGATTGTCTTGAACATCTCTGGACACTTCTGTGTCTGCACTGGTCCTCAGCCTTTCTCCTCCACCCCACCCCTTCACAGAATCCATACTAGAGAGAACCTAACGTTAGGAGGCTCTGGAGCTCTGTAAACGGAAACCATGAACCACAGATTCCCTTGTTTAGTGACTGCCCTCCCGTGATTATGTATCGGAATGCCGAAATGACAAGCTTCACACTGCAGACCAGACTGCCAGATGTACTCCCAGCTGAGCAGAGGCTGAGGGGATTTGGCTGCCTTGGGTATTCCAACAGAGACACCGAGGCGTGAGTAGAGGAAGGGCCAAGCTTTTTAAGTCACCTTAGGTTGCATTGGCAAACAGGTCTCTTCCAATACTACAGCAGCAGATGCAGAATCCTGTGTACCAAAACACCTGTGAAAGTGGGGAAAAGATAACAGGGAGGGGCTGACAAAGAACAAAGTAAGAAGTGGGCCATACCTGGTAGCAAAGTGAGGGGTAGTTACGAGAATGCAGGAAGTGGTAACTTGAAAGAAAGGAGAGGGATTAGGATTAATAAGTCTTAGAGAAAAAAGTGCAGAGAAAATTTGCACCTCAGAATTGTAACCCACCATTACCTATGGTAACCCTATTTATAAAGAGCCATTAAAAAAATAAACCTTTAAAAAATGTTTTAAAATCAGATCTATAAGTGAAAATCTTAACTTTGAAAGTAGAGTCCTGGTAAATACTAAAGATGTAAAGAAGCATTGCTCTTCATACACGGCAGGAGTTGGGTCGAGTAATTACCAACGTCTTTGCAATTAGTTATTACATTTGAGGAGAATTTTTTCTGGGCTATTTACATTTATCTTGGAAGTGACACTTTTCCCCAGATGATTCAATCAGAAGAGTGTTCTTTAAACTGGAAATAGGGGGGTTTAAGTAACTTTGAAATTTCAAAGACATCTTAATTTTAAAGAATTCACATTATTACTACGTGAGTTTCCTAATAGAATATGTATTTTAGTCTGCAATTACTGCCATTAAGGAGTTTAAAAAAGTCTTTCTTTTCATCAGTGTGATTTTGCATATCCTGCTGGTGCTTATTATATACCAAACACTAAGCATTTTACATATACTAGGTCATTTAATCCCTGCATTAACCTTTTACGGTGAGGCCTGTTATCCCCATTTTATAAACAGTTAACTAAAACAGAGAGATGAAGAGAGTTGTCCAAGCTCACATGGCTAGTAAGTGGAGAAAGGCAGATTGAAACCCCGGTAGTCTGGCTTCTGAGTCTTAATTTTAACTTCAACCATCATGCTGTGTTGTTAATCTTACGTCCTGTGTCTTAAAGATTGTTTATTAGGCTGTGTATCCTTCCCTCCTTGTGTTTGTTGGCATACTAAGTCAGTAGTTATCTGTTTAAATGAAGTTATGGAAAGTAGTAATTGAGTTAAGTAGTTCTTTATAATTATCCCATTCAAGAGTGGGTTGACATGTTTCAATTACCAGAATTAGTTTACATAATATAAAACTAACATTGTGTTCAATCTGTGTGTGTGAGAAATTGCCGTGCTGGATTCTATTTAAGAGTGACATCTTTGCCAGTCTTTAGCTTTGTTATTTTGAGCAAATCTCACCATCTCTTTGTCTTTCATGTATCCGTAAATATGAGAAAACTGAAGGCATACAGAGGTTTAAAAGAACTAGAATGAGAAATGCAAAGAGAATCCAAAGTATCGTGTAGTAAAAACCAAGATTCCCTTCCAGGCACTTGTAAGCAAGCGTATATGTTAAGAGTGGTAAAAAGCATGCATAAATATCTACGAGGAAAGGTATGATGTATTTTGTGTGTGGTAAAAGCAGTACAAAATAAATTCTATTTAGAGAAGCTTTATGTAGAAGATTACATTGCTCTAACCCTGAAACAGCAGTAGACTTTTATTCATAATAGCCTGAGGGCATGGGAGTGGGGAATACAGGAGGGGTGTAGAATGCTAAGAAATTTTGTTCAGTTGCTAATATAATGTAAAGAGATTAAATGTCAGCCGTGTTCTATTTTTAACACCAAATTGATATTTTTATACTCAGCCAGTACTTCTGCTTTCACTTTTGCTGAGAGGGCATTAGAGCATGTCATGGATAAAAGGGCAGCTTTTGAGAGCTGAGTGTGTGGGTTCAAATCCTGCCTGCAACACTTAGAGCTTGGGTGACCTTTGGCAAGTTATTTAAATGCTATAAACCTCAGTTTCCTCACTTGTAAAAGGGTAACGATAGTTTCTGCTATGTAGATTTATTGTTAGGACGCCTTAAGGTAATCGTGAAGTATCGATACTTAACCCAGTGCCTGGCTAGCGTTTAATCAGTGCCCTTCACATTTCCACGCCTGTGCTTGAGTAACACGGTGCTGGCAGCCCTGCAGTTTCTGGGAGGCTATGAGAGAAGGCTCTGTAGGCTGACAGCACCAGCATCATCTGGGAGTGGCCCCATTGCTGAATGATGCAGGTGTGAGGCCCAGGAAGTGGTTTGAACAAGCCTTCCAGTGTGTGTACACGTTAAATGTTGAAATCCACTAGTGATGCTTTTTGTTGAAGAGTAAGGCTTCTGTAGTCAGGCTGTCTGGGCTCAAATGTTGGATTTGCCATTGATAAGCTGTGTATTCTTGGGCAGCTTATCCTTTTCTGCCTCTGTTTTTTCATTTGTAAAACAGCACTAGCAGTTGTAGCTCCCTTATTGGATGGTTGTGAGGATTACGAGTTAGTACACATAAAGCACTTAGAGTCCAGTTTGGTACATAGAGAGCTCTTGGTAAATGTGAGCTCTGCTGTGATATTTACGATGACCACTATATTCGTTTCCCATTGCTGCTGTCACAACTACATAACAGTGACTTAAAAATACACATTGATTATCTTAAGGTTCTGAAGGTCAGAAGTCCAAAATGGGTCTCACTGGGCTAAAATCAGGGTGTCAGGACTGCACTCCTTTCAGGAGGCTCTAGGGGAGAATCCGTTTTCTTGTCTTTCCAGACTCCAGAGGCTGCCAAGTGTCCTGGCCCTTGTCCCGCTCACATCTTCAAAGCCAGCAGTGGTGGCTCGAGTCTTTTCTTACTTTACATCACTCTGGCACTGACTCTTTTGCCCCCTCTTTTACTTTTAGGGACCCTTGTGTTGATATTAGGCCAACCCAGATAAGTCAGGGTAATCTCTTATTTTAAGGTCAGCTGACTTCCAGCCTGATTCCATCAGCAACCTTAATTCCCCTTTGCCATGTAACCCAGCCTATTCACAAGTCTGGGGATTAGGCTGTGGACGTTTCAGGGGACCATTATTCTGCTTCCCACACTACCAGCTTGTGATGGATGATACTCAATACACACCAGCACTGGACTGCGCTTCTCTTGTAAGCTTGCTTTTCCACTCTCTACCTTTCTTCAGCTTTTTCTACCTCTTATTTATTCCCTAATCTGCATCAGTTTACATCCTTTGCCTCATACTCAGTTGAGGAAATAGAAGCCATCGGATGAGCACTTGCGCACCCCTTATCCGCCACATCCACATACTTACCTGAATATATCAGTCTTCTCCTTTGCCTCTACTACAGTGAAGAGACTGTCTATCTTTCTCTTCTTAAAATCCTGGCATTTCTCACTGCCTGCCTCCCCACCCCCGGATTTTTAGATTTATATGGACAGTATGTAGGATCTCCCATCTTTAAAAAGCCCTCCTCTGAATCTGCATTTCTCCTCTGATTTCTCCATCTCCCATTTATACTTCAGCTCCATCTCAGAATGCCAGTTTCAACACCTAGTTGTTCAAGCAGAAACCTGGAAATCGCCCTGGAAGGTAGCATCTCAGCCTTCCATCTCCAGTCCACAGGTCACTGCCTCTCAAATGTCACCCCAGCTGCCTCCCAACCCAGGCCGCTGCCTCTGAACTGTGTCCCCAGCGCCTACATGTGCTCCCTGGACTCCTTCCTCCATTCCACAGATGAAAAATGGAACTGGATGTGTGTCACATCTTGCTTCCCCTTACAAACTTTGACTTTCTGTTGCTTTCAGGATAAAACTTAAAAACAAAAAAAAAAAACTTTAACCTGATCTGGCTGGTGTCACTCCAGCCTCGTTGCTCATCTCCCTCACTCAGTGTGCTCCAACCACGGTCTTGTAGTTTGTCGGATGTGCCAAGTATTCTGCTTTGTGGCCTCCCCATGTGCCTAGACTCATACCCTCTCCTGTCTTTGCTTCCCCACCCCACTCTGCTTATCCATCTTCATGACTCATTCTAAGCTGAGGAAGACAGAACTAATTTCTTTCAGGACCATTTAATTTAGTTCAGAGGTTTTCTGCTGAAGAATTTATTGATCGAATTATCACTATAATAATTGACATGCTAGACATCATGAGAACCTCTTTAAAAAAAAAAGGTTAATTTCCATCTTGCACATCTTACTGCAGACATAGCTGTGATTATAATGAAGAGAAAATGTAGCTATAATGCCTTTTCACTTCTGGACTACTTAATAAGAGTTTATGGGTACCAGTTAGAACATGGTGCTCCCTGCTGTGTATATACTGCCTGGGGTGTATTTCCCGGGTGTCCTTGCCAAACCTAGTTCATCAGATGCATAATGATCTAGCTGTTCATGGATGAGAAGAGAAAGTGGTGGCATGATTATTTATGTATCATAAAACATGACTTCCTCATTATTTTTATAGTGACTCTTCTTGATTACTTGACACTTTATTAATATTTCTCTATGTATCTTATGTTGCAGACTATTCAGACTATGAAGACAGTTCCCTAGAATTTTTGGAAAGGTGCTCTTCTCCACTAACTCGATCTTCTGGGAGTTCTCTGGCTCTACGAAGCATGTTTACGGAGAAAAATACAACATATCAGTACCCAAGGGCAATTTTGTCAGTTGATCTTAGTGGTGAAAGTATGTGTAACCATGTAATGCTTAAAACAAGTCTTAAGATTCTTAAATGTGGAACCGAAAATAAAACATACTTTAATGAGGCCTATCTGAGCAGGGCACACAATTTAAAAAGTTATTCCATGAACTAATATGAAAATCTCAGTATTAGAAATTTGAGCTACTTTTTAATTTATATAAAGTAAAATTGGCATTTATACTTAACTGTAGGACAGGTAGTAAGGAAACAATTAGTGTCTACTGTGTACTGGTCTTCTGCAGGTGTTTTTACATGTATTTTCATATTCTTCACTACCAGCTTATAAAGTAGATATTGTTACCCACACTACATAAACAAGCAGAGGCTTATGGGTTAAGTAACTTATGGGGCTAGTTAGCGTTAGAATTAAAACTCATACCAAGGTCTGTCTTAACTCCTAAGGTAATGCTTTTTCTGCCAGATATTTATCGTAGTCTTAAAAATGCACTTTGACTTCCTGATCACAGACATGTCTGTAACCAAAAGTCTGGAAATGTGGTCAGATCAGTGATTTGAACACATTCAGGTATTAAGCACGTAGACAGAAGGCCATGTTAGGTGGTGACACGAGCCCTGCAGTTGGAATCTCTCAGGTTTTCCTGTAAGTCCAGTCCTGACAGTGGAAGGTGTTGAGGACTCTTACCTGCCAGTGTTCTAAGCAATGGGAAGAGGAACTCTCCCAACTGCAGATGTTGATGGCTTGAGACCAGAGCTCTAGCACAGTAGGAACCAGAGTCAAGGAGTGAAGAGTAAGGGATGGGGGTTCGTCCTATGTAAAATCCCAGGGATATTTATGGGGAGTGCCCTGTCTTTTCCTTAAGTGCCCTACATGGCAGATGGCAGGTCATGTGTTTTCTCTGGCACTGTTACTGCCTATTCTCTTCCAGGCCTAACTCCCCTCTAGCTCACTGTGGAGAAAAGCATATTCTTCCCTTTCCCCTAAAATAAGCACATAGCACTTTTGAGATTTTTAAATCTCAAATCTAAAAAAAAAAATTGGGGGGATTAAGAAAAAGTTCTATCCCCTTTTCTAACAAATACAAGTCCCCTTTTCCCTTTTGGGCCAGTGGTTCTTAACCTCAGGTGTACATTAGATTCATTGGTGTGATGCTAAAATACATGATATCAGGTCCTTCAGCGGAGCACAAATCTGGGATTTCTCGGAGGGTGGGTCCTGGCAAGACAGCCCCAGTAGCCAGGGTTGAAAATCACATAACACCCATACTGTGAGCCATCAAGGTCTCAAAATTGCCTTTTTATACAGAGTGATGGAGAGTGGGAGATAATATCTGGATGACCGGTGTTGCTGGAACTAGAACACTTGAGAGAGGGCTGGGAAGAGTGTCATGAATGTGTACCCTCAGTCCCTCTGTCTTTCCCCTGCCCTTCATGTGTTCAAGCATTGAGCTCTGAGAAGAAAACTGGAGAGGTTCTCAAATGTTACTGTGCGTAAGAGCCACCTGGAGAGCTTCTTAACACACAGCTCTGGGTCTTACCCATGGTATTTCTGATTTCGGACAAGTTCCCAGGTGATGCTAATGTGGAAACCACACTTTGAGAATACTGTCTGGGGAAACAGCAATGTCAGTTCAAGGGGCAGCAGTCATAAGAGAACAGTGTTCTGTGGCCACTTGGTTGGAGCTGTTGTCCAGGTGGCCATTTCAGTGTGAGAAAGAACTTGTACTTGCTTTTCTTATTTAACTTTCAACCCAGTGGCCCGTTTACTTAGCCTCCAGAATTCAGCCAAACACTGCTTTGATGCTTGCGAGTTAGTCGAACTGGATTTTCTGGCCAGTATTTTAAATTTGCCTTCTGGCACCGTAAAGCCTGGCTGTGTTGGCCATACACGCCTATGTGAGATATACACTAATTCCTTTCAATGATAGTAGTTTTTAAATTAAATTCATTGCTAACCCTGTTATGATTGCCATTCATTGAATACCACATACGTGCTGCAGCAGTGTTTGAAACTGTTCATCCATGTTCTAGTCTGCCATTTTGAAACATGAACTTGTATTCAAGAAAGCCCAAGAGAAAATACAAATTTTGGGTTTAAGTTAGCAAGATTATGAATAAATGAAATTTACTCTTCAGGTTCTCAAAACTACCCATATTGTTAATATTAGAAAGATTTTATAATATCTAATTGATTTACTTCTGGTTCCTTGAATGTTTTTTTGTATTTCTGTACCATTGTCTCATTTCTACTGACCTTACTCTCTCCAAGATGTCCTACAATCCTGAAGAGAAGAAAACATTTGTTTTTCTAGAAAACATTAACTTTTTATAAATCAGAAACAAAACATTCAAAAACATTGAGTTGGGGAAAAAATAAGCACGATTAGAAGCTGATAAGGAAAGCACTAAGTCATGTGAAATATTTAAAATATAAATTGCATGAATTATTTAGTTTGAATTCAGGCAACTTCCCCCTGGTCTGATTAAGTCTGAAAAATTTTTCTCTATATAACGACTCCCTCCTTCCCTCTTCCAGAAACATTCTGGAGTGGCTATCATATGTATCAGGCTTCATCCTAAGCACTGACTACAGAGCATTCAACAATGCAATGGACTCTTGCTTGCTCTCATGGACTCTTGACATTCTAGAAAGGGGAGATGAAAGCAGCAGGTGAAGGAATGGTTGAGAACGTGACTGCAGGTTAGGGTGGTGAGGTAGGGAGGAGCCAGCTCTGCTCTCTGTTCTGAGGAGCAGCCTCCATCCCAGGAGCCTGTGAGCAGTGGTGAGGTCTTGTGTCACGTGCCATGTGATGACTCAGTTTCCCTAACATTTCTCCACCCACAGTCCGGCAAACCTGTAGTGCCCTGTCATCATTTCTTTCCCTTTGTCATGATTAAACATTTCCTTATATTTGCCTTGATATTTTTTTTCCTCAATAGCCTGAGCTAAATGATAGTCTTTGACTCAACGCTGTTATAAGTACAACCTAAAGCCTAGGATTTAAATAGAGTTGTATATAGTGGTCATCGATATAACCTAACTTCTAGGGTATACTTATTTATTTTTTTAAAGATTTTTATCAAAATGAAATTTAAACCATTTTAAAATTCCTTAGGGAACTCATAATCCCAGTTTAAGAAATGCTGAAATCATTAAGAGCACAGGTTGTAGAGTCAGGCAGTCCTGGTGTGCATTTACCACTAGCTGGTATGTCATATTTAAAGTGCTTCGGGTGGTACCTGGTGTATATTAAGTGCAGTGGTAGTTGATGATACTGTTACTGTTAAGAATCACAGTACTGCTGTTAGGACCCTAGGCTAGCTCCTTCACCTCTCTGAAGTGCTGTGTAGCTGTATGGTGCAAATAATGAACGCTGTTCTTTTTACAAGCCATTGTTGTTGTGAGGATCAGAAGGGATAATGTTTGTGAAAGCATTTGAAAACTGCAAATTTTAATTGTTAATATCAACCTTAGCCCTAACCTCTGTAAGCACCTGGACTAAGGGATACTTCCTGAGTTACTTGTAATGGTGTTAACATTAAGATGTAAAACAATCATAGTTGCCTAAGCTTCAAAAATCATTTGTTTCTTTGTCTAGAGACAAATGCTGTATTCCCATTCGTCTGCCCTCCCTTTCTAAATACTTAATAGCTTATAATCACTTCCCATAGTGCCTTTCTTTCTAGAAAATGATGTAAAAATGAAAAAAAATGCTGAGTATGCTTTTATGTATATTCTAGACTTATCGGATGTGGATTTCCTAGATGATTCTTCAACAGAGAGTTTGCTCCTAAGTGGGGATGAGTACAATCAGGACTTTGATTCAACCAATTTTGAGGAATCTCAAGATGAAGATGATACGCTTAATGAAATTGTGCGATGCATTTGTGAGATGGACGAGGAGAACGGCTTCATGATTCAGGTGACCTGCCTTCCCTTCAGCACAGAATGAGTTGGTTCAGGTGCTCAGCACATTTGCTGGGGCATCTGTGCGTTCTCTTTTTCCTCACCGTCCTTTTGAAGGTGGAGGCTTCTACCAGTTGTAATGATTGGCAGATTGCTTCTTCAGATGAAGTAGACTGTTTTCTTATCTGAGGATCTCTCTCCGGGTTGTTTATTTTGAGGTCTTCTAGCTGAAATTCTTTTCAAGAGCCATTAAGGTGGCTAAGCGTCCACACTGAAGGGTAGACCATAGCAGTCCTTTTCCTGCTGGTCTGGATCCTGTTGTTTAATAGTTTGTGGTATATAGTCACCCTTCACAGGGTAAAAAAGTTTCCACAGTATTGAAGATTAAAGGAAAGCTTTGTTGCAAGGATTACCATTACAAATACCCTCTCCCTGTAGAAAAGGTATCTTTAAGAAAAAAGGAAAGCATAACCCATATTTTGTGGTTACATTTTGAAGATTCGGAGATGTTAGTTACAGAAACGATGAAAAAGTAATCATCTTTTTCCCCCTTTTCAGTGGTTTTCTCAATAAGGGAACTACAAATTTATAGGTTCACCACACAGGTAGTACTTTAAGAGGTTGTTGCCTAACGCACTGCTGCAAAGTCACCTATTTTTTTTTTTTTTAATTTCTGCACTTCAGTAAGCTATTTTTAAGAGTTCTAAGGATGTGTGAAATAGATGGGAGAAATAATCTTACGCCTTTTTTTATGATTAAGCCCGTTTATCAAAGCACATTTTAATGGGTGCAGCGAGAGGAAGTGCTTGAAATAGCTAGCTGTTTCAGAAGTGAAATTGCTCGTAAGTCATCGCTTGCTTTTGTTGCGTGGATTAAGAATTGAACTGGCGGCCGCTGCCGCAGCAAGACTCAGCCAGCTAGTTGAAGAGAAGGGGGTCTGTCTTGATTTCTGGCGAGTAAAGCGCGGTTGTTCCCCGGCAGTGTGAAGAGTGCCTGTGCTGGCAGCACAGCGTGTGCATGGGGCTGCTGGAGGAGAGCATCCCGGAGCAGTACCTCTGCTACGTCTGCCGGGACCCTCCAGGTAAGCTTTGGCCCCTGTGCTCATCGCAAGGTGTCTGGAGGTCTTGTTACGTACAGGTTCCGTTGTACGTCAGCTGACTGAGACACCATGACCTCTGTGTCCGCTAGACTCCGCTTCCATGTTAAAATTTAAAATTCACTGTTTGTTATAGTTTCATTTTCCATATTAATTATTTAGGCAGAAGCATTAGCATAGATTCCTCAGCATAAGTACCTACCTTACTGGAAGGAGAGGGTTGTGGCTTTCACCTGAAAAGAACTAGCTCCTTAATCTACTCCTGTGTATTGATTTCTAAATAGGTTAACATATGGCTATTTGAATGGACTCAGAGTCTGAACTCACGCTCCTCCTGACGTGGTTTTGAACGAGTGTCTGATAGTGCAGCAAATGAACCTAACGTCAGAGCAGATGGGATGTCCAGTTATCACGCCCGAGTCCTTTAGTTTACTGACGAGGCAGCTAGGGCACAGAATGTCGCATGCCTCGTGCACAAGGATGGTGCTAGACTGGCCGCACCGAGAGGAAGACCTGTGCCTTTGGGCTCCCTGTCCACTAGGTGCCTTCCTCCACGCAGAGGCTCTCCGAGCAGCAGTGTTCTGCATGTCGTGTGCACTTCCATCTCCGAGGCAGAACCCATCTAGACATCTCAAATGAAAGGCTGCTGCTGCCTTGTTCTGTCTATCAGAAATAATAATAATAATAACATTAAGAAGGAGGAGAGTTATCCAAACCTACATGAAGGTAGGCATTTGTTCATTCATTCATCCAGCAGCATTTATCAGATGCCTTCTATTTGCCACAATCTGTGGTGAGAGGTAAGGTGATTGATTGTAACCACGCCTTCCTCTCTCTCACAGCATAGTAGGGGACACAGACATAGAAGCAACTAATTGTAATAGGAAATAATTACTATCGGTGGTGAAGATATAGGATTATATTGGATTCTGTGAGCTCTTAGATGTGAGGGAGGGGTCCTTAGTCAGTTAACTAGAACTCCTCGTTTCGCCCAGTTCAAAACAAATGTTAGTGAGAGAAACAGGTACCCCTGTCTAGTTTCTATCGAGCCCTTTTGGCCTTTTTAGAAAACAGATGACAGAGACATAAAAAATGGAAAGCAACACACTCAAGGTTCCTCTGCAGGTGTGACCTGCCACTGACCACATCCTTCACGGAGTTCGTCCTGCTTACCGGGCAGGACATCTGAAGGTGGGAGGAGCTCTCACAGTGCCAACTCTTCGACGCACTGTCTGACTCGTCTTTTGAATTTGTTCTTGGTCCTAGAGCTCGCCTTGTTCACTGAGTGATGTTAATCGGGTAGCAGTTGAAGGGAAATCTGAATAAGTGGAATCCTTTGTCACTTTAATGTCAACTTTATCTACAGGTCAGAGATGGAGCGCAAAATATCGTTATGATAAGGATTGGTTGAATAATGGGAGAATGTGTGGGTTATCATTTTTAAAAGAAAACTACTCTCATCTCAATGCCAAAAAGATAGTTTCCACACACCACCTGCTTGCTGATGTCTGTGGTGTTACGGAAGTCCTGCATGGGTTACAGCTGAAGATCGGAATCCTAAAGTAAGTGAAGGGTGGCGAAGGGAGGGGCGTACTTTAGTGTGAATTTTAATTTAACTAAATCAGTTGGCTTTTTGCAGGTTCAGATTAGCAGCTTGGAAGACAGAATAGATATTTGAACAAATTTTAACTTTAAAAAAAAGGAAAGGTTAGTAACTTTTTGGATGAATAGCTCCTTCATGCCTATTGTCCTGGAATAGAGAAGCGTGGGTGAATAACAACGGCGTCTAGTATTTCAGCAAATGTTAGTCCCGCCACACTGTTTTGTGGGCTCACCTTGTACACAGAAGTACAGTTGCTGTGGTGAACCCTTTGGTGTGTGTCCTCCTTCAGGAATGCTGTCACGATGAAATAGATGAATGGTATATTTTTAAATTACCTTAAGATTGGCTTTGAAGGGAGCCAACAGGTCATGTAATCCATTTGTCTCCTGTGCACCAAATATGTTATAGTCATCCCGGGCAATTTCTCCTTAAAAACAAAGCAAAACAAAAACAGAAAAAACACTGAGCCTCCATACATATCAGAATGTTCTTGAAGTCCTTGTTTTCAGTTCTTCCTAATACCTCCCTAGAATTTCTCTTTAAAAGTATACATATTTTATATAAAACAGGGTGATTCACTGGTTCTTCACAAGATTTTCTTTATTTTGACTCACTTGCCTGGGCCGGAAACGTGCCCCTTCCCTTCCTTCCATCTCCGTCCCGCCCCTCCCACAGTGGCGAGGCCCACTGAGTACTCTGTCCCTGTGGTTCCTTACCGTCCCCGTCTATACTTTGTAAATTCCCGGTGGCTCCAGTCTTCTGCTCTTTCAGTTCATCCTTCATACTGTTGCCAGTGTGATCTAGTAAAAGATAAAGAGGAGTTGGTCTCTTTGGAGCTTAATATACCATCGTGTCTTCCTGGTGCCCAATGCGAAGAGTGCAGGCTCGTTCAGCATGCGCTCTGAATCCTTCCACGATGCGTATTCTCTCTGTCATTTTGTTGTCATGTCTTCCCTCTCCTAATTTTTCCCCCAAATGTTCCAGCTATACCAAACCATAATCGCTGAATGAAGCATGCTTTTACGTAGCTCCAGGCCTTTACTCACAGCCAGAATAACCTTCTACCATTAGTCCTTCTAGCAAATGCTTTTTCATGATTACCTTCCCAACTAGAGCTGATCGCATCCTTGGCAGACTCCATGCGTACTGATTTCAGGCACTTTGGTGCACCTTGTTTATGTCTGCCTCCCCTTACTAAGCCATGGGTTCCTTGAAGGTAGGGCTTGTGTCTTATTTATCATTTTATTCCTAGAGGTTAGTGGAGGGATAAGTACTCAGTAATTGTTAAATGGAATTTGCTTTGGTTGTATGTCGTAAACCTGAATATGGATTTCTTTATAAAAAGGCCATGCAAATGCTAAAACTCACTAAGGAGAAACTAAATTATTAAGCTAAGCTTTTTTTTAAAACCTGGTTGTCCATGACACCAGTATGAATTTCTGTACATTCATAATTTCACTAAGGATTTCAACTGGACAGATTTTGCCTCATGCCTATAGGCTCTCTTTATGTTAATTTTTCTAATAATAATAGTTATTATCACTAGCTACTATTTATTGGAAGTCTACTACAAAACCTGAAATTGGTGGTTTCATGTGCTATTTCATTTAATCCTTACAGTAAAGTTCTTACTTTGTTTGGTAGATGGGTAGTCAAAGGTAGAGTTTCTGTAACTTGTCCAAACTCCTCCTCTGAGGCTCAGCAGGATTCAACACATTGGACTATTGAATTACAAATCTAACTTTCCTTCTACTATGCCTTCTACCGTTGAAGAATTGTTGTATTTTCTGGCTATTAAACTATTAGGAGTTCAAAAGATAAAATTTAAAATTTCAGAAACAAGCCTTATTATTAGAAAGAAAACTAATGTGTCTCCTGGTATTTATCTAATTTGGAAATTATCAGTTCACAAACATTATTGAGCCTTCTCAAAGGTTTATGCCTCCAGACTATCCTCCTTTTACTTACTACAGAATATGATGAATGGATTCCTCTTTTGCTTACTACAGAATTTTAATTACTACAGAATTAACTGTGCGATATCATGCTCACATGTTTAGTGAGGATGGGGGAAAAGGGATATTATCATGGACTGTTAGTGAGCATGTAATTAGTACAGCCTCTTTGGAGGCCACTTTGGCAGTACCTGTCAGAATTAAAATGTGCATACATTTTCTAGGAATTTCATATCTAGAAATTTATCTGACTGATAAATTCCCACTTGCGTGCCGAGGTACACACATGCAAACACACACACGTGTATTGGCGGGGAATTGGTTGGTGAGACTAACCTGCAGCACGTGAATACTGTTCAGCTACTAGAGTGAAAGTGAGGGAAAATCTCTGTACTGACAAGGCAAGACGCCCTTATGTGTTATATATGAAGAAAGCAAATTGTATGAGAGCCCCATTTGTGTACAAAGAAAAAGTGTGTGCTTACCCACTTCAAAAATAATTTCATATGTACAGAAAAAGTGTGGAAGATTATACTTCAGTTATCTGTGATTGCCATGGCAGGGAGGTTTTTACTTTGTACACATTTATAATCTGAATTTTTTGTCATGAGGAAGTATCACTTTTTGATTGACTAAAGATGTTAAAATATGCTCATGTAAAAGTTTTTCATGTTGTACAGTTTTAAAAAATACAGTGAAAAATGAGTAAAAGAGGTGCATATATCAGATGATGATGTGAACTGTCACAAAAGTACATTCATTATTGCTTTTCCACCTGAGTTTTATTTCTGTAAAATTATGAAAATTTACATTTTGGATGAAATTCTGGGCCAGGTTAACCTAGAAAGTACCTTTACTTTTGTCTTGAGTGCCTGACCTCCTGCTAACCTTGTTTGCTTGGCGGTGCTCTAGGTCTTCAATAGAGAGGTGGGGATCGGTCCACCTAAGTCAGTACACTGAACATACAAAAGGCATGGATAACTGAGGGTGAACTATGTAATTGTACATTCTGAAATTTATTGTGGCATTATACTTGTTACTGGACTTTTTTTTTTCTGAACTTCTCTTTCTCCAACTTTATTTTAAGGAATAAACATCATCCTGACCTTCGTCTCTGGGCTTGTTCTGGGAAGAGGAAAGATCAAGTAATTGCTGGGGTAGAAAAAAAACTAATGGTGCAAGACACAGTTAATGTGGAAGAAAAGAAGTATCATGTACAGAACCATAAGGAACCACCTCGTTTGCCCCTAAAAGTGGAGGGAACTTATATAACAAGTGAACACAGCTACCAAAAGCCACAAAGTTTTGGTCAAGACTGCAAAACTCTCGCAGACCCTGGGAGCTCAGATGATGATGATGTTAGTAGTTTTGAAGAAGAACAGGAATTTCACATGAGAGATAAAAACCGTTTACAATACCCAGTAAAAGAAGATGGAAAGCCCGGAAAGGTATAACTAGTTCATTTGTCTTTGCTTGGAAATACGATAGAACAAAGGAAGATTTTGTGAAATAAAACATACTGAGATTCCAGATTTTACTTACATTTCCAAGTTCACAAGTACCTTGTTAGGGTAAAGACATTTTTTGCTTTCGCTATAGGAAAACACTGGCCATTTGAACATTTAATTATCCCCTAATTCAGAAATGTCGTAATTCATTAAACTTTTGCCTTAACAAAAGTTTCAAGTTTATAAGTACACTTAGATGCCTCTAAAAACCATGAGCCAAATTTTTTTCCAAGTGAGAATGTCTACGTGTGAAAACATGAAAGTGCATGGGGGTGTGTATATATTAATATAATTTGTGTTCCTTTTGTATGTGTTTTAGATAAAAAGTGGCACTTTTTATCTAAAAAATCATCTTTTTAAAAATTATAGCATATTTGTATATGCATATCAATCACATTGTGCACTAAGTTGAACTCTTACAGCCCTGTGGACATTGAATATTTGTAAACTTATTTCTTGTTCACAACTTAGAGATGTCATGCCTTCATTTTTTATTGATTTTTCAATTAACAATACTGCTTTAAAATTAGTTCTTTATTTTTCTGGCCTCTTTTATCAAGTAAGTTCTATAAATAAATACTTAACTGAATTTGAAAAGCTTATATTAGCCAAAATTTTGCGGTAAATTATTTTGTCAAATTAATATCCCTCTTATGAAATGAGTTATCGCTGGTGGAACTGAGGTCAGATTTTGTGTGTGTGTTAAGCAGTCTGCACTTTTTCAGTTTTTAAGGGGTTTTTCTCTTCCCCTCACCTCATTGATTTAGCTGCAATAATAAAGTCCAGTCTGCAGTTAATTAGGCTTTATACTAGCCTTTGCCAACTATCTTAATTTTTTTCCATCATTGCTTTTTGCCTTCACTCCACTTGTGACACAGCTTAGATTAACTGAGGAAGGGGTCAGTCTAAGTTAGCTGGGCTTTCTAGTTACAGAATATAATTAGCTCCTTCATTTCTTCAGCAGGTTTTATTGAAGGGCTTCTACCCTGTGTAGCGCTCTGCTAGGCATTGTGAAGAGACATAGCAGGCATGTCTGCTTTTCAGGACCATCAGATGTAATCTAGTTATGTGCTAGTACTTCCTTTACAAATATTCTGGGAGTCAGGTTGGATTTTACCTATCATTGTGGGTAGTGATGTTTTTAATGCATCTTTCCCTTTATGACATTACATTTCATCCAATTCTTTGTTTTTTCTGTTGGCTCTTTGGAGAAGAATTCAGCTGAAAGGAATACAGTATTTGTTTATAATGATAAAAAGGGCACTGAAGACCCGGGAGACTCACATCTTCAGTGGCAACTCAATCTCCTTACACACATAGAGAATGTGCAGAATGAAGTCACCAGCAGGATGGACCTGATAGAAAAAGAAGTTGATGGTAATTTAAGAAAGAATTGAAATACAATTGCTGTAGTCTGTAAAGTGTGTTTATTGCACTTTTGAATAATTTAATTGAAGTTATTTGAAGTTTTTAAAATTATGGGACAAAAACTACAGATGCTGTCCAGGCTGATGGAGCTTTGCTGCTCCCTTTACATTGTATTTAACACATCTGGCATTTAGGGTCTTTTAGTCTCAAGACAATATGACTGGATATTTTAGGGATTTTGTTTTTTAAGATGGATATTTATTAAATATCGCCCACCTGCCAGGCTCAGTATATACCATATGGAATATTTATTATTCAATGAAAAATAATAATATTATTCATTGAATAATATTATTCAATAAATTACTATTCAATAAATAATATTCAGTGAATATTTTCATTGAACTGTGTTTTTTTTGGGAAGTCAGCCTAAGGACTTTAAGCATATTTGAAATGTGGGGGAAAACATTTTGTTTTCACTCTGGACAGTGTTTGTTAAGTGAAATTAACAACAGAGAAGTCCTGCAAGTTTAAGTAGATAAAGCTTACGTTTGCATATACACATTTTCAAATGTCTTCTTTTATATTTAAAAATTTTATTGCGCTGGAGCCCTAAGGAGTGGACAGGAAAAATGTCATCCCCATTTTATAGTTGAGAATATAGAGTACCTTAGATTACTAATCTAGTGTTTTCCTATGCTTTTTGACTGCATTTTTTTAACCTCATAGATTGTATCTCCTGCCCACCCCCCCCCTTTTTTTATTTGCGAAAGTATGTGCTACTTTCATCCCCCAGTAAGTTAGAGTTCCTACTGCTTCGTTTTTCCCTGTGAAAAGAAGAAATGGAAACCCATTTCAGAAGCATCTTCTCTTTGGTTATAAGCCAGTTGTAGAGTTAGTTTAGTTAGTTTTAAGTAGATTTTTTTAATATATAAATTTATTTAATTTATTTATTTTGGCTGCGTTGGGTCTTCATTGCTGTGCACGGGCTTTCTCTAGTTGAGGGGAGCGGGGGCTGCTCTTTGTTGTGGTGTGCAGGCTTCTCATTGCAGTGGCTTCTCTTGTTGCGGAGCATGGGCTCTAGGCACGCGGGCTTCAGTAGTTGTGGCTCGCGGGCTCAATAGTTGTGGTGCATGGGCTTAGTTGCTCTGCGGCATGTGGGATCTTCCTGTACCAGGGCTCGAACCCGTGTCTCCTGTATTGGCAGGCGGATTCTTAACCACTGTGCCAGCAGGGAAGCCCTTAAGTAGATTTTTGAAGAAGAAGAAAATGCAACTTGATGCTATCCCCTATTATTATTAACAAAAAGTATAGAATGTAATTAATTGCATTCTGCCTGAACTTCTAATACGCTTCTTTTTTTTTTTAAAGTACTGATAAAATAGTGGGAATGAAAGGACACTAAGAAATTTCTACCTCCTTTCCTTTGTTAAAAAGAACTTCTAGATTTAAAAAAATGGTTAGAGTAGCTAAGTTTCATTTAAAATGGAGATGATTTAAGCCTAAATTAATAGAAAGCTTGAGCAGGAACAGGGAATGTTGTTTCCTGTTCCAGAAGAGAGTAAAGGAGACACTCAAAATGCAGTTACTTTATATCTTTAAAAGGAAAAATTACCTAAAATGACGACAGGTAGAACAACAGATAAAGATTACTGAGAGGGGCTAGAACTCTTGTGGGATGAGGTGTAGAGGATGCTTAACTGCTCAGAAGTGACTTCTGTAGATTGGCTTTCTAGTGAAAGGGAAGTGAACTCTTTCTCCATCACTTTTTCAGCCTTCTAATTATACCAGTTTTTGACTGTGTTTCCAGTTGCCGTTTAAATGTGTTTGTTCTTCTCTTCTCTCTTTTAGTTCTGGAAAGCTGGCTTGATTTCACAGGGGAGTTGGAGCCACCTGATCCTCTCACGAGGCTGCCCCAACTTAAACGCCACATCAAACAGCTCCTAATGGACATGGGCAAAGTACAACAAATAGCAACTCTCTGCTCTGTATGACAGCAGTGAACACCTAATGCAAAGAATGTGGCTCTGTTCAGTCGACTAATTTTTATTATCCACACGGCTGCTAAGTGGATAGTTAAAAAGCTTAGTGATGTTTGGTCATTTACTGATTTGTGACATCAATAGGATGGCACCTTGGAAAGGAAAATGAAGAACAACTTTATCAAGGAAGCTAATACTAAAAAAATTTATGAGCTAGATACAACTGATGACGTGTCATATGCCAAGGATCAGTGGAGGTAGAATATAATCTGTGCTAAGGGAATCAGATTGGCAGGATTTTTGAATAGTTGCTAACGTGAAGCTCGAGATACCTGTAGAAAGAAATATGGTGTATTACGTAGTTTTTAGTAGAAAGATCTATGTTTATAAACCAACATTTGGCCCAAACCAAAATTGTAGAGGAAATTTAAATTCTGGAGAGTTCTGTAAGCTTGTTGTAAGAACTGTCTTCTCTGCAGTTGATCTGCCTGCACCGAAGTTTAGAGTATTGAAACTTTTATAGGATCATGAGCTGTTTCTTAGGTGATGAATGTCCTTAATCAGAAAACTGACAGTAGAAGTCTCACTTCTGAGGAAAACAGTTGTGGAATTCTTCATTCATTATGAATATATTGTAAAAACAAACAACAAACTAATTGGAGTTTATTGCTGGCATTAAGCTCACTGTAAAAAACAGAATGTCTCGCAGAAGGGTCAGTGTGCCAAATGATGATGATACTGCTGGAAAGAGAATTGTAAATCCTGTGGGAGTTCTCTCACCCAAGTCTTACATAATGCCATCAGCCCATCCGAAACGCATATATCACATATACTATATAGAGAATATATATGGTCAAATTTCAATATTCAGGTTTCAACGTACAGTTTGATCCTGAGTATGCTTGGTATTTGCCTTCAGAAAAAAAGAAGTTGTAAATAACCTCAGCTGGGATGAGGAGTGACAAAAATATCAAAATAATTTGTGGCTGTGGATTTTTTAACTGCTGGTAGTGGAATACTGGAAAAGCTTCATCTCTGAAGATGAATTTTATTTTTAAGAAATACATACGCACTCAAAACTCTTAGCTTTGATCACAAATGGACAGATTTCTGAAACCAAAGGCAACTCAGTTGCTGTGTCAGCTCTTGCTGGATTTCGAGCCCAGGCCCTCCCGTCTGCCAGTGTTCTTGTGAGTTGTGTGCTGCCCCCAGTGCTCTGCGTGCAGGTATGCGTTAAGTGTGTGTGCTTGTTTGAAACAAACACTCAACGTACATATGTACATAATCTACACATATTTATATCTACACATATCTAGTTTTATTACTATACACTATAAGAACTGGTGGTTAACATGAAATGTTACCTTTTAACAGACTGTTTTTAAAAATTAAAAATGTATGTACAGGTTTTGAAACTTTTTTAAAAAGAGGAAAAAAGACTGTTAGGAGGCTATTTGATGACATATGACACTTGAATATTTTATGCCTCGTTCTGTTGATCAGTTCTAGCAATCTGTATAAATGCATTTTAGAACTGATGGACAGTAAACTTGAATTTATCTTTGATAAGAATACATGCCACTGTACATTCAGATATTATTTAAATTTGCAAACACACTGTTCTATATGTAAGGTACTGTATGTAAAACTCTTTATTAAAACAATTCCACATATCATAAAATTTCAGCTTGCCTTTTTGCAGCCTTATATTTTGATGTAAAGATGATTAAAAGAATGTGCAAAACAGTCGTTAGACATTTTTATGCCTTTTGACGTTCTCCAACTTGACAAATGTGCCAAAGATCACAGACATAAGATACAGCCCTGTGTATTTACTTATGATACATTAACTGTGTCAAAAATCTTACTGAGAAATGGAAAGCTTTAGTAGAGGGATATGAGGTAGTTATTAAATTCGCATATTAAAGTAAAAATAATAGTGCCTATATTTCATGTGTGGAGTAAATTTGCTAATGTCTCTATTTCAAGTTTGATACTTTGTCTTTCATTTGTGTTTTAAAATAATGGCTCTAACCTTTTCCCTATTATAGTTAAATTCTAGACATTTAATTTATGTCTTTTTTTTCAGAATGGAGCAAGTAGCATCCTTAACAGGCTGTGAATAGCGGTGTTGCCTAGATTCTTGTCACATGCACAGAGGACCCTTTGTACCCAGTGGCACTCATATTCTTAATCCCTGATGACCACAGTTAAGTTAATGTGCATTTGTTCTTGGAGTATCTTAAAATTAGATCACTTTGTTTGTTAGCAGCCAGCAAACTAGAAGTTCAGCTAATAATTAGAATATTGAAATTTTGCTCTGCTTTTATGCATATGCATTGGGAGTCTGAATTTTTACTTTATATTTTTAAAGTAAATCTGTATCAGGTTACTTGTATGCACATACCCACTTAATATAGAGTATATCAACAATTGGTCGAAGCCTTTTAGCAACTAGCAGGCCGAGTCATTCCTTATTTAGGAAAGTGAATTCATTTTTGAGAAGTAAGTCCGTTGTGTGAGGTTTCAGATGAGTTTTCTTTCCACTTAGTCTTACTTAAAAAATGTGAGTATATATATTTAAATATAAGCAATAAACTAGAGAGGGTGTTTCTTGAAAAGATAACTTTTCATTGCTACCCAGACAGAATAGACTGACATTGGTGGGGAGGGATCCTTCTTAGTATGGTACTGATAAGTATAATTTGTACTTCTTCATACTCCTGTGTGTTTCTACTGACTTATTATTTTCAAACTTAAGAGTAATGCACACTTTCCTTAAAGGAAATTGATTATTCTCATAATTTCAGGTAAAATACTTTTTCCTAACACTCACCTTATTTCCACTGACTTACGTCCTCTCAGATGTTCATATTCTGTGTGTTCAAAATGAAGGAGCCCATTTCCCCTCCAGCCAACTGGGTCTCCTGCCAGCTTCACTCTCTCTGCTTTAATATCACCACCCTAAGAGCCCCGGCTTGAAACTTGCAGTCCCTCCCCCTTATCCATTTCTTCACTAGATGTGCTGGTTCCTTAAAATGGATGTTGTCATCTTCCTCCTTCTCAATCCTACCAGTAGTACACCGTCTTTTACAAAAATCATGTCATGGAGGTATTACTGTGGGCTTAAGAAATTTTAATTTTCTCTTCATTCTGATTCATCAAAATGGTCACTGTCAAGCTAGGGGATTAACATTGAGTGACTGCTCTATGCCAGGTATTGTACATGTTACCTGCAGCGTCTAATTTCGTTCTTTTGTGGAAAGGTAAGACAGGATCATTTTTAAGATGGGGAAGCTGAGGTTTAGAAACATTTAGAGACTTGTCATAGATTAGTGACAGGTTCAAGACGCAAATCCTGTGCTGTTCAAACTCATGTTCTTTTCCTAGCAGGTGTGTTTCACCTATTCTTGTCATTTGTGTTTTCTGATATCATTAGTGACTCCCTATTTCAAACCAAGTCAGGTCTGTGTAATCTGGATCTTTTGTATTTTACCTAACCAATTCTCAAATCCATTTAAATATAGCCTCACTGTTTAGATAGACTATGCTTGTTTCCATCTCTTGCCTTCATATTATTTTCCTCTTCTGGAAAATTCTTCTTTGTTTGTTGTGTCTCTATAGATGCAGACAGTTCTTCAGGTTTCAATTTCTCTTCCTAAGAGAAGCAGTCCATTGTTGAAGGCCTCTTATAGTATCCTGCGTTGTACTGACGTGCAGGAACCACGTCAGTGAATCATGTATTTCCTGTAGTGGAGCAGGCGTGAGCTTTGCAATTCTCTCCTCAGATTTTCACTCTGGCGGTTTACCAGCAGTGATCTCTCTTGAGCTTTGGTTTTCTTATGTATAAAATGGGAAGAATACTTAGGCTAGAACCTGGTTTTGCGAGTTAAATGAAGCAAATAAAGGATTTAAATTATAAAGTTGAAAGTTAAATATAGGGGACACATTGAGTGCCATCTGTGTGCCAGCCATTAAGTCATATGGTTGGTTATGGAGTTAATGTTATTGGAACCACAGTCTACAGGCTAACGGAAACATTAAAAAATATTTTTTTCAACAAGATAGGTGATAGCAAAGAGTATAAGGAACCACAGAGGCAAAAGAAAGGAAAAATAACTAGACTTGTATGTAGGTGGAGAGGTTTGGGGGACATAGAATATATATGTTAATTAAAGTGGTGGTCTTTGAATGTTTTTTGACTGTGACCTCTCTGTAGGAATTTTGAAAAATTGTAATTCATTTCTGGTACCTGGAGATCTGGAGACAAGACTTAAGTGTATTTTGTTTATTTAAGAGGAAGTTTGAGTGAGTCATCTAAGGAAGTTGGAGTGAGGAAGAGGGAAAAGTAGGGAAGGGGAGGAAAAAGCCAAGGTAAATATGCACAATTGAGAAGAGTGCTACGGGCAGTGGGGCTTTGATTCTGCCATTTGAAATTGCTCATCATAAATGTAAACAGTTGCAAAGAGTGTGATTTCTAATTTATAAATATTGGCCTATTAAAATCAACCTGTTATCATTTTAAAATGTATGCAATAGAATCAATACAATTTTGCTACTTACCAACATCTATTTTAAAAATACACGAGCAAGCTCTTCTTTAACATTTGAAAATTTTACAAATTTTATATTCTGTTTTCTGCCTTTCCAGTTTGCTTCCTAATAGAATGTTATCTTCTTTTATACTTACAGGCCTTTGTCATCCTCTTGTACTTTTGTCCACATACACACAGAAAAGTAAATTGCATTTTTAAAACGTATTTATAGGCTTCTTAATAGAGTATCAAAATACATGAAGCAAACACTAATATCACTGAATAGAAAATAGAAAAATCTGCAATTATAGTTGAAGATTTTAGCCCTCCTTTAACACCAACTGATAGAACAAGTAGACAGAAAATCAGGATAGAAGACTTGAACAAAGATGAACACTCAACTTGACCTAATTAACATTGATAGAATGTTCCACACAACAACATGAGAATACAAATTTCCTTTTTAATACACATGGAACACTCAAAAAGATGGACTACATACTAGACTATAAAACAGCTCTCAACTCATTTAAAATTGAAATGCATAACATGTTCTCCAACAATAATGGAATTAAACTGGAAATCAGTATTAGATAACTGAAAAAACCCCAAAGTGTTTGGAAATTATCACATACTTGTAAAACAATCCATGACTCAAAAAAGTTACAAGTAAAATTAGAAAATATTTTTAATTGAATGAAAATGAAAATACATCATGTTAAAATTTGTGGGATGCAGCTCAATATTAGAGGGAAATTTACAGTTTCAAATGCTTATAATAAAAAGCAAGGTATAGACTTTAGCTAGACTTGTCATTTTGCAATATATACAAATATTGAATCTTATTGTACACCTGAAACTAATGTCAATTATACCTCAATTTAAAAAAATAGACATTTAAATATAAAAGTTACAAAATCACTGGTTTAAGATTTAAAAAAAACAAGAAAAACAAATTAAAACCAAAATAAATGGAAAAAGAAATGTGCTGAAATCAATGAAATACTAAATGGACGAATAGTAGGGAAGCATCAATATAAATGAAAAAGCTGATTCTTTGCACAGAACGATAAAATTGGTTGACTCCCACATAGACTGATCAGAAATTAGAATGGAAGCGGGAACATTAAAACATCCAACATACAGTTTTTTTAAAAGGGTGTTATGAAAAACCAGTGCCAATAAGTTTAACAGCTTACATGAAACAGAGAAATTCCTCAAAAGATACAAGTTAGCAAAACTGACTCAAGAAATTAAATAAATTGAATTTGAAATTGAAAATGTTCCCTCGGAACTCCAGGCCTTGTGCTCTATAGCCCGCAAGCCACAACTACTGAGCCTGCGTGCCACAACTACTGAAACCCATGCACCTAGAGCCCATGCTCCACAACAAGAGAAGCCACGGCAATGAGAAGCCCACGCACTGCAATGAAGAGTAGCCCCTGCTCGCTGCAACTAGAAAAAGCCCGTGCCTAGCAACGAAGACCCAACGCAGCTAAAAATAAACAAATTAAAAAAAAAAAAAAGACCCAATCCCTTCTTTAAAAAAAAAAAAAAAAAAAACTCCAGGCCTAAACGTGACTTCTATCAAACATTTAAGGAAGAAAACTTGATTTTACACAAGCACTGACAGAAAATAGGGAAGAAAGGTACACTTGTTTCAAGACCAACTTTGACCTCATGCCAGAACCAGAAAAAAACACTGCAAGGAAAGGAAATTACAGACTAATACATATCCCCTTTGAACATAGACACAGTCCCCACAAAATATTAGCAATGTGAACCCAGTCATATACAGTAAGGATAATATATCAAGATCAAGTTGGGTATTCCACAGGAATACCAATACAAGGAAACCAATACAAAGTTGGTTTAATGTCAATAAAATAATGAAATTATGTTAATCTCACTAAATTAAGATAAAGGTTTTCATAAATTTCAGCATCCATTCATGATTAAAAACTACCAGAAAAGGAATAGAAAAGAATTTGCATAACAATAGAGGGCATCTATCAAGAAACTTAAACCTCATAATGGTAAATGAATACTTTTCTCTAAAATAAGGAACAAGTCCAGAATATCCACTATCACCAATATTATCCAACATCAATCTGGAGGTCCTGCTAGTGCAATATGGCACTGGACAATAAAGGAGGAAAAATAAAAGGCATAGCACTTGGAAAGGAAGAAGAAACATTTGCAGGTGACGTGCCGTGTACCTGGAAAAGTCTAAGGAGCCTATCAAAATGCCACTAGAACTAATGTTTCTGTACATTAGCAAGGAGATATTGGAAGTTAGAATTTTTAAAATGCCATTTTCAATAGCATAAAAAAATTACTTAACAGTAAATCTGAAAACATGCAGAACCTGTACACAGAAAACTACAAAACAATGCCTAGAATAAAGATGAGATAAATGAATAGAAAGATACACTAAGAACATGGTTTGGAAGACACAGTACTGTTAACATTTGTCAGTTCTCCCAAAATGGATTGATATAATGCAATCCCGAGGAAAATCCCAGCAGACTTTTTGAAATAGAAATTAGTGAACTGATTCTAAATTTTATATGGAAATGTAAAGGACCTAGAATGCCCTGAACAATTTTGAAAAGGAAGAACTAAAGTTGAGGGACATATAATTTCTGATTTGGTGGCTTAATAAGCTATAGTAGCCAAGACAGTATAGAAGTAGCATAAAGATAGAGATGTAGATTGATAGTACAGAATAGGGTATCTAGAAATCAACCTAAAAAAATATGGTCAGTTGAATGAAGGAGAGTTGTTGTTCCACATCCTTCCTTGCCAGTGTTTATTTGGTGTTTGCCAATGTTTTGGATGTTAACCATTTTAATAGGTGTGAAGTGATACATCCTTTTAATTTGCAAATAGATATCCAATTGCTCCAGTGCCTTTTGTTAAAAATATTATTTTCCCTTTGAGTTACCTAGGTCCCTTTGTCAAAAATCAATTGACCATAATTATGTAGGTTTATTTCCATACTCTTCCCATTGATCTATATGTCCTTATGCAAATGTCACACTATCTTGATTACTGTAGCTTAAGAGTAAGGTTTGGAATCAATTGGATGGTGTAATTCCTTTAATTATGTTCTTTCTTACCTGTTTTTGCCAACTTTGGTTTTTTTGCATTTCTATAAAAGTTTTAGGATCAGATTTGTTACCTTCTTTTAAAAACCTGCTGGAATTTTGACAGGAACTGCACAGAATCTACAGATCAGTTACCATTCTGACACTATTGAGTCTTTTGATCTAAGAGCATGCTGTGTTTCTCCATTTGTTTAGGATTTCTCTATTTTTTTTGTCAGCAAAATTTTGTAGTTTTCAGTGTTCAGATTTTGCACTTGTTAAGTTTATTTCTAAGTATTCTTTTCTTTTTGATATTGTAAAGGGAACTGTTTTCTCAATTTTGTTTTCAGATGTTTAATTACTAGAATATAAATAAAATTGATTTTTTTATATCTTGTATCCTATGACATTGTCAAACTGACTTATTAATCCTAGAATTTTTGCATATTTCCAAATATTTTCTAGGGAGGAAACTAAGGAGACCTTATAGGTAAATGAAATGTAAGGAGATCAGGAGACTATTGAGAAGCTCCATCTTAAAGCCACAAATGGAGGGCTCACAGTAAGAGTGAGGGGGAACCATCCCTTTATAGGGGAGCAAAATTTGCCACCCCCAGATGTCTCTTCGGCAATGTGGGTTATTTTGAGCTGAAAACAATCAAGGCCCAAAAGACTCAGGAAGAAACTTTGAGCTTCCTCGTAACTGCCTAAGAGAATTTAGATACAGGGCTTGTTCCAGAACAGAGCTATCACTGGAGATCTCTGCAAAGAATATGGGCTGAGTGGGGTGGGGGAACTCAGCAGGGCCTGGAGATGAGAGTCCACTCTGGGTCTCATTGTCTCTGCTTGGCCCAGCAAGCATTTGTTTACCAAATATTTGCTTTTCCATCTCCGTGCCAATTGCTTTCCTCCCCTTTGAAGTTCCAGATCGCTACCCCTAATATCCTTGTTTGTCTGTAGCTGAAGATAGTATTTAAGGTGAGGATTTAGGCCATTTGGGCACATTATTCAGTTCTTGTGGGTCTCTCCCATGTGTACATGTTATTAAACTTTTGATTTTCCCCTGTTAATTTGTCTCATGTTGACTTAATTCTTGGACTAGCGAGAAGAACCTAGAAGAGTAAAGGAAAATGTCTTCTCTCCAACACCTTGAATGGGCCATTGTGTGGGATGCTTATAGAAAATCTAGACAAATGTGAGAAGATTGGACCAGGAAGATCAGCACAGAATACTCCAAGTAATTTCAGTGAGTTTCAAGGTGAGGCAGCCACCTTCATGCAGAGGTAGAAGTACAGATAGTACTTATACCCTGCAGAACATGCCTGAGAAATTTATCAAATGTTGACTCTAAAGTTAAGGCACACAGATAAGAAACCCATTGAAGGGAAGCCAGGCTGAACAAGACAGCATCCGTGTTTGCACGGCAGAATGCCTTGACTGTGACCGCAGAGGAAATGGCAGCAGACAAGATTGGGCTGAATAACTGATGCTCTGCCAGTCCCTGAGCTTCATGATTTTTATCTCTTCCAACTTGAGAGACCCAAAAGGACAAAACCTAGAGACATACATGAGACATAGATGTTAAATATATGTATTTTCCATAAGGAAAAGGGGAAAGAGAGAAACTCAAATCCAGCGAAGAATACCAGTCAAAATGAACCAGAGAAGAGAAGAGAGTGACTTAAGAAGCTATTTAAAGCGTTAGAAAATAGGCTGAGCTTTCCTGAAAGCAAAAGGAGAGCCACCATGGAAATTAAAATGTCAGCATCATATTCCTCTGTTGCAGAAAATAATACAGCAAAACACATACTGCTCAAGACCTGAAGAGTTGAAAGTGAGGAAGAGCAGTGATTCAGGAGCATCAGGCTTCTGGCTGCAAACAAAGAAGAACAAAGAGTGCTGCTCATCACCCAGTTCTACGAGGATTAAGTTGTCAGGCACTGCAGTCAGTGACTCACTATGCACCCTGTGAGGAACTCAGGATGAAGAACAGAATGAGGCACTCTGTGCTTTGGGAAAACAGGCCCCTCAGATAAGATAGTTAGATGTATATCTCAGGAAGCATTTTAATGAATCCAGATTCTTGCATCTTCCCATACATAGAAAAGCACTAAATTATTAACTCAAGGTATCTGTTCTTTGTGACTAGCAGTAGTCTTTTACCAAGATGTATGCCTGCCTACATGTATTCCCTAGGCAAAAAGCATTTAGAAGCTGGTTTCTCCCCTACATCTTCAGAACTACTAAAAGGCCATCTCCCAGGCTACAGTCCTCAGCAAGATTCCTGAATAAAAAAACCTCACAACTCTTACATTGGGCATTTTTCTTTCAGTTGACATGGTCCCACCAGTTCCATGGTGCCATGGACTTGAGAAGCTTCAATGAACTGAGAATGATTCTACAGCTGAAAAAAATGGTGATGAGGAGGAAACATTGCCAAGGCTAAGGTTTAAGAGGGTGGCAAAATTCCAGGACGGCAGTCAGCGTGGGACAAGGCTGTGAATGACTGCCCACCCAAGCTAGTGGATGAGGTATTGCCAGATAAACACCTGCCTTCAGTGCAGCACATTGAGCTTAAAGAGGAGATAGAAGTTGAGATTTTAAGTATGTTGACTGATGTCTGGTGCTCCCACCACTGGAAATTTCTCAGTTTTACAAGAAAAAGAACATTGAGTGCTTGTGTGCCAGGCCCTGCACTATGCATCTTATATTTATGCATTTAGTAATCACATCATCCTATGAGTTTGGGCACTAATAACATTACAACTTCATAGATGGAAAAATTGGGGCATGGAGAGATCAAGTAGCTTGATGGTCATGCCATTGGTACTCTTGGTAGGATCTCATTGAGGTGGGAGTAGGACTACTCTGATGGATGATCTTTTCCTCTCCAAGACTTAGCCATTTTGCTTTTAATGGTTAAGACTATTGGATTTATGGATGGAGGAGTATGTTAGAGAATTGTTAGAAGGTAAATGCCCTGCCTTGTTCTTGGTTTTCAGTCCATGAGAAGGGATTTTCCCCTAAGTGCTCTTGGCCTCTCATTCCACCGCTTACTTTTCCATGGATGTTGTTAGTTACCAGTTTGGCAGGTGACTTTCCCTTTTTTCTGATGTAAACATTGTGCTATAAATTTCCCTCTCAGTACTGCTTTAACTGTGTCCCACAAATTTTGATATGTTGTGTTTACATTTTCATTCACTTCAATATATTTTTAAATTTCCCTTGAGACTTCTTCTTTGACCCATGGATTATTTACAAGTCTGATGTTTAGTTGTTTGAAAATTTTGTTCAAAGAACTGTTGTCTTTCTGGCATTGATTTCTAGTTCATTTCCATTGTAGTCAGAGTATGACATCAAATCTTTCATATTTGTTGAGATTTGTTTTATGACCCAGGATATGATCTTAGTATATGCCCCAGGGGTGTTGCGAAGAATGTGTATTCTGCTCTCGTGGGGTGGAGTGTTCTGTGAATGTTGATTAGATCCTCTGGTTGATGGTGCTGTTGAGTTCTTCTGTGTCCTTGATACATTTCTGTCTAGTTGTTCAGGTTGGGTCATTTTTATTGTTCTGTCTTCAAGTTCATGAATTCTTTGGTCTGTTCCTTCTACTTTATTGTTTAACCCGTATATAAAGTTTTTTTATTTTGGTTATTTTATCTTTTAGCTCTAAAATTTCCATATGGTTCTTTTTTACGTCTTCTGTTTCTTTGTTCGTGACTATGCCTTTACTGAAACTGTCTATAGTTTCACTTGTTTTGAGTATGTTCATAATTGTTTGTTGAAGCATTTTTATGATGACTGCTTTAAAATTCTTTTAAAATAATTTTAATATCCGTATCATCTTGGTATTGGCATTTGCTGATTGTGATTTCTCATTCTAGTTGATATTTTCCTGATTCTTGGTAGGATGAGTGATTTTTGGTTAAAACCTGGACAGTTTGGGTGTGTGTTAAGAAAATCTAGATCTTATTAAATCTTCTGTTTTAGTAGAACTCTTGACATCACTGAGGTGGGAGAAAAGGGACACCACCTCATTGCTTTTCATAAAGATAGATGTCCAAATTCTTGCTCCATCTCCATTGCCCCCTGACAGATATCAGTTGGTTGGGTGTGGGAGTTTAGGCTCCCCTGTCGGTCAATGCTGATGCAACCCTAGCTGGGAGGTTTGGCATCCTTACTGTTGCTGGCTGGGAGTGGGTGGAAGTTCAGACTGCCCACGTGGTCTCTACTGACCCCACAGAGAGAGGGGGCTCATTCCAGCCCAAATGGGGTAAAAATTCTGGCTTCTCACATGGCCTTTCAGTCACCACCCTGGTGGGGGCTTGGAGAGCCTCCTTAACTTGGCAAGGGTGGAATTCCCAAGTCTCCCCCACTGGCTTTTGCTGGCATGGGTTGGGGTGGAGCCACGGTGTTTTCCTGTGGGGGTTGCTGGAATAGAGCAATTATTGTCTAAAAGTTTTCTGTCTTGCCAGGCTCCCCTTTCCTGGACCTTTGGCTCGAAAAGCTTTTCTCGGGGCTTTTTTGGGGGTCTGTGCTTATTGGCATTTCTGGTTCCTGTCTTCTCTAACACCCAGTCTGAGATACATGAGGCAAAATAACATTCAGGGAACTTGCTACCATATTGTTCCTCTGGTCCTGAGGTTGCTTTATGGCTGTCTTCTTCTTTCCATCTTTTAGTGTCTTCTTCTGTTTGTGTTACATATAATATCCAGGGGTTTAGATGTACTTAGCAGGAGCAGTAGGGAAAAAATGTGTCTATTCCATCTTCTGGAAGCAGAAGTCTAGTTCCAGGAATTTTGATTATTGCTCTGGCAACCAAGGAGAAAGAGGAATGTGGCTTTGAGTCACTGGTTATGTGGGAGATGAGAGTAGCTGTCCAAGGCAGTGGCAGGGGACCCAGCAACATGGCAGCAAGTGGAGTTCTAGGAGAGATGGCTGGTAAGCAGTTCTCTGTGGTGGGTCAGAAAGAGTGGCATCTGATGTTTGTTTTGAAGCAGTTTCCTCCTCTGGATTCCAGTTATTCTCCATTTCCCCCAAATCCCCAGTAGGTGCTTATTATACCTAGCACCCTAGTCTTCAAGAATGAAGGAGATGAATGAGAAGACTAAGTGATTGTATTAGGATCGAGGAGGGAGGGAGAGGTGACAGGACCAGTGGTGAAGAGCCTGCCAGAGTGGTGGAGGCCTGAGCCAGGAGCAGACTGGGGGAGACCAGACTAGGGCACTGCCACTCAGAGTTACCACAAAAGCTTGTACGTCCTCCCAGCTCAGGGGGAATCAGGTGAGAGCAGTGACAAGGAGCTGAGTCATCATGAGAAAGGGGTTTTCATGGTGAGGAGGCAGCGTCTTGGTGTGGTTCTCTCCATGCTTACCGCTCCATCGCTTGGGTGGAGAGAAGCACCTCTCCTTCCAGGTATGCGTCATGCTGACTCTGAAGGAAGCCCATGTGGCTCTGGCCCACTGGCTGCACGCTTTCACCCTCATTGACTCCACTCTGTTACTTGCCAGAGGCCAGACCAGCGAGAATGACTCAGCACACAGGCTGACCTGTGCAAGGTCCGTGCATGCGTGTTGGGAGTAGTAGGAAGTATGGTGAGTGGGGTTTCTGGTAGACCTCTGACCGTGATTTCAATGTTTTAGAAAACTCGTCTGCTTTAGAACACCTGGACCTGCAGAGATGGCAGGGGCTGCAGAAGGCTATGCTTATTATATTGTTATAAGGTCTCCATAGCATGTGTAGACCTACCCCATGTAATGGGGGTAGCAAGGGGCCACACGGGGGGAGTTCTAATTTTCCAGTAAATGCCAACACATCTTCTCAAATCACCTTTGCCTGAAATCTAAGTCTCGTTGTTAGTTATCTCCCTGACCCCACGGCCAAGTGCTCTTCAAGACCTGCCCACGCTTCCTTCTGAGCACCTGTGGAGGGCGCCTCCATCCCCTACCCCTTCCGGTGGAGAAGCGAATGGAGTAAACACACTGATGTGCGGGCTTCCTGTGGAAGACACAGTTCCTGCTCTTTTTTGGTTGGCGACATCCGAAGTCCTGGGACAGAAGGGAAAGGAGGATAAATATGAATATGAACGTGTGTGTGCGCGTGTCTGGCTTCTCTCACTAAAATTCGTACAGTCTGTATTAATGGTTCTGACTGTTTTGTCCTCTGCCATCTCCTCATTGCCTAGAATACTGTCTGCTACACTTTTGGGCTCTAAAGAAACATTGTTGGAAGGAAAGAAGGAAGGGAGGGAGGGAGAGAGGAAGGAAGGAGGAAGGGAGGCGGGGTTGCCTTTCCTTCATGGTGGGCCTGAGCCCGTTGCCCAGAAAGCCGCAGAGCTTTGGCCTTTACCCCTGAAGATGAATTTTGAAGCCATGCCCCCCAGTTCTCCTCCCCGACAGCTGCACGAGATTCTCATCACCCACTGGCCACATGAGTGTCCTCAGAGGGAGCAGACGCAGGTGGAGGACCTCCTCGTGGCCAGCAGAGAAAACAGGGCGGCGCTGCTTCACTGAGCGCCGGTGGCGGGTGGGCTGGGGCTGCCCCCGTCAGCTCTATAAAGGCTCCCTGGCCAGAGCCCAAGGAGGCAGCGGCTTCTACCTCTTCGTCCCTGGAAGGGCCCAGGAAAATGGCCCTGGCCCTGGCGGTCTTCAGTCTGCTGGGCTCAGCCTGCTTGGTGTCAGCCAACAGCTTTGGTGAGTTCCGAGCCTGAGGCCATGGAGCATTGGGTCAGGAGGGAGCTCTCAGGCCAGCCCCTTGTTAGCCAGGATTTGCCCCAGGGCCTTGGAACCTCTGTGATCTCATTTAATCCTCACAGTGTCCCGAGCTCAGTTACTTGCTCTTCCCTTTTCAGATGAAGAGACAGAGGGTCTTGAGAGGGAAACTGGATGGTCTGAGGTCACGGAGTCAGTGATTTGTGGAGAGGAGATGGGAAACCAGATATTCTTCATCGGATTCTAGCTCTCCCCCACCACACCCTGTTGGCAAATTTTGGCATTGCCGTTGTTCTTTTTATTCTCTTAGCGATCTCAAGTACTAGGTTATCCGTGTGGGGTATTTGAGAAATAGCAGGTAGTGAAAAACACAAATCTACTTGTGGCATGAAATAGACCTAACTTCTAGCTGTGGCTCAGCCACTTATCCTGTGACTTCGGATAAGTCTCAGCTTGCTTCCTCGCTGGGAAAGTAAGCAGTTGTGACTGTGATTTCTGCATAAGCTCCTGCATGTTACACGCATTCTCCATGGAAAATAAGACACATGGGAGTTATTTTGTATTCCCATGCGGGACCAGGAAGGTGCTCTGTCCGCAGGGAGTGCCTTGGTAAATTCAAGAGCACCTCTATGGTGTTCTGACCTGACCCAGCTGCTCGCTGGGGGAACGTGCAATCCAAGCGTTCACTTTGAATCCTTCTCCTGCCAGCTGTTTGATCTTGAACAGACGACATTCCCTGCCCAAGTCTTAGGGCCACATGGGTAAGGTGGAGATAATGCCTCCCAGGGGATTACGGGAGCTAATGTCATACTTGGAAAAAGTGTGAGTAGCTGCAAAATTGCAAGTTAGAACATACTTGATGATGGTGCTAGAAATAAAACCCGGAAGAGCATCTGTGCCTTTAGGGAGCCCGTCTCTCTTACTGGAATCCAGACCAGCAACTCCTCTCTGATGAGTCACTTCCTTTGTGCAGAGTACCAGGTGGACGCCCAGCCTCTCCGTCCGTGTGAGCAGCAGAGGGAGGCGGCCTTTCTGAAGGGAGCAGACTACGTTCCCCAGTGCGCTGAGGATGGCAGCTTCCAGTAAGGCCTACTCCAGCCATGTGGACTCAGGGGCCTTGGAGGCCTTAAAGCACATCTCATTCCTGTCCCCTGTCCACCCTTCCCACCCTCCCTTTACTCTCCTCCTTGAACATGAGATGTGGCTACTGTCACCTGGAGGGTGCCTGCCACTCAGATCCTCAGACTAATCAACACTGAGTCATCTGACCCAGAGCGCCCCAACCCGTGCTCCATTCCAGCCAGAACCAAGGATGTCCCCTCCTTTCCTGCCAAAGCTTTTACCCTAATTACTTTAATAAGGGGCGCAGGGGTGGGGAGATCAAATGATCGATGCTTTGGTGCCTCTTCTCCTCCCTGCATCCTCTTGATGAGTCAGAGGTGGAGGGAAGCAGGGACCTCCGAACTCTCAGGTCAGTGGCTGCCTCCAAGCTGTGCTGAGTTCGGCTCTCTGGGCTGCATGACGCTGTCTCCCCACTGGGCTCCTCTCTGAAAGGGGTTTTTGGCTGCCCTCGCAAGAACTTGGAGCCCGGGACTCTCTCCCGGCAGAGTGGGGTGATGACACACAGGAACCCTTTGCATGTGTTTCACTTTCCCCACGCTGTTCCAGCCACGTTTGAACAAGGGGAACTCCGTCTCTAGGGCTGTGTTCTGGGAAACATCCCTGAGACATCCGTCACCCCCCACCCCAGCTCCATTTTATTCACAAGCTTGCTTTGTGTGCCCAACGAAGCTCGTACCTACTCCCGAGAGCGAAGGCCAGTGCAAAGGCCAGTCCCCGCTTGGGGCTCTGGGACTTCTGGAGCAGAGGCGTTACGAGGATGGTTCACCTTTGCCGCCTCGTTTCATCAGTAGCTAGCTGTTCCCGTGCCTCTTTCCTGGCCACGTGCAGGTTCAAGCCAGCCCTGCTCCCCCTCAGAAGGTTTTGCATACGAAGTTCTCTTTACCTGGAACACCTTTTACCTTCTTAGGCCCCTGGTATAACACGTGTCCGCCCCTCCACCTCAGTTTAGCCATCACTTCCCCTTGGAGACCCATGGAGCGCTTCCTGAGTAACCATAACCCAGGCCACTGTCTGCCCACTCCTGGTCCATGTAAGGGGCACCTTTACCCCCTGTAGCCTCCATGGGACAGGAGCGTGGACACCAGGGTGGCCTTTGCTACAGGGCTGGCAGACTGGCCTGGTGGAGAATGAATGTGCGGGGCTGTCACAGGTGTCAGCGCTTTCCCTTTCTCTAGTCACCTGCCCTACTCCACGCCAATCTCTTCTCAGTTTAAATGAAATTAAAGCTTGGAGGGATGGAAAGGAAGAAGAAAGGTACCTACCTGACTGTGTCTCCTGCCCCCAGGACTGTCCAGTGCGGGAAGGATGGAGGCTCCTGCTGGTGTGTGGACGCCGACGGCAGGGAAGTGCCCGGCAGCCGGCAGCCTGGGCGGCCTGCATCCTGTAAGTTGGCAGGGGGGACCCGCTGGGGACAACTCACATCCTGGGTAGAGCACTAGGCTTGGGTGTGTCAAGGGTGAGTCTCCCCATGGGCTGCTGGATCTTCCCTTTTGAATTCGACCCGATCTCCTACAGGACTGCTGTGAAAATCAACTTGACAAGTCATTTGTTTAGCTAATCGCCTCTGAATTCCCCCATGTGCCAGGCTCGGTGCCTGGTGCTAAGAAGGAAGCAACAGGGAGCAGACATCAAAGGTCTCTGAAACCAGAAAGCAGCCACATGCACAGGAAGTGTTCTTTCACCTGGGGTGTTTCTAAAATTTGAGACCGAGAAAACTTTCCTGTTAAAATCGTTGTTACGATGAGCAGTCAAAGAAAGCCCAGTCCCCATTTAAATCATATCACAGTTCAGCCTGAAACAAAGGTCAGTTTACACTGGTCATCTTAAAATTGTGAAACTGAGCTTGGAGCCACGTATCCTTTAATGGAGCAAAGCTCTGTTTTGGGCACTGGTTTTGGGGACCAGCCTGCCGCTGGTTCCCATGCTCTCACTGAGTTCTTGTTCCTTGTCTGTAACAAGGATATAGTATCTGCTATAGGATCAACTGTGATGGTTGAGAGGATTTAAAATGCACATAAGACACCCGGCCCACAGTAGGCATTCAATAGGGTCGGTAATCACTAACGTCACTAGTCCTCATGCACCTGAAGAAGGCAGTTGTATTTTAATTCCGTAGATAACGTGAGTGGGGCACAGAGAGGTGACAGACTTCCTCAAGGTTACACAGCAGGTGTGCGGGGAAAGTTGAATTCAGACAAGCTGTCAACAGCCAGCCTGCACTCCATTCACACTGCACCTCTGCAGCGGCAGGGCTGCGGGGTGTCCCGGGGACCCATGGGACATGATGAAATCTGCCCTTCCAAGCTCGGTCCGCAGGATGTCAGGAGAAATCCTGGGATACAGAGTTGGGCAGTTGGAACGCTGGTCCTGAGGCTGTTGCCAGCTCATCGAGCACCCATGGGCTGTGGGAAGGACCGCCCTGCCTTCCCGCCTCTGGGGAGAGAGAAGGGTCGTCCTGGGTTACGACCCCTACGTCGTCCCTGCTGTCCTGCTCTGACGCCACTCTTTGTTGCCACAGGTCTGTCGTTCTGCCAGCTGCAGAAGCAGCAGATCTTACTGAGCAGCTACATCAACAGCACAGCCACATCCTACCTCCCTCAGTGTCAGGATTCGGGGGATTACGAGCCCGTGCAGTGCGACCTGCGACGGGAGCAGTGCTGGTGTGTGGACACCGAAGGGATGGAGGTGTACGGGACCCGCCAGCGAGGAAGGCCGACACGATGTAAGTCCCAGCGGCACCAGCACCCCATGAGGAGGCGGAGGCTGTGGGCGGCCTCCCATATCGGAACCAAAACGGGGTCAGGGCTCCCCGAGAAAAGGCAGAGGACCTGGCCCTCGACACAGAGAAGGAAGGGATTTTAGGAAGGTTTTATTCCTTCTGATAGTTCCATATGGTGGACAGCAACATTCACGGGCTGATCATTAGAAGAGTAAGTAGGATTTCAAGGAGCATCTCCTGTCCCAGGCCTTAGTCCCTGTTTGGGATGCTGTCACGAGTGTAGTATGAACCCATGCACCTACACTGCAGAAGCGTACACACCTCCTTGTATGGGAGAATTAAAAATTGTTTTCTTGGAAATGTTTAGGTCCAGGGAGCTGTGAGATAAGAAACCGCCGTCTCCTCCATGGGGTGGGGGACAAGTCCCCGCCCCAGTGTTCTCCAGACGGAGGCTTCATGTCTGTGCAGTGCAAGTTCGTCAACACCACGGACATGATGGTCTTCGACCTGGTCCACAGCTACAACAGGTAAGGGCTGCTGGGCCCCTGAGCGTGCTCATCACGGACCATCCCTTCCCATCTCCTGCCAAAGCTCCCGCTCGCTTTGGGGCTGTATGCTGGGATGCGCACGTGCTCACGCGCGCGTGTGTGTGTGTGTGTGTGTGTGTGAGACACGCAGCCCGTGGGAACGGACAGAGGCCTCACGCTCCTTTGCTGTGACGGACGTCTGAAGGGCTACAGCATTCCCCACAGAGCGGGCTGGCGATAACCATTCAGATTAAAAATAGGCGAACCTTCTGGCCCGGCCAGCCCATGGAGATGAAAACACCACAATGTGAAGATGTATGTTCTGGGATGTCTACTGCATCGTTGTTTATTGTAGCCAAAAACTGGGAACAAAGTGGCTGACAACCCAAGGTGGATGGCTGGATAAATGTGTACCTGCCATAAATATTTCTGCAGCCCTTTAAAAAAATGCAAATCAACTATTCCAGTTGATTCGGAGAGGATTCTGCAGCCCATTAAGATAATATGATACACAAGGTGCAGATAGTGTAAGAGGATTTAATTTTTAGAAAACAAACATCAGACAGGTCCCTTCATGTGCATATATGATTCTATATTATGTTCATATTATGTGATCGTGCTTGTGTCCATATAGGATTAGGTGAGTGCAGAGAAAAACATGAATGAGCACATACTGTGTGGTTATCACAGCCGCCTTGAGGGCCAGGTTGCTGTGGAGCAGGGAACCAGCAGAAAAGGAAAAATGATGGCTCCGTAAAAAACGTGGACCGTTTTTATAAATTGCATGTATGTTTGCACTTATCAAGGAGTTTAAAGGTTTAAATAACAAATATGAAAAGGGAGATGCATCATAGATCTTGGCCCAAATAACTGGATAGCTTCTGGTTATTCAAGATGGCTACTCTATTACTGTAAAGGGCTCGCACAGACTTCAGATATAATTGAAACATTCTGAGTGAAAATAAATAAGAATATTAGTCTGTGAATACTGATAGGAATTCTCTTGGAGAACCTGAGCCTTTATGTGGCTGTCTTTCAAAACAACAAGTTTCTTTCCCTATGAGAGAGAGGGATGTGCCAGGAGGGGTCACAGATAAAAGCCTGTGACCAAGAACTGTCCCAGAGATAAGTCTCTTTGAGCTGCATAGTGTTTTAAAAACTGGGGGATTTTAAGTAGAATCCTGTGAAATTTCTGTTTGTGTAGGTAAAAATAGTTGAACATCAGCAATTTTATATGTTCTACATGATACACAAAATTCTGAATTCCTGATTCTGAAGAACAAGGGTGAGGGCTACATGCATTGTCGCATGGCACCAAGAAGCTGATTCTCTTTGGACTGAGCGCCCCCCCCCGTGCCTCCCACCCTCCCGCCGCTGCTCTGGGTCTCTCCGTGTCCTGCTGCCAAATACCTCTGCTCCATCTGTTTGCACTACCCACCTGGCCCCATAGCATTTGCCCTGTGACCCTCATTCTGACTCTGTCACTGCTGGCAAAGTGACCTGGTCACTTACTTCTCTGAGCCTCAGTGTCCCCATCTGTAAAGACAACACCGGCTCATTAGGTCACGGTGAAGATATGCTGAGCCCTTGTCTGTAAAACCACTGCAAAAATTGTAAATTATTATGCATCTGTAAGGAAGATCACCAGCTTCAGCAAATGTAGGTTACATTCAGCAAATGTAGGTTACATTCCCCTCCCCGCCCCACAAGGCCTGCCCGCGTGCACATAGGAATCTGCAAACAGCCTGATTTACTGATGCTCACTGATACAAACCAGCGTGTGCTCAGTTCAAGTTCAACTGGATGTTCACTATATACAGGGAATTTGAGATCCTTTCATTTACTTCAATATTTACAAAAATAATTGGAACTGATGGTCTCTGGCACACAATGGGGAATCTGAAGCACAGAAGTTCAGGACCCTAGCCTAGGAATCACAGTTGGTGGGTCCCAGAGCTGTCTGTCTCCTTTTACCATCCCACAAAACCTCAGGTCATCTCTGTTCCCCACAGCATAGAGCACAGAGCCTTGCATGCAGTAGGCCTACAGTCATCAGAGAACTTCTTGCAGGTGCCAGCTTGAGGCACAATTCATAGCTGCTTCCACCAGAGGGCAGTCGAGTTAAAGGCAAACATTCAGGACTAAGCATCCATTGTTAAGGAACAAAAAAAGTTTACCCTTGAAATGGGAGCCTTTCTTTTATGTAAGCAAGCATGTCTCTGAGCGAATTCTGATTTAAGAAGGTCATGGGAAGGGTCAGGTGGCTGGTTACTGGAAGCCCAGCCATATTCAGGAATTTTCTGATAAGCAGACCTGGGCAGTGCCAGCCCCAGTGACTCCACTGGGGCAAAGTGTCAGGAGCCACGGAGGCTACGTGGAGAGTCTAGATATACACCTAGGGTCGCCAGTTGAAAAAACACCGGATGGCCAGTGATATTTGAATTTCACATAAACAAGGAGTAATTTTTAGTTTCAGTACGTCCCCAATACTGCATCAAGAATTTTAAGCCTGAGTGGGAGTTGGGTATATCTTATTGACCATCAGACTTGGATTTTGAAAAGAATGGACTGGGGTCAGGGAAGAGCAGAATGGGTGCCTGGGGGTGACCCTACAAGTTCGGAGGCTACTGTACTAGTCCAGGTGAGAGGTGCTGTCAACTTGGACCAGAGCAGGTGATGGAGAGGACCATGGTGAGATGGAGTGGGATTGGACAAATATTGACTTGGTAGACTCCATGGAACTTGGTGAAGGAACATATATGGGAGGTGAGGGAGAGAAAAAGTTAAGGAGGACTCCAAGGTCTGGTTTCTGGATGGATGGTACAGGAAGAGTCTGGAAAGGAAAAGTCACAAATTTGCTTTTGGCATATTGAATCTGAGGCGATTTCTATGGGAAATTCACGTGGAGAAGTGGCGTAAGGCAGTTGACCTGTTTCCATGGGGCCACAGGGAGACTGGAAGCCTCATTTGCCAACCTGTTTGTTGTGGGTTCTTGATGTGCTGGGTGATGATTTACACTTGAACTTGGCCACAGCATTTGCCCATCTAAGGCAGATCCTTTTGCCTCTTGAAAAAGGCAGCTGTTAACTACACCGGTTTGGCCGGTGACCAAAAGAACATGTCATGATGGAGTGACGTGATGGAGTGAGCTTTGCTAGTCCTTCTGGCCCCTCCCCCACCTTTCACATTGCCCTTACCTAACCACTAACTAGGGAAGCGTATTCTGGCTAAGCAGATTGTAGTAAAGGGCTTAAGAGCCGATGCCATTATCAAGGCTTTAGTGACCCGAATTAAATTCAGTTGGTTTCTTTATCAGTTCTCATCCTTAGTGACTGAGCTCGTTCAAACTTCTTCAAATGCCTTGGCAACCCATGCGATACAGGTGATCCAGGGGGAAGGAGCAGATGCGTCATAACATGTGGTAAAGGGGCCTCGTTACCTGAACGTGTGAGCGACTGTGTGTGGAGACATCCTCGTGGACTCATCACCTGTTACCCTCACAGGACCCTCTGCAGTGTCTGCAGTGCCCCAGGCACTGTGGGAGTCACAGCGCTTGACTTTGAGGAGGGCTCTGCTAGTCTTCATCAATGGCGAGATGTCTGGAGGGGCTGTCCGGGAGAGGGTTGGAGCATCTGACTGAGTAGGGGGTGTTGGCTCCCTGGGTCCAGGGGCACGAATCCTACCCTGCAGGTGAGCAGGACCGGACGCCTGGCAGGGCCTGACATTTTGTATCGCACGGAGCCTCATTTGTGATTTCTCTAACTCTGTGTTGGCCACAATCTGAACATAAAAGCAGAAACGCCATCATTTTCCCCTCCACTACAGTTTTCCTTCTTGAGGACTCTTTTATTCTCATCCTGATAAAATCCAAAGAAAGGGAAGCATCCTTTTCCATTAGTTGAAGGTTGAGATGGGTCTCTGGGTTGAATTGGTGGAATGTGGGACTGGAGTGATTTAAACTTCCCGTGCCTCATGCTGGAATGGGCTTCGGAACCTCGGGCCAGCTGAGTGACCCATCACTGTCTATTAGATGCCAGGAAAAGCTCAGTGTCCAGCCTAGAAAGAAGAGTGTCAAAACAGAGGACTGCCTCGCAGGATATGGGGCACACTGCATAACACCATTAGCAGAGATCACGTGGTGGTGAAGCCCTGGATTTGAACCCCCGTTCCCACCACTGGTTCAAGACCCATGGCCAATACACCTCACTTTTTTAACCTCTAAAATGGGCATGAAAAAAATACCACCTGCCTTTTAGGAGGGTTGAATGAGTTAAATGAGTCAACATATATTAAACATTTTGCAGGTTGTCTTCTACAAATTAGTGTTCAATAAATGGAAGTGATTATGCTACTATTATTAGCACTTTTGTAATTGAATTGTCCCATGTTCCAATGAATGAACTTCTGTCATATACCTCCTGTCAGTGGGAGCAACTGGGCCAAGTGAGTTTTTAGTTTCTTTTATTCAACTCACTTAGTGTAACATTCTTTTTAATTTAACTCACATACACATAGTCATAGACCAACTACATGGAAAAAATCCATAATTCTACAGTGCATTCATAGGTCTTGTTTTGTGCATTCATTTCCATTCAGATTAACTAATGCTCGTGCACCCTGTGTTCAGGCTCTGAGCAGTTCCTGCAAACATATTCCCTTCCAATACTGGTTCGTGTGCATAGGAGCACTTGTAGTATATCTGTACATGCCATTTTGTATTCTAGCCTTTTTACATAATATTATGCATGCATTCGTTTGGGGGGTTTACTATAATTCACTTTTAATTTTCGTATCTTTGGACATTAAGGTGGTTTTCAACATTTTGCTAGAATATATTACACAGCAATAGACCTATCTATGCAGAGAGCTGCTTTTCTGCTAACTTATTGGTTGGGGATATATTTCCAGATGTAGGTAGAAACATACTATACTTGGTTTCATAGACTTGCTATATAGGGCATAAAATAAATCTCCCAATGTTGCATAAAGATGAACAAATCCTCTCTGGTTGCTATGTCATTGCACGTGGGAAGAACTCCTGATACAGCTTTACGTCACTCACCTGGGCTTCACATTACTTCCAGGATGGGGAGCCCAGCCAATTAGCTCCCTTTAGCAATTGCCGGGTCAGGCAGGATTTAGGCATCCTTTTCCTCAATTTATGGCAAGGGATGTATAGTCCTTGTTAGTGATGTCACATTGATTTGGTGTTTTTTTTCAACTATGGGACTGGGAAATGGCCTACATAAGAATTTCCTATCCTGGAATCTGGCTTCTTTTCAAGCTCTTGAAAAGTTGTAAAGGGATCTGAAGTCGTCTGATCTCCCCAAATGAGATCATCTACAATGTGTACCATATGTCTGTAAAGCACACTTGGCCCTTAGTCTCTAGGGTTATATTCTAGTAAAGGAACTTGTTAATGCAATGCTCATTAACTGTTTTCTGCCTGGTCCTATGAGACACACGCTTGGGCATAAATTGGTCAAATGCCACGAGTGAGAAACATGCTAATTAGTAGATGACAGCCAAGCACAGCTTTATTTTCACAGGTCCAGCCTCGCTCTGGCCAAGGACAACCAATTTAGAAAAAAAAAATATATATATACATTTACTGCAGGAAGCATGGAGCAAATGGCATGAAATAAAGAAACAGCCATTTCTTTTCCCCAGATGAAATGAGGCCACATTAATTTATTTCTACAGGAAGGGCTCATGATGACTTGCTTTTTATGAAACGGTGGTCATAAATCCCATTGTCTCTTAGGTTCCCAGATGCATTTGTGACCTTCAGTTCCTTTCGCAGAAGGTTTCCGGAGGTGTCTGGGTATTGTCACTGTGTGGACAGCCGAGGGCGGGAACTGGCTGAGACAGGTAAGCGCATTCGCCAGACCCGAGAGCCTAAATGTCACTCCCTGTCAATCAGAAATAGTGGCTGGGCTGCCCTGGATATGGAGGAGGGCGTGGCCTTCGCAGACTTCCAGGGGCGGTCCTTTAAACACAGCTGCTGCTAGTCTACGTGGTGCCTTTGCACACGCTGGAAAGAGGTGCCCGGCCCCTGCCCCGCCCCACCCCGCCCCTGCTCAGATGCAGCTCCAAGCATGGCAAGTAGGACCCAGGATGGACTGCAATCTCTCACTCTCTCAGCTGTGCTCCCTTGTGCTGTGAACAAACTGTGCAACCATACACAGCCACCCTGACTTTGAAAACCATTAAAGCCTCGTTCAGACCCGAAGCACAATGATGCCAGTGGAGGCTCTGGCCTCTTCATATCTGTTTACACAGCGAGGTCAGGGCCTCCTGTCCGAATGAACCCATCCCTCCAAACGCTTTCTGTCTTGGCTCAGGTTTGGAGCTGCTACTCGATGAAATTTACGACACCGTTTTTGCTGGCCTGGACCTTGCTTCCACCTTCACTGAGACCACCCTGTACCGAATACTGCAGAGACGGTTCCTAGCGGTGCAGCTAGTCATCTCTGGCAGATTCCGATGTAAGTACTAAGCCGACGGCAGATGTGTGTGTTTCTGCTAGGAGAAAACCACTCGGGTTTCAAGTTGCTGCAGTCTCTGTGGCTGTCCCAGCAAAGTGGGTGCGGGGATTGAAACAATCTTACCAGTGCCCAGAACGCATGCTGTAAACACACCAACTGTCCTTTCCTTTACCACGCGGATCTCTTGTAGGCCCCACGAAATGTGAAGTGGAGCGGTTTACAGCCACCAGCTTCGGTCACCCCTGCGCTCCGAGCTGCCGCCCAGATGGGGAGTACCAGGCGGTACAGTGCCAGAGGGACGGGCCGTGCTGGTGTGTGGACGCCCAGGGACGGGAGATCCAGGGGACGCGGCGTCAAGGGGAACCTCCATCCTGTGGTGGGTGTCCTCTCCAGGCCTCCTCTCTTGTTCTCGTCAGGTCGTGTGACTTTAAGTGTCTATCCAGATGGACCTCTTCATAACCCATTAATTCCACTGCCTCCTGAGGGTGCCCCCACAGGCCTTTCAGGTTCAACATGATGCAAACCTGTTTATCATCATTAATTTCCAGCACATTTCTTGTCCTGCATCAGGCATGGTTGCCTCCTCAGGGAGCTCAAAGAATAGTAGAAGAATTAAGTGTACACGTGCCCTGAGAGAAGTGTGTGCTGATAGCTGAAGGAGCACAGAGCAGAACCGGGTCAATCCTATCTCGCAGCATATATGGCAAGGAAATATCCAGGAAGGCTTCATGGAAGAGGTGACACTTGATGAGCATCTTCTAAAATAAAGATGTTTCCTGAAGGAGGAAAATAAAGAGAGGTGTTCTCTCTACAAAGAGCAGGAGAAACAAAATTATAAGGATATAAATACGAAAGGGTCCCAACTTATGATGGTTTGACTCACAATTTTTTGACTTTGCAATGGTGCGAAAATGATACACATTCAGTAGAAACAGTGCTTTGAATCTCGATCATTTCCCGGCCTAGAGATATGCGGTATGAAACTTTCTTGTGATGATGGGCAACGGCAGTGAGCCGCAGCTCCCCCCATTAGCCACTCGATTGTAACCCATACACTTATGACCATTCTGTACCCAGACAGCTATGCTGTCTTTCCCTTTCAGTACAGTATCCAATAAATTGCATGAGGGAATTCCCTGGCCGTCTAGTGGTTAGGACTTGGCACTTTCACTGCCGGGGCCCATGTTCAAATCCTGGTCGGGGAACCAAGATCCTGCAAGCATCGCGGTGAGGCCAAAAAAAAAAAAAATACTTACATGAGATATTCAGCACTTTATTATAAAATGGGCTTCGTGCTAAGATGGTTTTACCCAACCGTACGCTAATGTAAGTGTTCTGAGTACATTTAAGGTAGGCGAGGCTAAGCTACAACGTTGGATATTCAATGCGTTTTCGACTTCATGATATTTTCCGCTTACGATGGGTTTATCAGGATGTCACCCCACCACAGTGGAGGAAGATCTGTAATAGGCATTGGTGAGCTAATGAACAGTGAATCCGCGAGAAGGATAGAGAAAAAGCATGTTGGAGTATGTTTGGGGTGGGGAACTCTGAAAGGCAGGGGTAGTAAGGTCTTTCATAGCAAAGCAAAGGCTTGGGGGCTTCATCCTGGAGGGTCAGAGGAGCTGTTGAGGGTTTTTAAGCTGGAGAGTGCCATGTGGGGTTGGTGTGTAGGAAAGACAGCCCAGGCATTTTGGAGGACAGATTGTACAGGAGCATCAAGCTGCAGGTAGTGGGGTGTTTGAAGGTCATTGCAGTGTCCTGAAGAGAGATAAGGGGCCTATGTTACTTTCCTGGGGTGGCTGTAACGGATGACCACAAACCGAGTGGCTTAGAACAACAGAAATATATTCTTGCACAGTTCTAAAGACTAGACATCTAAAATCAAGGTGTCAGCAGGGCCATGCTCGCTCCCAAGGCTTCAGGGGAGAATCCTTCCTTGCCTCTTCCTGGTTTGTGTTAGTCGCCAACAATCTTTGTGTTTTTAGACAGAAACGTAATTGTTTTATTTTCTTATTTTTTAATTTTTATTGGAGTATAGTTGATTTACAATGCTGTGTTAGTTTCAGGTGTACAGCAAAGTGAATCAGTTATACATATATCCACTCTTTCTTAGATTCTTTTCCCATATAGGCCATTACAGAGCACTGAGTAGAGCTCCCTGTGCTATACAGTAGGTCCTTATTAGTTACCTATTTTATACATAGTAGCATGTATATGTCGATCCCAATCTCCCAATTTATCCCTCCCCACCCTTACCCGCTGGTAACCATAAATTGGTTTTCTACATCTGTGACTCTATTTCTGTTTTGTAGGTAAGTTCATTTGTACCCTTGTTTTAGATTCCACATATAAGCAATATCATATGATACTTGTCTTTCTCTGTCTGACTTACTTCACTCAATATGATAATCTCTAGGTCCATCCATGTTGCTGCAAATGGCATTGTTTCATTCTTTTTTACGCCAACAATCTTTGGTGTTCCTTGGCTCGTGACTGCATAACTCTACACTCTGCCTCTGTTGTCACATGGCTGTCTCCCTGTGTGTCTGCCTCTATATCTCATCTCCTCTTCTTGTAACGACACTAGTTGTATAGGATTAAGAGCCCACTTAATCCTATAATTAAGAGCACTCTAGAGTAGTAGAGCCTACTCCAGTAGGACCCCATCTTAACTCATTACATCTACAATGACCCCGTTTCGAAAGAAGATCACATCTGAGGTTCCAGGAAGGACATGAGTTCTGGGGAGACTATTCAGCCCAGGACAGGAAGCAATACTGAAGTAGAAGTAGCGGGCTGTGGAAGAGGGTGTGGACTTGAGACATGTCACCAGGCATCCCAGTAAGACTCCATTCCAGGGACTTCCCTGGCGGTCCACTGGTTAGGACTTCTCCTTCCAATGCAGGGGGTGTGAGTTCGATCCCTGGTCGGGGAGCTGAGATCCCACATGCCTCGTGGCCAAAAAACCAAAACGTAAAACAGAAGCAATATTGTAACAAATTCAATAAAGATGTTAAAAATGGTCCACATCAAAAAAAGAAAATCTTAAAAAAAAAAAGACTGTTCCACCTTGCAATGAGACCCTGAAAGGTGTTAGCGGTGGAGCGGAAGGAATCCAGGAGCACTTGCAGGCTTCCAATTTAGGTGAACTGGATGGCCTGGGCAAGATCTGAAACAGTGAAGGAGGAGTACAGTCTTTTTAGAGGCTCAAAATAGACATGTGTTAACGTTCTTTCAATACTTCCTGGTAAACCATTTGATTTCTCCAACTTAACATTTTGAGTTCTTGGCACAGTATTGGGTACCTTCCTATCTGCTAAGTGTGAGGATGTAGAAAAAGAACATTCTGAAGCTCTGCCTTGAAGGTAGTTTTACAATTACACTTTGGTTCTATTAAAACCCAGAGAATATTGTGCCCTCCAATTTCCAGGTGAAAATGAAGAACTGTGATCTTCCAAATTAAAACCCAAAGTACTTCCAAATGCATGGATCATATATTTTTTTTTTACTTTTTCTCTCTGGTGTATCAGTCCTGTGTCCATGGAAACAAATGCCACATGGAACGAATATCTGAATTTTCTTTTTTTTTTTTTGCCTTGGTAACTCTACATAACAAATGAATGGACACAATATGCTCTTAATTTGGAAAGAGAGTAAGCCGAGCCGTGAGCTTGATTTCTTCCATACCTTGCTGTAATATCCATTAGAGGAAGCTGTGGCCTCATGGACGGATGTGTTATGTGTTCAGATGTTGCCAGTCTTTCTCTCTCTGACCGCAAGTTCCAGCTCTTTCTCTATTGCCCGGTTACAGAGGAAAATTGGCTGACTTCCTTTTTGGCACCCATGTGAATTGAGGGAAAAGAATTATTTGGAAAAGTTGCGGGTGGGTGGATTGCAAAGGACTTCTAAGATTTATGGTTTTATGGAGAAAAATGGAGCTTTCTCCCTTCCACCTATGTGACTGAGACAATCGGAGTTTGAATTTAAAATCTTTTCTCTGAATGTGGGATGACAGTCAACTTAGGATATTCAGATAGAATGACCTGACCACGCATGTATTGAGTTGACTGAGTTAATACCATCTAATTAATAATTTCAAGGGAAGGTCAAGGAGCCTGGGGGAATGTGCCACGTGTGTTTGCTGAGTGGGCATTATTGTATTGTATTATGGGAAATATCATAATTCCTAAATACTGTATCAATATGTTGAAACAGGAAACTATTTCTAATTATGGGAAATACCAATAGCACTTAAAGTATGGTTCTTATCCTCAAACAGACTACAAACGAGTTAGCCTAGATGAAATGACCCACAAGGAGGAATTGGAAGGCACATGAAGAGCATATAATGAAGCGTTAAAGACCATTAAGAATTCCAGTAGGAGAATACTGGAAAACAACATTTCATTAAAAACAAATAGGAATTTGTTGGTATAGTAGTTTCCTGGGGGGGGAGGGGCGTAAGAAATGACCACAAACTGGGTGGCTTAAAATAACAGACATTTATTCTCTCACAGTCCTGCGGCCAAAAGTCTGAAATCAAGGTGTCAGCAGGGCCACGCTCCCTCGGAAGGCTCCAGAGTAGACTCCTTCCTTGCCCTTTCCTAGCTTCTGATGTTTGCTGGCAATCATTGGCATTCATTGGCTTATAGCTGCATCACTCTTGCCTCTGCATCCATCTTCATGTGTTTTTCTTCCCCGTGTATCTTCTCTGTAACATGGCATTTTTTAAGGACATCAGTCATTGGATTTAGGGCCCACCCGAATCCAGTATGACCTCATCTTAACTAATGACATCTGCAGAGATGCTCATTCCAAGTGAGATCACATTCTGAGGTTCCAGGTGGACTTGAATATTGGGCGAGGCAGGACACCTGGTGAGGAGACACCATTCATGGTGGTGAATGTGTGGTCAGGGTTCCAGATAGTGAGCTGGTGTCTCTGAGCCCGGCCTGAGGGGGAGGTCACCCTGTAATCTAGGAGAGAAAGTCAAGTCACCTGGAGTCCTTACTCCCCAAGATGGGAGCCACAGGTTCTGCTCAGGGGGAAGGAAAAAAATGTTAATCAAAAGATACAGAGAAGCAAGAGGTATGAATTTGGTCCCTGACTGACTTTTTTCATCTCACTACCAGAAAGATCTGAGGCCTTGTGTCAGGGTTACTGGTGATAGTAAAACCATTTCTCTGTTTGCATCTCTGTTTGCATTTCTCCTGCAGCTGAAGACCAGTCCTGTCCCTCTGAGAGGCGGCGGGCCATTTCCAGACTCCGCTTTGGGCCCTCGGGCTACTTCAGCCGGCACGACTTGTTCCTTGCTCCCGAGGAAGGACCGGGCTCTCAGAGAGTCACCGGATTTGCCTTATCCTGCCCCTCCTTGATCAAGGAGCTCTTTGTGGATTCTGGGATTCTCCACCCAATGGTACAAGGGCCGGTTACACGGTTTGCTGCCCTAGAAAGTCTCCTCAAAGAAGCCATCAGAGGGATTCTTCCCTCCCAAGAGCTGGCCCGTCTCGCCCTGCAGTTCACCACCAACCCAAAGCGACTCCAGCAAAACCTCTTTGGAGGGAGATTTTTGGAGAATGTCATCCAGTTTAACTTGTCTGGAGCCCTGGGCCCAAGAGGTACGTTTAATTTCAGTCACTTTTTCCAGCAACTTGGTCTCCCAGGCTTCCAAAATGGACGGGCACTAGCAGATCCAGCCAAGCCCTTCTCCGTGGGACTGGATTCAAATCCTGCCAGGGAAGCCCCTGAAGCCTTGAAGATGGGTGCTGCTATGAATAAGCCAGTTGTGGGCAGCTTTGGCTTTGAAATCAACTTACAAGAGAATCAAAATGCCATGAAATTCCTTTCTTCCCTCCTGGAGCTTCCAGAATTCCTTCTCTTCTTGCAGCATGCTATTTCTGTGCCAGAGGACAAAGCAAAGGATTTAGGTGACGTGATGGAAATGGTGCTTAGCTCCCAGGGCTGTGGGCAGACACCTGGCAGCCTTTTTGTCCCATCATGCACCGCAGAAGGGAGCTACAAGGAGGTCCAGTGCTTTGCTGGAGAGTGCTGGTGCGTGGATGCCCAGGGCCAAGAACTTGCTGGCTCCAGGGTCAGAGGTGGACAACCGAAGTGCCCCACAGAGTGTGAAAAGCAAAGGATGCGCATGCAAAGCCTCTTGGGTAGCCAGCCTGCAGGGTCCAGCCTGTTTGTCCCTTCTTGTACCAGTGAGGGGCACTTCCTCCCTGTCCAGTGCTTCAACTCAGAGTGTTACTGTGTGGACGCCGAGGGTCAGCCTATTCCCGAAACTCGAAGTGAACTTGGAGAACCCAAGCAGTGTAAGTCTGTTGGGTATTCAATCTGCAGACTCTGATTCTCCCCTGGGCTCCTGACACAGTGCCTTACAGTCGTAGCTAAAGCCCCAACTTCTGTTATGACAAAATACGCTGGCTGGTTTTTTTTTTAACTTTTAATTATATATCAGAGTATAGTTGATTAACAATGTTGTGATAGTTTCAGGTGTTCAGCAAAGTGATTCAGTTATACATATACATGTATCTATTCTTTTTCAAATTCTTTTCCCATTTAGGTTGTTAGATCATATTGGGCAGAATTCTCTGTGCTATACAGTAGGTCCTTGTTGTTTATCCATTTTAAATATTATGCTGGCTGATTTAAAAATTGTCCAGAAAGGTCTTGATAATGTTTACCATTCTAAGGAGTGAATAGGGAGATTTATTTGGCCTTAAGGAGCTGCCACGTACGTGTCTGCCGTGCTGACAACAGCTGGTCTCAACCGTGTTGATTTAGTGATGGGGATGTTCTCTTTCTGGATGATATTTACAAATTTAAGGTTGATGGCATCTCTATGGTTGTATAAGGTGTTAGATGGAGTTTGGACAGTTAAGGTCTTCCATCTCGGTCTTCGGGGCTTATTAAACTTCTTAACCTGACGTGCCTGTGCTTTGTTCCTCCCCAGGCCCGACACCCTGTCAGTTACAGGCTGAGCGTGCCTTCCTTGGGACGGTGCGGGCCCTGGTCTCTAATCCCAGCATGCCGCCCACCCTCTCCAGCATCTATATCCCGCAGTGCAGTGCCAGCGGGCAGTGGAGACGCGTGCAATGTGACGGGCCCCCCGAGCAGGCCTTTGAGTGGTATGAACAGTGGCGAGCTCAGAACCGTGGTGGCCAGGAGCTGAGCCCTGCGGAGCTGCTAATGAAGGTCAGGAGCTACAGAGAAGTGGCTTCCAGAAGCTTCCGTCTCTTTATTCAAAGTCTGTATGAGGCTGGCCAACAAGACATCTTCCCAGGGCTGGCAAGATACTCCTCAGTCCAAGATGTCCCGCTGGCAGTGTTGGAAGGGAACCTGACCCAGCCCGGAGGGAACATCCTTCTGGAGCCCTACCTCTTCTGGCAGATCCTAAACGGCCAGCTCAGCCGATACCCAGGGCCCTACTCAGACTTTAGCACTCCACTGGCCCACTTCGACCTCCGGAGCTGCTGGTGTGTGGATGAGGCTGGTCAAAAGCTGGAAGGAACCCGGACCGAGCCCAGCAAGGTCCCAGCATGTGAGTTAAACCACGAAGACCTGAATTTGTGGTTTTTAAAAACGGGTGTCTGGTGGGAGTGTATTGTCAAAGCTGGAATGGAGTTTAGAGAAGGCCAGGTACATCCCTTCAATGTATGGCTGAGAAAACTGAATGTATTAGTCAGCTCAGGAGGCTATAACAGAGTAGCAGACTGAGGGGCTTAACCAACAGACATTTGTTTCTCACAGTTCTAGAGGGTGGAAGGTCAAGGTGCCGGCAGACTCGGTTCCTGGTGAGAGCCGTCTTCCTGGCTTGCAGAAGGCAGCCTTCTCACTGTGTATTCACATGGCAGAGAGAGAGGAAGAGCTTTGGTCTCTTCATTTTTTAAGACACTAATTCCATCATGAGGGCCCCACCTTCATGACCTCACCTAAACCTAATCACCTCCCAGAGGTCCCACCTCCAAATACCATCCCATTGGGGATTAGGGCTTTAGCACATCCCTTTGAGGAGGAGCCAAACATTCAGTCCATAACACCGAGGCTCACAGAAGGGAAGTGAGTTCCCTACATCTACGCAGTCAGGCATCGGCAAAGTTAATGTAATTCAGTTTTAAATTTTCATATAATCGATTATTTAAATCAATGCCTCAAATTTTAACTGGATGTCTTCTGTGTGCAAAGCATTATCTTAGCCCAGTGAAGGCTATAAAGTGAATATGACCTGGCTCTTGCTCCGTATGGCGAATGCTTTAGTAATCTGTCCTAAGTAGGTGCATCGTTTGGTTAACCAGCACATATTGTGATGGTTTTGTTACTTATAAGGACACTGCTAGGTGCTCTGGACCTCAGGAAGAGCTTCTGTCTTCAAAGTGCCTTTATTTATCGATACTTGAGGGGGGTTAACTCAAGGGCTAATTGAAGAGCTGCTGAAGGAGGTCTGTGAGTTCAGCTTTGTGGCAGAAGACTTACAACAAAGCTATGGTGTATGACATAAACAGAATGAAGCTGACTCTGTGTCTTAAACTAAAATGCCTTACCACCAAATAACCATGCCATCAGTTTGAAAGAGCAACGAGACAGATTCAACACTGGTATTACCAAAGCAGAATCTCACTAACTAGCAGTTGTTAATTTTACAGGTAATATTATAGCTGTTTAAGTCCAATAACATCTCTCCATTCATCCTTTGCAATGTTCAACATTGTCCAGACCTTTCTGGCTATTGTTAAAATTAATCAGACAATTGTTTTAATTTTAATTTTTTTATTTAAAAGTTTAAAAAAATTTAAACGGTTTTTAAAGGTTACAGTCCATTTACAGTTACTACAGAATGTTGGCTATATTCCCCATGTTGTACAATTCATCCTTGAGCCTATCTTATACTCAGTAGTCTGCACCTCCCACTCTCCCATCCCTATATTGTCCCTCCACTCTCACTGGTAACCACTAGTTTGTTCTCTGTATCTGTTGAGTCTGCTTATTTTTTTGTTATATTCACTAGCTTGTTGTATTTTTTAGATTACACGTATAAGTGATATCATACAGTATTTGTCTTTCTCAGTCTTATTTCAGTTAGCATAATGCCCTCCAAGTCCATCCATGTTGCTGCAAATGGCAAAACTTTATTCTTTTTTTATGGCTGAGTAGTATTCCATTGTGTGTGTGTATGTGTGTGTGTGTGTGTGTGTGTGTGTGTGTGTGTATGTGTATACACCACATCTTCTTTATCCATTCATCTGTTTACGGACACTTAGGTGTCTTCTTTATCCATTCATCTGTTTATGGGCACTTAGGTGGCTTCCATATCTTGGCAATTGTAAATAATGCTGCTATGAATACTGGAGTGCATGTATTTTTTTAAATTAGTGTCACTATTTTGACATTAGCCGAAGTTTAGGCTTTAGCAGAAGTGGGTTTTGGGTGATAGGAATATGGGATGAGAACGGTAATTCCTTGGGCATCTTGAACAGCCTGGAGACCCACTACTAGGATTCTCCTTTAACATGTCAAGTCCTAGCAATGGGCTGACCTTCAAAGTCAACACACAGATGTCAGCATGACTGTTGTATAAGAAGTCTCATTTATTTTTTGAGATTCTCTGGACCAATGGTCAGGTCTCCTACACGGGGACATTCCTGTATTTTTAGATGATTTAAGACTGAATTTGGTCCTCTTTGGATCTAATTTTTGGGGCCTGAGTTGCTGATACCAAAAGCACCTAGTAAATTCAGTAGCTAGTCTTATTCACTTTGAGACCTTATTCACCAAAGCGTTGGATTTGAACTTAGAATATACCATCTCTTTCATTGAGTAATGTGAGGTTGTGTAGAGTAGACCACCCGGGTTTATAGAATAATCCACTGGGAAGAAAGTATTAGAACTTCCATTTATACTTAGTATTTTATCTCTTGCTTTTACATTTCTGTTTTTGTTTTTGCCATTAATTGTTGACAGCTGAAACAGCTGAGAAAACCGTACCCAGCACCTTATTATACCGGTACATACATATGCTTTATAAATAAAGAAATGCACATGTTTTGGGGTGCATGTTCAAACTCTTTCATTGATAGGGGTGTGTTATCAGAAGGGCTTGGTGGCCATTGGTTCAGAGCCCTGATGCTCAAAGCATCAGACTCGAGCAGCATCAACACCACTTTGGGAACTTGTCAGAAATTCAGAATCTCGGACTCCATCTGCTCAATCAAAATCTGCATTTCTGCCAGATCCTCAGGTGGATCTAATGCTCCCTAAAGTTTGAGAAGGATGGACCTAGAAGACAGAGCCCTAGGCATCTTGAATCCGGGTTCTGTTACCTCCTACTCTGTGAGCTAGAGAAAGGTCGTCCGTCTTAGTCTTAGTTTCATCTGTAAAATCTGGGTTATGACAGATAACTACTTCAAAAGTGTTGGTGTGAGAATTATAGCAGATAATAGATGGAAAGTGCATCCAGTACAGGTCCAGTACATAGAAAGTCCTCAACTAACTGGATTAATACAACTGACAGTAAGTAAGGAGGTGACCAGTAACTTCCTACACACATGCAGGGATGATGACTCCTGCCTTTAGGGGTATGATGTCAGGTCCTGTCCATATTGCCATCTCTGGCCTGTTTGCAGTTTGCTTTCTTCACTTCATATGCATTTATGGACCACCTACTGTGTGCACTGTGCCATGTGATGGGGAAACAATCATGAGAAAGTTATGGTGTCTGTCCTCCAGGGGCTCAGAGCCTAGTGTGGGAAGCTGACTTGTCATCGGGTAATAAACTGAAATGATAGAACAGAAGTGTGAACACAGAAGACACAATGGAGGATGCCCAGAGAATGGGGATACTCACCAAATGGGGAGTTGGGGAAAGATTTGCATGGCATCAGCTTCTGGATCGTGAGGGATGTTTGCCCAGCCCTGCCTGACAGAGGAAATAGATGTGCCGGGTCAGGGAGACTGTGAAAGGGTCTGCTTTGTTGGGGATGGGTGGAGAAAGGTGGTAGGAAGGGGGGCAGGGTACTTAGCAGGGAATTATAGAAGGAGAGACTAAAGGTAAATTGGGGCCAGATTTTCAAAGGTCTTAAGTGTCCAGTTATGGAATCTTCATTCTATTCTGAAAGACATGAGCAGTAAGCATAGAGTTTTGAATATGAACTTTTGCTTCAGGGATTCCAAATCTGTGGGATTGAGAGAATAGATTTTTTGATCAAGAACATCCACAGAAATCAATGTCTTCAAATCCTAGATGTCAAGAGTTTCTGGTAATCCTGTGCTCTCAAAAGAATCTACTGAACACATTCACTGTTGAATTCAGTGTGATTGATTGAAATAAATATGGCTCGGTGGCTTCTTATAGTAGTAACAATTTCAAGGACAACATGTACCAGACAAGTGCCAAACACTTCAGCTGCCACACTCATAGAATAATTACAAAAACCCTATGGGGTAGATTCCCTGATTATCCCCATTTCACAGATCACAAGACTGAAGCTCAGAAAAGTTAAGTACATTATTACACAGCTGATAAGAGATCATGCTGACCTTTGAACCCAGAGGTCTCTGAGAGTCATGCTCTTTCCTTTTCACAAGAATAACTCTTTACTAAATTACAATGCCTCCTTTCAACTTTTTTTGTTTTGTTTTGTTTTGTTTTGCGGTACACGGGGCCTCTCACTGTTGTTTGTGGCCCCTCCCGTTGTGGAGCACAGGCTCCGGACGCGCAGGACCAGTGGCCATGGCTCACGGGCCCAGCCACTCTGTGGCATGTGGGATCTTCCCGGACCGGGACACGAACCCGTGTCCCCTGCATCGGCAGGTGGACTCTCAATCACTGCGCCACCAGGGAAGCCCCCCTTTCAACTTTTGATATCCATCTATCCATCCACTCATCCATCCATTCATCCATTCCCCCATTTATCCATCCGTTTCCCCATCTATGGTCTATACATCCATCCGTCCATCCACTCATCCATCCATCCATCCATCCATTCCCGCATTTATCCATCTATTATCCATCAATCCATCCATCTGTCCATCCTTCCATTTGAGGCAGCTGGTCAACATCACTGGTTCTAGAGTCATACTGACTAGACTGGTATTCTGAAGCAACTATTTGCCAGCTAAGAGCTTGTTTAAAGTTATATGAGTTCACCATGACTCAGTTTGTCATCTGTAGCACGCAGATAATAATAACATCATATTGGGCTGTTTAATAAATTAAATTAAGTTGTTTGTGTAAATGTTCATAGTACAATGCCTGGCATGAAATAAACATTAACTACTACTAATCTTCTTACAAAATAGATACTCCATAAATGTTGAGTGAATGCAATTGTGGAGACAAAACAGGAAGAACATTTCAGGTTGTGGAAAGAGCTGAGGTGAAGGAAACAGCTGAGGCAGAAATATGTGTGTGAGTGTGTGTGTGTGTGTCTGTGTGTGTGTCTACATGCTCACATACTTCAAAGGGGTCAAAGGGAGCAACACGAGGTGGATGAATCCATCTGTGATGTCTTTACTCCCCTAGGTCCTGGCTCTTGTGAGGAAGTGAAGCTTCGTGTCCTAAAGTTCATTAAGGAAGCAGAAGAGATCGTCATGGATTCCAACAGTTCTCGGTTCCCTCTGGGAGAGAGTTTCCTAGCGGCCAAAGGAATCCGGCTGACGGACGAGGAGCTGGCCCTTCCTCGCCTCTCCCCGCCCCGGGAGACTTTCTTGGAGAAGTTTCTGAGCGGGAGCGATTATGCCATTCGATTGGCAGCTCTGTCCAGTGAGTGCCCCATGCTTCTGGTTTCTTGTTCCTTCTTTGGGGGAAGCAAGAGCTTGAATTAGTTCCTCTTCAGTCATCTTCAGGACTGTGGTTTCCCTGGGCCCATGGATTCCGGAAAAGACAAAGGCTTTTTGTGATCCCAGCCAAAGCTGGAATTTTGCACACCTCTCCAAGATGTCCCCCGATCCTCCAGCAGAGCCCCTTGGGGGTAGGGCTTCGCATTTTGTATGGCAGGTGGTGCCTGCCGCCCACCAGGAAGCCAAGCATTCTGGTTAGAAGGTTCAAATATGTGAGCCCCAAATGCTCCCATTCCCCTCATGCCCTGTTCTGAGGCTTCCCCCCATTTCCAAGGATTCAGGAACACCCCTCCAAGGGGGAAAGGAGAGGAACCCTCCTAACTGAGGAACTTCTGGGTTTAAGCACCTTCCTCATGTGAGCGAATCTAATCCAGGTAGTAATTCCAAAAAGCACAACTTAGTACCTGCATATAACAGAACTATGCTCAGAGGACTGACACTGCTCTGGCCTAATCATAGCTCAACGTTTCAACTAATTGAAATGTACCTCTGGCCAGGCACTTCCTGTGCTAAGCAGATTACCGCATCTTTGCATTTGATCCTCCAACAGCTCCATGAGAAGGATGCTGTAATCCCCATCTTTGATTCTTTTCAAATGTGGAAACAGAGGTTAAGTCGCACGCCCAAGTTCACCTAATTAATAACTAGCAGAGCCTGGATGCGATGCTGGTGGTTTGGCCCCCGGGCCTCCGTCCCATGTCCCTGCTGCCTGGTATGGCCAGGCTCGGAGCCTAGATTGGTCTCATCCCAGGGCCCCGTCTCATCCTCCAGCACCTGCAGCCTGCTCTGGCAGCAGGGTCCCATGTCCCTGCAGTCCTCTCGCTGACCCTGCACCAACTTGGCAGGGAAGACCGATTCGTCCATCTCCAAGCAGACCCGAGTTCCCAGCCCCTTGTCAGCTTAGCTGATTCCCTGTCAGGGGTTCTCTGGGCTTGGGCCACAAAACAGCAAAAAAGTGTTCCCCTCACATCTGTACTGAGATGACGAGCGCCCACGCCCACAGGCTGGAGCCTCCCTGCTTTCGTGTTCCTGGCATGTCTGCCGCCACCTTGACATTGGGTTTCGCATGTCTTTATTTCCTTAACCACATGTGAGAGTCTCCCAAGAGCCATCTTTGTTTCCTGCTTCTCTCGCTCACCAGCCGTCGCTTTGGGAGGACAAGGCACCCGTCTTATTCTTTATATCCTGGGGCCTAGAACAGCACTCAACAGATAGTGGGAACCTGGAGAATGTTGCTTAACCACCCTTGATTCTTTCCTCCTCTTTTTTTCTCTTCTCCTTCCTTCCCTCCCCTCATGCCCAGGTACTTTCTTTCTCTGTTCCTTAGAGACTTGGAGATTCTGCTTTGGGCAGGAAACCAGTTTTTTTAAAATTTTGTGCATGGGCAGGGTATGATGTAATCAAAGAGAGGGGTAGGGACTGATGCCCCTTGAGTTGTGACCACATTGGTTAGAGAGGGAAATTTAGAGGAAGGGAAGAGAGAACGGTTGGCACCATAGGGGTTTATTCGCTGAATGGTATGATGGCATATTCCTCAGAAGTCAGGCTAAGGAAGTTGCCCTCCACCAAGCCACTGGCTCTGATTTTGCATGTCTGACATCACTGGGAAAAAAGGAAGTGTCTATAGAGAAGGACCAGGGTTGGTCACTTTCCTTGGCATCCCTGCAAATGAGAAGAGGCACGTCTACTGTTGCAGAGGAGAGGAAGCTCTTGGTGTGCAAACCTCCATGTCCTGTAGAGTATGGGGATCGAAGGCCCAGCGCAGAAAAAGATTGAGGGCCACAAAGTGTCTTTGACCATCAGAACCTGGTAGCAGTGTCCCAGGTCCTCGTGAGGGGGAGGGGTGAGCGCAGGAGGAAAGGTAGCTGCTACGCAGCTGTGCGTGGCACATAGTCAACGTGTGATAAGTGTCATCAGTGATCACTGCTATCTCATGTGCCTGAAGACACTGTGTTGACCTGATCAGCTCTAAATGAGAATTCCTGAAGAAGGAGGAACAGTGATTCCATTCCTTCAAACTTCAGCCGACACTTTTCTTTACTTTTTCTTTTTTTTGGCCGCGCCTTGCAGCTTGTGGGATCTTAGTTCCCCCACCAGGGAACAAATCCGTGCAGCCTGCAGTGGAGGGAATTCCCATCAGCTGACATTTTAGTTTTATGTTTTTTTACATTTTTATTTTTGATGGGCAATCTGGTGAGTGCCTACCCACTGCTCAGTGAGCCTATTTTGGGTGGAAGTGTTTGTCACATAAATAAAAAGGCTGCCTATGTTGAAACAGGGTCTGTGTGGCTGTTCTCAGGATGGAGCCTACGCGGCCCGGGCTTTGCCAGTCAGGCACTCACATCTCTGCTCCTCTCTCCTGACTCCAGCCTTTGACTTCTACCAGAGACTCCGTGTCCACCTGGGCAGATCCCCACGGGCATCCACCCCTTTGCGGTCCAGCACCTACGTGCCCCAGTGTGACGCGTTCGGAAGTTGGGAGCCCGTGCAGTGCCACGCCGCAACTGGTGAGGGGGGCGGGTGCCCTGGGGAGGCCAAGTGACACCACTTAGAGGAAAGAGCCCGGCTCTGGGGGCAAGTGAACTGGACCCTAGGCCCCTGTTTGGCGGCTGGGGGCAAGTCCTTTAGTTTCTCTGGCCTCTGGTTGTCCCATCTGTACAATGGGAGCAGTGGCCTTCTACCAGCCCAAAGGTCACGTGAGTGGTTGCTGAGGTTTCTGGGTGTTAAGGCCTGTGATTGTGGACAATGTTGGGGAGGGCAGACAGATGGGAGGATGGGAGAGGGACCTTATTGGCACTGCTATGCATGCAAATAAGGAAAGTTTTTTAAAATTTGTAAAAGATTTTTATTGGAGTGCAGCTGATTTACAGTGTTGTGTTAGTTTCAGGTGTACAGCCAAGTGAATCAGTTATGCATATACATATAACCACTCTTTTTTAGATTCTTTTCCCCTATAGGCCATTACAGAGGATTGAGTAGAGTTCCCTGTGCTGTACAGTAGGTCCTTATTCGTCATCTGTTTTATATATAGTAGTGTGTATTGCGGGACACTCGGGGCAGGTCCCTCAGGGCGCTTCCTGAACTCTGGCTGTGGCTCTTTTCCAGGGCACTGCTGGTGTGTGGACGGGAAGGGAGAGTACGTCCCTACCTCGCTGGCTGCCCGCTCCCCTCAGATCCCGCAGTGTAAGAGAAGCCCCCCTGACCCGGGCGGTGGGTGCTCTGGTGGGTGGTGCCCACTCCCAGCCTGGGGAGGCTCCGTGGGCCGGCCCTTCAGACGAGCCCCTGAGGGCAGCCAGACCACACCTCCTCTAGTCCCCAGGCCTGGAAGACTCTCCCTGACCTTGGCCCTTCCTAATTGGTGCTCCTCGTTTCCCAGGTGGAGAGAGGCAGCTGCGGGGGGAGAGGGAGCCCCAGGTCTCCCCGCTGCACCTGCTCCCTGGGCAGTTTCTGCCACTTCTGTACTTTCAGCAGCCACCTCGCATCTGATCTGTAGTCCAGCCTCTCTCCTGAGTTCAGACCCGTGCAATCAAGCGCTCACATTACACCTCAGAGATGATACGTCCCATGTGGGTCTTTGTCCCAGAATCTCAGCCTGCTTCTTCTCTGAGGTTCCAGCTCTATGTATAAGGCACCTCCATCCACCCAGATGCACGGCTCTGACACTCGGGCCAACCTGGGCTCCATGGCCAGTCTGTTAAGAGGTCCTCTCTCTCCCCGCCAGGCCCCACCAGCTGTGAGAAGTCTCGAGCCAGGGCGTTGCTTTCCAGTTGGAAACAGGCTGGTTCCCAAGGAAACCCATCTCCAAAAGACCTGTTCATCCCAACCTGCTTAGAGGTAAGCCTCTGAAGGCCCAGGAAGGTTTGAGAGGGAAGCTAGAACTTCCTGGATGGTAATTTTTCTAGTTTTCAATAAATTTGTTTTAGTTGAAAACTCACAGGAGTTCTAGACCTGGGTTTTTGTCCCAGCCCTGGCTGGCCCTAGCTGTGTGAACTTGGGTAACTTACTTACCTTCTCTGTGCTTCTCTGTACTTTGTTTTATCCTAAGATCAGGCCACATTTTAATCTTCCCTAGCGCTGGGATTGTTTTGAGGCCCTAAGGAAATATCTTTAATGAAAACTCTTTGGAAAATAATCTACGCATATATAGTTTCTGAGGCCATTTGCCACATCACCATGCTCATCACATTTTAGCTTCTCAACATGAATGGGGGACGTAATATATTTCCCTCCGCAGCTCCGTGGATGGTTGTCATGATTTAGTGCAGTGACTGATGTGAAAGCTCTTAGAGAAAAGCTTCTTGCTGGAATCAACCACTTAGGTGCCAAATGATGGAAATCTCTGTGCCTCAGGCCCCTTTCCCTGAAGTAGGGGTGATAGGAACACTGCCACCCACTCTGCTAGGCTCCAAGGGGCTCCAAGAAAATCAGATGAAATCAGCAGTGTAGAGGTTAGTGAAACTGCAAATCACTGAGCAAAAGTTTCCTTATTATTATTCCTCATTATTATTATTGTTTGGTGCTGTAAACATGGACCCCAATTATGATGGAGTTTTATAGAGAAATTTAATCTTTTATTTTGGCTCACAGCCCCCTACCACTGGAATGAGAGTCTGCTCCATCATCCGGGGTGGCGAGTTCACCCATGGAGGAGGAGAGGCAGAAACCACAGCTCTGACGGAGGGAAAAGGGGTTCAGAGCAGGTCCCAGAGAACCTCTGATCGTGTGGTTTTCCAGCCTGTCTCCTGGAGCACCCAGGTGCCAGGAAACAGGACCCAAGACGTCCACTGCCCAAACTGGATGGCTATACCTTGGACCCAACTCCCGAAGAAAAGTCACGTTAATGGCTAAAGTGTTCTCAGTTTTAAGCCTTTATCCCATATTTTCTCAAACCTTTGCTCGGCTTTGACTCTTACCTGTGTAGCTAAAAAGCTGTGCGCCCAGGAGTGCATCACCTGATTTCTCTGGGCCTCCCTGAGTAGAATGAGGAGAGTGGGCTCCCTACCTCCCAGGGACTGAATGACACCCCCGGGGTGGGGGGGCCTCCTGGTCATGTTCTCTGTAAATGTCGGGTGTTGTTATGATCGTCATTTCTTGTCTGTGAACATGGCACAGCAGAGTATAAACGAACAAGTGCCCAAGAAAAGCCAAGGAAACCTCCAGTGACGGCCAGGAAGCTTGGGGGAGCTGCCCTCTCCCGACACCTGCTGTTACACACGCTCAGGAGAGATGATGTTTTCTTCCATCAATGGTTCTGAGAAGGAACGTGCTCAAGGGTCCATCTAGTCCCACCTCCTTCTTTTTTAGATGAGGAAACTCTCCCTAGTGAATCGAAGGAGCGTTCCCAGCATCTCCCAGCTGGCCCTGGGGCAGGCCGAGGAGACAGGGGCCCCGGTCAGGGTTTGGGTGGCTGCCTTTTACCTTTTCTTTAACACCTGTTACAGGTGTTACAGACTCCCTTTCTCCGAGGGATGCTTGCTGAAAATCATTTCTGGAATGGGAGGCATTATTTCAAGAGAGTGGCTGGGCTTTGGGGCTGGATGGGTTTAGGCCCAGCCCGGGTCTGCCACTCCCCAACCTATGGGATGTTGTTCTGTCACTTTCCCTCTCTGAGTGAGCCTCAGTTTCACCTGCCCTAAAATGGGTTAACTGTGGTTCTTGTTCTCATGGGGTTGTTAAAATCAACTCAAATAATGTGTGTAAAGGGTCTGGAAGAGGACAGCACCTCCCCCCACCCCTTCCATTTGGAGAAGCCATCCCCAGTGGTTCTGAAGGAACATTCTTGACATCTGGCTACCGACCTATCAGCTACAAAATTACCTGCCCTTGGTGACACGACCTCGGCTTTGTCTCAGACAGGAGAGTTTGCCAGGCTGCAGGTGTCAGAGGCCGGCACCTGGTGTGTGGACCCGGCCTCAGGAGAGGGCACACCGCCTGGCACAAACGGCAGTGCCCAGTGTGAGTATGGCTCCTCCCCCGTTACCCCCTACCCCACCCATGAGCACCGAGTATGGAGCCCCAAGAGCTGGGGCTTCACGTCCCAGCCCGGCCACTTCCAGAGCTGTGCGAGCCTCTAACCTCACTGTGCCTCAGTTTTCTCACCTATGAAATAGGGACAATATTCCTCCACTTCAGTGGGTTCTTGGGAGAAATACACACAGCAGGGATTGGGGCTGCGCTTCGTAACTAGAGGCGCAAACCAGCGCTGGTCCCTATTAAAGTGGGCACTGGTGCTTTCATGGGGGACCAGCTGTGCAGCACGGATGCCACCACAGGCTCCAGCCTGGCTCCGCCGTCTGGTTTCCACGGTGAGGTCAAGACGATGTCCCTAAAGTGCAGACGTGTTTATGTCCCTCCTCTGCCTGGAGCCCATCGACACTCCCCATGGTCCTTAGGGCCAACCTCTTTGCTGTGGCTCATGGGCCCCTGTGTGTGTGGCTCCTGTAGCTTCTTTTGCTTCTCTTGTCTCTCCATCTCAGCATCAAGATCCAGGTCTAATAGACTGTAGTCAGACGTTTCAAGCAGGCAGACACTCTCTTCCCCCGGGGGCCTTAACGTGTTCTGGTTCAGCCTCTGCAAACCTCCCACCCCTCCCCCTACCAGCTGGCTAAATCTTACTCAGCCCACCCATAGGTCCCTCCAGGAAGCCTTTGCGGGCCTCCCCCTTCCATGGCGGAGTTCACTACCTTCCTACGGACTCCTAAACTGCCCTGCACATCTCCTGTTGTTGCCCTTATCATCTGAACTGTGGTTGCTCGTGTGTGTGTGTGTGTGTGTGTGTGTGTGTGTGTAGCAGATAGGGGAGTACAGACCTGAGCGAGGCCCAGGCTTTGCCTTGTCCTAGTTCAACACCCCAGTGGGGAGGCACCCCAGACCCTGGGGCCCTGCAGGCAGGTGGCAGTCGGTGGTGGGTGGTGACAAGGGCTATGGCAGCTTCATGGACAAAGGGCCCATGAGGCTTGTCTTTGCATCAAGGCCCGAGCCTCTGTGAAGTACTCCAGAGTGGAGCTCCCTCCAGGAGAGCCAGCCCTGGCTACACCCCAGCCTGCACGGCGGAGGATGGAGGCTTCTCCCCAGTGCAATGCGACCCGTCCCAGGGCAGCTGCTGGTGTGTCCTGGGCAGCGGAGAGGAGGTGCCTGGGACCCTCGTGGCTGGGAGTCAGCCGGCCTGTGAGAGTAAGTGGTGATGCTGTAGAGGGGCTCCCTGGGCTGGTGGGGTCCTGCTCATCTCTTCCTTTGTCCCGGCTGGGGTTGGGGGGACTCCAAAGGTGCCAGGACAGTGGGGACAGGAAGGGAGACAAGGGAACCGCAAGAGGGATGTGGTCGCAGTTGATTCCAGTGATGCGGAAACTGCGTCTACTTCGTACCAATGCCCAGCCCTAGGGCTCAAACCAAGGAGAGCCCGTGCGGGGACCTCCTGAGCCGGCACCTCACAAAGCTCAGGCCTGCTGAGGGGTGCCGGGTCTTGATCTCCCCATCCTCGAGTGGGGAGGAGGGTACACACAGCAGGATCTCAGTGTGGGTGGGTCCATCCCAGCCGGGGAGCTTTAGGAGTCCGTGGAGGTGTCGATCTGTTTATTTTTATTTCTAGTTTAAAAATCATTTGGATATCAGATATTGAAACATATCTCTCATGAATATGTATTATACTATTGAAATACATTATTACTTATTAAAATATATTATTTAATTATCAGTTCCTTACCTTTCATTCCTCCTATATACTCAAGTCACAGGACATTGCAGTCACGCTAAAATTTATGGGCACAGGTAGGTCGCATTATCTGTGACTTTCGTTTCAGAACAGTAAATGAAGACCTTGCGAAATATTTATTACAAATTGGGATGTTGGGTCTGGCAGGGTTGAGGGATGTTGTACTAAATACTAACTTTATTGCAACTGCCTTTCTTTTGCTGTCCTTATTGTTTCGTCGCCTTATTTTTAACTTTTGCCGTCTATAAGCAACATTTTGGAACTGCGGACACATTTAATTAGGTCCGGTGATTTCTATGTGTAAAGAGAATTTTTATATTTGTAAATTTATATTTATATTGTAAAGAGACAGGGGGTCTCTTCAAAGGAAGGGTGGGAAGGAAGAGTCATCTGCTCTCTTTGTGGGGCTCTGTCCCCTTCTGTCCATTTCCTCACCTGACCCTAACCTGTGGCGTGTGCCCACGGCTCTCACCACACGCCTTTTCTCCCAAGCCCCCAACTCCCCCTCTCTGTACGGGGCCTGCTTCAAGGGCCTCAGTAGCTGCCATCATGCAGGGAACATAGTAGGTGCTCGATGGGTATTTATGAGTAGAGCTCCCTGCCAGATGCTGCCGAGAGAAGTGATGTGGCAGCCTTAGGGTCGGACGCCATGCACATTGAACTTGCAGGACATCTAAGAGTGGTCTGCACTGTTTGGGACCCAGGAAACAGCCTGATGTGTCTCCTGCAGGAACAGGTCCGGAAGCACAGCTCTTCTGAGGCCTGAGAAGACTCCATGTGGCTTGGCCTTGCAGGATTCCACGATAATAACTTACCTGTGCAGAGATTTACCTGTTAAAATGTGCTTTTCATATTACTTATCCCATTTTTCCTCCCAGCGATGCAGGTAAATAGAACAGTCCTACTCCCCATTATACAGATGGCAAAACTGGGACTCACAGAAGCTCGTTAATATGTTGAAAGCCACACCTCTGGCAAATGGAACAGCCAGCGCTAACGAAGCCCCTTCCTGCTGACCTACTGCAGAGCGTGGTGGAGAAAGCTCAGATGTAGGGGCCAGACAGACAGACCTGAGTGTCAGCTCTGCCACCTCCCTTGCGGGTGACCTTGGGCTAGTCCCTTAACCTCTCTGGACCACAGGTTCCCAATCTGTGAAATGGGCATGGGAAATTGTAGCTATTTCTTAGAGTCATCGTTAAGATTAATTCAAATAGTCTCTGTAAACAGCTTCACCTGGTGGCTCAGAGGGCAGCCTCCAGGGCCAGGCCTGGCTCCCCACTTGCTGCTGTAGGACTTAGGGCAGAAATTTAAGGTCCCGCTTCTTCGGCGTCCCCACCTGTGGGATGAGGGTGACAATAGTCTTGCTTCACAGAGAGGCTGTGAAGAGGAAATCAGTTCTTGGGAGATGCTTGGGCGGCCCTGGCACGCAGTAAATGCGCCGTGTACACAAGCTCCTGTATGAGGGGCTGGAAGCAGGATCTGGTTTCTAGTCCAGTCACCAGCACGTGCCCCAGGCAAGCCACTCAGCTGCTTTGAGCCTTCGCTCTCCTAGCCTCTAAAATGGCAATGATGCAGTTATCCTTTGGAAGGACTGCGTGAGATTAAGGAGGTAGAGTGCCCTCTCCATGCTGGCCCGCTGTGGGTGTTCAGTTCACGTCAGTTTCCATACTTCCTCTTTTTTCCCTCCTCCCCGACCATGGAGGCTGGATGAGTCAAACCATAGCCAGGGAGTCTGCATTTCAGTGAAACTGGGGAGGAAGGCCGTGGGAAGGCAGGTCGGCTGGGCAGGGTGAGACGCTGGCGAGAGGAACGTCCGTGTCTCAGACGACGCGTAGACCCCAGGAGGAGATGCCTTCCCAGCCAAGTCAAAGCACTCACTGGCCCACTCCCAAAAAAGGCCATGGAGGGGAACCAGAAGAGCCCCAGGGTACAGAGCCATCCTGGGGGCCTGGAGGGGAACCTGCATTTATTGAGGTTTACTCTGTGCACCAGGGGCTCACACGTGCACACTCCCTCACTGACACCTCGCTTTTCACACACACATGCACACACACCTGGCACACTCGTGGAGAACATAGATTCTGGGGTCCGGTTGTGCCGTGTCCTAGCTCTCGGGTCACAGGCAAGATATTTACCCTCAGTGTGCCTCAGCGTTGGCATCTGGGAAATGAGGATAGTGGGACCTACCCCTCAGCTTTGTGGGGAGAATTGAAGGAGTTGGTATTGGTGATGCTCTTAACAGTATCCCGGGCATATACCAAGGGCTGCACAGTGGTTTTTAAATAGAGGTGTGGTATTGGAGGTTCAGATGGTGAGGGGTTTTCCCTGGGGTCCCGCGGGAAGGATGAGAGCCAGTTCTGGGCCCACATATGGGCCCAGCTGGGGATCCTGCACGAGTCCTGAGAGGGGCCTGGCCGAGTACTTGCAGGAAGCCTCGGAGGACAGAGGAAAGAGCGTGGGCTGGAGATGTGGGGGCATGCAGGTTCCAGTTCCGCTCTGCCCGGCGTGAGGAGGAGCTTGGCCTCGTCAGCCTCAGTGGCCTTGGCTGCAAATGGGGGCCTGGCTGCTGGTGTGGGAAGCCCCTCGCAGGTCCTCGGCCCGGGGCCCGGGCGCCCTCCCACCTGAGAGGTCACAACTCAGCGGTGCTCTGGCTTTCCAGGTGCCCGAGACCTTCCCTCCTGTACTTGGCCCGCCTTGGTGGTCGGAAGTGCCAGGGACCTTTATCGCCATCCTAGAGGTCGGACACGGAGGCTCAGAGACGTACGGGGCTGTGCAGAATCACGTGCTCAGCACGGAGGGGTGGAGTCCTCCCCCAGCCTGGCGAGCCCGCTGTCTAAGCCAGAAATCGGGCCGCGGCCTGGGAGACGTCCACGAGCCATCATAGCACCGAGTGTTGCGGGCTCTGGAAAGGGTATGCTGGAGCCGGGGAGCCGGGGAGCCCAGGGAAGAGCACCCTTCCATCCCTCAGCAGCGCCAGACCAAAGGGTCTTTCCCTGCTGGGATAGTGCTTCGGTTCAAAGAACCAGCGCTCAAGCCCTGGCTCTGTCCCTCCAAATCCTCAAACCTCAGTTTCGTCATCTGTAAAAGGGGGGATGATAAAGCCGGGGATCCCTGCTTCATAGGGCTATTTTGAGTGAGGTCCAGTTAAGTATTGATCATGACAGAGGTAAACAACCTCTAAAATTCGTGGTAAATATCAGCTATTATTTCTCTCAGAAGTTTACCCTCGTGGTGCATCAAATGCTATTTCATTGCTCTGAAAGGGCGAGTTCACATCCTATAATTTCCAATCAGGCAACAGTGTATTACGCTTGCTGTTATTGTTAATAACATAACATTAATGGCCATTCATTAGCTGCCAGCAACTCCTCTGAGCTCTTTACGTGCCTTAATTCATTTTGATTCACACCATCCCTAGGTGGTAGGCACTATTGCTATCCTCACTGTTTGATGGACAAGAAAACGGAGTCACAGAGACAGTAATTAACTTGCTCTAGGGCGCTCAACTAGTAAATGATTGAGCCAGGATCCAAAGCTTGCAGGCTGGCCCCATAGCCCACAGGCTGGCTCTTGCCATCCCCAGCGTATACATGGTACTTGGTAAGAGCCAACTCAATAAGCCCTCAAGCTACAGTGCAAAATTTTGGCCAGAGGCCATCGTCTTTATTAGATCGAAGACCCAGGCTGCCCCCTGGAGATCAAAATGGGTCATTCTCCCTCTTTGAGGCCCCCAGATACTCCTGAGTCACGTGTGGGCTGCAGATTTTAAAGCCAGACACATGCAGGCAGCAAGACTGTACTTCGGTCGGATGATGAACCAAACCTCTAGCCAGGTGTGAAATGGTCACACGGAGCACGTCTGTCCTGTAATTTACTTAGTTACCCACTTATTTAACACATACTCATGGAGCTTGTGTTCTGGGTCAGCACTGTGCCATGGCCTGGGTGAACAGAGGAAAGGGGTCCTCTTTCCTCTCGGAGCTCAATCCAGTGGGGAGACCAGAATGCAGATAGAGTCTTGAATAATTGATAACACGGCGGGGGTGGGGTGGGGGGTGGTCTACTCCAAGTGGCCTGAGAGCTTAGAGAAAGGAGGCCTAAGTCGGCCTGGGAGAACCATGGAAGGGTTAGACAGCTTGAGGGGTTGAGCTGATAACTGAGGACCTGAAAAGAAAACTTCTAGGCAGATGAGCAGGCAGAGGGAAGGGCATGGAGTGTGCAACCAGCCTACGGTCAGGGAACGACAACTATGGGACAAAACGGGGCTGGAAGAGACCAGAGCAGAGAGAGGGAGTTGGGTCAGCAGGCGCTCGGGGGGTCTTGAGAGCCAAGTCCAGCTCCATTTCTTTGCCGGCGGCGGGGACTGGACTGGACACGGGAGCAGAAGGGCAGGGGATGAGGCCCAAATGCGGGGAGCTGACGAGGAAGCTTCGATAGCCGTTCAGGAAGAAGATGACGGATGTCTAAATGAAGGAAGTGCGGTGGGAATGAAGAGAAGTCGAGGAGGTGTGAGCCACTGCCTCGACTGATGGGCAGAGGAGGTGGGACCGTCTTGGCTGCCATGTTCCTGGCTGGAGATGGCAGGCCTTGAGCTTGGGGTGATGAAGCCAGAGCGGGTGTGGGCAGCAGACACTGAGCTGTGGACCCGTTGGCCTTGAGGTGGAGGAGACTGGCTGGGAATGGGACTTAGAGATGGAAGAGACAGGAAGAAGCTCGAGAGGGCCTGAGCTGGTGGTGGAGGAACGAGAGTCAGCCCTGCTCAGGCGTGTGATAAAACCAAGAGAGGATGGGCTGGGCCAGGCGGAGGGCGGGGCAGGGTGGGGGCAGGCCCAGGCTGGCCTGAGGGAAGGGAGGACAGGGCCCCCCCCCCCCCCCCCCCCCCCCCCACGGGGGGGGGGGGGGGGGG
>NW_020172779.1:15315575-15325797 GCF_003031525.2 Neophocaena asiaeorientalis asiaeorientalis
AGTGAGTGGCAGTGAGGGGGGGCAGTGCTCAGCCCTGGCGCTGGGCAGGTGCCCACAGCTGTCCCTTTCCTTCTCCTAGGCCCGCAGTGCCCACTGCCCTTCAACGTGTCGGATGTGGCCAGCGGGGCCCTCCTGTGCGCGCCAGCCTCAGGCCCAGGAGGGGCTGCCGTGCAGCGGTGCCAGCTGCTGTGCCGCCCGGGCTACCGGAGTGCCTTCCCGCCAGGGCCGCTGCTGTGTAGCCTGCAGAGGAGACGCTGGGAGTCGCAGCCCCCTCAGCCCCGTGCCTGCCAGCGTGAGTGGCCCCAGGAAGGGCTGCCCGGTGCCCCGCTCCCTCTCAGGGCTCGGGGCCGAGGCCTTCATTTTCCCCACCCGAGTGTAGCGTGTCCACCGTAAGCCAGGTGGCATCAGAGCAGGAGAGAAGGCCCAATGGAGCATTTTCTTCTAGAAGGAGCAGATGTGCTTCCCAGACCCCTGCGGGGGGAGCTCTATTTGTGGCTTCTCTGGAGCAATCTGCCCCTTGAGACACCTGCCATCATTTTGGGCTCTTGGATACAGGACTGCATTCAAGATACAGGTGATCCACTGGCCGTACTGGTTACTATGGTGTTGGCAAGCTTAGAGCTGCCGGTCCGGCCTCTGAGAGGGACAGTGACACTGCCACGCCAGCCCTGCCCCCAGGTCCATCTGGAGCTCTGGGGTATGGCATCCTTTCTGATCACTGTGGGCCTGGGCTGTATTTAAATATGGGCAGAGCTCCTTCCTCCTGTTCTCGTAGCAAACCCACTTTCACATGCACATGGCTATGAGGCCACATCAGGCTCTGACTGCATCCGTCCTGGCAAAGGCTGGCTGTGGTTACTCACAGCCAGGCCGGGGGCAGACTCGGGGGACCGGTGCTGGGTCCACCCAGGGCAGCGGGCGGGGCGTTCAGGAGAGAGACCCAGATCCTGGGACTGACTGTCACAAGGCTCTGGGTGGCTGGTAGAGCATCAAAGGACAGTATTCGCCATAAAGCATTCTGAAAGAGAGAATACTATCCAGAAAAATTTCAAAATATTATTTGGACAAATACGTGGCCTGTTTCCCTGGATGATGACAGAGTGGCCTGAGCCGAAATTAAGACCAGACTGGTCACGACTGAACAAGGGACTTGGGAGAAGAGAGGCACAGGTCCTGAGCTCCTAAAGTGGAGTGCAGGGCTGCTGTGTACGACTGTGCAGGTTGTGCACTGAACAACCTTAGAGAAAGCCTTTCACATAGGCTGTGGTGAAACTCTTAACTGGCCAAACCAGCTGCAGTGGCCCTGTTTGAGTGCAAGGTAGTATGGAAGATTTTCCAACAAGAATGTCCAGGTCCCATGTAAATGTAAAGCAGCCTGGTTTAGAGGCTGAGGCAGGACTGAGTTTGCTGTGAGGGTGCGAAGTAATTTGAGACGAGCCGGCATGCTAGGAAGTAGTTAGACTCAGAGGGTGACAAGCAAGATGGCAGTGCTCGTGGGCTCCAAGCTAAATGAAGAAGGGTTATTTTTGCAGAGGAAAAACCAAACAGGGCAAAGAAAAGAATCCCACAGCTCTTCCGCCCCTGTCTGCTGACCTCTGGTGCTTGTCTGCAGGGCCCCAGCTGTGGCAGACTCTCTGGACCCAAGGGCAGCTCCAGCTCCAGCTCCCGCCAGGCAAGGTGTGCCACGCCGACTACGCAGGCTTGCTGCCGGCTTTCCAGCATTTCCTATTAGACGAGCTCACAGCCCGCGGCTTCTGTCAGATCCAGGTATGTGCCTGGCCTTCCCCACAAGGGGGGCTTGGACTGAGCTGAGGGTCACCGGGCAGAGAACCTCAGATTTCAAATGAACTTACGGTTCAACCCACGGTCCTTTTACCAATGGGCAAAATGAGGCCCAGGATGAGACAGTAACTCAAACAAGGCTAATGACATAGAGGCAGAGGCGGATGTGGTAGCCATCTCATCACTGGCCATTCTTTCTGCATTAAGATAGCAAACCAAATGCGTGCTGAGTGCTTAGATTGTGCCAGGCCCTGTGCATCCCTTAGCATGGGTTAGTTAATGCGATCCTCACTGGAGCCCTATTATTGTTACCGTGTTATTACTAGAGAGTAAAAATAATTGGCCAGAGTCACAGCTGGGAAATGGTAGAGCCAGGCCGGCTGACGTGAGGACAGAGCTGTGGTCACCATATGGTACTGTCCCCACCCATGAGGAAAGAACCTGGGAATGGGGCAGGGAGGCTGCAGTGCTGCAACACGCTCTCTGAGCTGCTATGCCGGGCCGGTCCTTAAATCTGTGAGGAGGCATCATGGATCCTCCTTGGAAGGAAAATGTTACATGCCAACTGGAGAGACATGGTTACCAAAGAGTTTTTAGCTGTGTAATAGGCAAGGACTTTGGTGATTTGAAGTCCCAAGCGTTCACAGAGGGAGTCTTTAAAAGTCACTCAGTTAAATAAGTCCTTGTTCTGCTCAAAGGCTGCTGTCTCATCAGAGCAACTCATTTCTAGCACCTCATGTTAAGAATTTCGGAGAACACACATTTTCACAAAACCAAATACAAAGAGTATTGATTTTAAAACAAAGAGAAATAAATCTTGCCCCCTTTTATCTAAAGAAAGGCACTTGACAGCAGTATCAGCAATATTTATGGGTTAGTGAGCACTGGTTGTATTCCTGGTGCCAGGCTGCAAGTTCAACTTTTCTTATCTCTAATGATTACAGCACCCTGCTCAGTGGGTATCATTAGCCCTTGATTGGTAAGTGAATTAACTAAAGCCCATGGAGAGTAAGTAAGTTGCCGGAGATTTCACATCACGGAGTGAGTCTAGACTCTCACTACACCACATTTGTTCATTCTTTCACTCATTTTCTCCCTCCTTCATTCTTCCATTTAACAAGTGTTTGGGTGCCTGTTACAGGCCAAGCATGGTTTTAGGCACTGAGGACTGTCAGAGATAAACAAAGCCAGACACTAGTTACAGCGGCCAGGACAGATTTTCATCAGTAATATACTGATGCTTCGCAGCCCCTCAGCCTCTCTGAAGCTAATTCAATCTGTAACGTGGGGTAATGACAGTTCTGACTCCACAGGCCTGTTTTGGAAACTAAACTAGCTAACATGTTTAAAGCGCTCCACGCAGGGCCTGAATAATGGAGGATGTTCAAAAAGTGTGTGCATTGCCTCCCGGGAATGCCAGGTACCTGGCATACAGCAGTTCTCCTCCAGTGACAGCGGCACGAACCCCACGTCCACTGGCGCACCTGCACCCTGGGCATCGTGGGGTGCACGGCACACAGTAGGTGCCTGGTACCAGTCTGTGGTTTGACCTGCCATTCATGTTGAATGACCTCCTGCAGCTCAGGGCCTGTGTTGAGAGGGCATCGTCTGGACCCTGAATGAGGTGGTCGAGGTCACTCGTGCAGCAGGCTGACAGCCAAGGCCCAGATCGACTCTGGATCGTGGGTTGGACAGATATCACTTTCCTTCACAGACCCTTCCTTTCACACAGAACCTTCTCATTCACCTCTAGATGCCCAAGCTTCTGATAAACTAACACCCCCTGGGGCTTGATATAGAAGCTCTTGGGATTTGGCTTTTGAAAGAGCACGATGGGAAGAGGGCCCAATGAGGCTTGTGTTGAAGCCCGGCCCCTGCCCGGCACTGTCCCCAGGCTAACCAGGCACCACCACCGTCCATCCGCCCACCCTGCCCTGCAGACGGTCAGGGGGCACTGAGGGCCGTGCTCAGGTTGGGAGGAGAAGCCAGGCCGTGTGGTCACAATGGAGGAGCTGGTGCTTCCCGGGAGGGAGGGTCGTGTCCTGCTGGATGTAGGTGTTGTGAGGACATTGGCCGAGTCAGCAGAAGTTGTTTCTCCAATGAAGTACAGCCCCGTGAATTCGGAGTGTTTAGGCTTTCTTTTGTGTGTGTGTGTGTGTGTGTGTCTGTGTCTGTTCCCTTTTAATTTTATTTTTTTGAGAATCTTTATTTTTTTCTAAGTATATTTGTTTTCTTTGTAGTTTTTATTTTATTTTTACATATATGTGTATCTATTCTCTTTCAAATTCTTTTCCCATTTACACTGGCTTTTACTCTGCTTACACCTCTGTCTGTAGGCTGTGTGACCTGAGCAGGTGATTCAACCTCTCTGAACCTGGAACCTCATTTTCCAGCTCTCTCAAGGCTGTGTCCTCCCAAACAGCTCCCACTGGGGACAGGTGGTGGGTGTAGAGCAGACCTTCTGAGGACAGGGGAGGGCTCAGGAGCTCTGATTGCCTGGGGCCAGTTCCCGGGTCAAAGGGAGGTCACAACCCCTCCACGACCTCCTCTGACAGTAACATAAGCCAGTTTAAGGGCCTGGCACGGGCTCGGCAACGCTGGCTCCCTGCTCTGTGTTCTTGAGCTCGTGTCTCTGGGCAGGTGAAGACGGCTGGGACCCCTGTCTCCATCCCCGTCTGCGACGACTTCACGGTGCGGGTGGAGTGTCTGAGTGGGGAGCGGTTAGGAGCCAATGTCACGTGGAAATTGCGGCTGGAGGATGTCGCACCCGCCTCTCTCCCGGACCTGCGTGATGTTGGTATGTTTTCCCGCACTGCTGCTGTGAAGGGGCACAGACTCGCTGGGTCTCAATGCTCCTATCCATCAGATGGAGCCACTGCGGCGCCAGCGCCTTCCTGTGGGGCTCAGGGAGGGAACCATGGGAGGGTTCCCGTGGGAGGAAGGGGCTAGTGGGAGGGGCTAGTTCCTGAGAAGTTTATAAAGAGCAATAGAGTTCTGGTCCATAGCTGACTAGAGCTAAATAATATCACCCGACTGTGCTTTTGTGAACGTTTTCTAATTCTCATCTTCGTTTTCTGGGCACAGAGAAGGAAGACAGGTGTGAAGTAGGGGAGGGTGGGGCGGGGTGAGGGCGTCTCCATTGGTTTATAATTTATGTCCTGCCTACTTCCAAACAAGAATGTCTCAGACCACTGACACTGTTTAAACCCATTATTAACACTATTTAAAATGGAGTGGTAATGATATGGATGAATCGAGAGTAGAAAGATCTAAAGAGAAGCAGAGTGGATCTTATGATCAGTACTCTGAACCAGGGTGGGACATAACCCATGGGCTTCTGACCAGAGGGTGGAAGCTTCTCCACTTCCTCTTCCACTGTCTGGTGGCCAAATGCCGAGGGTCGGGGCTAGCTGGAGCTTGACCTCTGTTCTATGAGGGGGAACTTGTAGACAACGCCACAGTGTAACCCAGGAGGCAGACTGTATCTCAGACATTCTGCAGTGCCTGTGACCCTAATTACCATCTCCCCCCAGTAGCGTTATGAATTAAGGGTCACTTTTTTTTCTCTGGAAACAGCTGGCGTAATTTGGGTATGTTTGAAGCTGCAAATGGATGAGATGTTTATTCCTGGCATCCATGGCCTGGGACTGCCTTTACAGTAGCCGTTGTGGTGTGAATGTTCGTTGCGTGCTGGGACCCTCCCCAGCTCCAGATGTAGTGCTCACCCATCTGCTTTCTTCCTAGGAAACACTTGGAGTTCGACAGCTAGAGGCCTTCTCAGCGTTTAGCTGAACCTGAGACGGAGGCTCTGCCTTCCCTTTGATCGGCCCCATCACATTCTCTCTTGTAATCCTCACCAACTGCAAGAGGGGCATTCCTAGCCCCATTTTTCAGATGGGGAAACTGAGGCTCAGGGATGGTGGCTTGGCAAAGGTTGGGACAGTCGTGTATCTGGATAGTGTACCTTAGACGAGTGACTGAAGTCATGATATCCTATACCAGTGGGGGTCACATTGCTGCCACAGAAATGACAGGAGCTGGAGATCTGGTTTGGAGTCCTAGCTGTGCTTCTGATTCTGTGTATCTTTGGGTCAATCAATCCCCTTCTCTGGGTCTCAGTTTCTCCCTCTGTAAAATGAGACACTGGCAAAGGCCTATGTCTCCTTTCGCTGTGGATGCGCTGGGTGGCTCTGTCCCTGTATCCTCCCTGACCCTTGCAGGAGCAATGACACTCCTGCCTCACCTTGTGTCTTGCAGAGGAAGCCTTGGTGGGCAAGGATCTCGTTGGGCGCTTTGCAGATCTGATCCAAAGTGGAAAATTCCAGCTTCATCTGAATTCCAAGACGTTCCCAGCAGACACATTCATCCAATTCCTCCAAGGGGACCGCTTCGGCACCTCTCCCAGGACACAGTTTGGGTGCTTGGAAGGATTCCACCAAGTCTCGGCCACCAGCAACGCCAGTCAGGACCCATTGGGGTGTGGTAGGTTCCCCCTCTCTCCCTGGACCGCTGTTACTGAGCCATGCGAGGTTGTGGGAAAGGCCACAGAGCTCTGATAGAGGTTATTCTGACATACAGAGTGGAGACTCATTCATTTATTTATTCGATGAAAGCTTTTCAGTTGTCCAAATATACTCACAGGCATATAGTTTTCACCCACCAGGTAGTAGCTGAAACTAGAGGCAACATGACAGAGGAAGAGCCCCCATGTTCGAGGTTATCCTTCCTCTTAGTCCTTGATGAGCTTGGACCCTGTGGCCTGGGCTGCGCTGTCTTGGTGGAGAAGGCCGATGTCTACCCCGTGTGCTCCATGACTTTTCCCAGTCTGGTTATGGCAACACGTCACTCACCACCATCCCCAAATGGTCAGCGATCATCCCAGGACGTGATGGTTCAGGGGAAGTGATTCCTGGTGGAGGTTTACTGGGCTGTTCTTGGCCTGACACATCAGCAGTCTTGGAAGCCATTCTCACTAGACTGCAGCTGCCGGTTCCCTGAAGAGAAGCTGTGTGATTTGCTGCCCTAACAAATCGCCACAAATGTCGTGGTTTAAAACAACACCCACTTATTGTGCTATAGTTCTGTAGGCTTGAATTCTCACACAGGGTCTCACTGGGCTCACATCAAGGTGTCAGGAGGGCTGCATTCCTACCAGAGGCCCTGGGAGGGAATCAGTTTCCTGATTTTTCCAGCTTCTAGATGTTGCCCACATTTCTTGGCTTGTGGCTTCCTTTCTTCATCTTCAAAACCGGCGGTGTTGTAGCTCTCGGGCCGTTCTTCCGTGGTCACAGCTCCCTTGCATGCTGTCTGTCACTTCTGAGGACTTTATGATTGCACACAGCTGGGTAATCCAGGACACTCCCCCTATTTTAAGGTCAGTTGACTAGCGACCTTAATTCCATCTGCAACCTTAGTTTCCCTTTGCCATGTGACCTAACATATTTAGTTTCCAGGGATTAGAACATGGACCTCTTTGGGGGCCATTGTTCCATCCACTACTGAAACTTCCAGGACCTCATGGTGAGAAGTCATCCTCCCACATGGCATGAGACAGAGGCATTTTTATTGAGCTGAAGAGAGAGAATATGTTTCTCAGTTATTTATTTTTCCACTATTCATGTTGGTTGCAACACAAAAGCTATAAGGCCTTTCCTCTTATGAAATCCATGCCAAATTCTAAGCTCCACACTGGATTTCAGACGCAGATAACTCTTAACACAGAAACCAGAGACACAACCACTTCTTGCTAATATTTACAGAGGATTTTGCAGTTTACAAAGCACCTTCGCAAATACTTAACTCTCACTATCGCCCCCGGTGGCAGGTCATCTCCCCATTTGACAGGTGAAGAGGCTGAGGCTCAGATGAAATGAGGTCATGTGTCTGTAGTGCCCAGAGCAGGGCTGACTCAAAGGAGGGACTCAGTTCTCTGTGGATGAGTTACCCCAGGTCCTCTGGGACCAGAGCTCACGATCCTTCCACCTCAACAGAGCTGCCCAAACAAAGAAGATAAGAAGTAGAAGCAGGTGTGGATGGTGCCGCCTGCCAGGGTGGGAGAAACAGGGTCACAGCAACGGAGGTGATTGAAACACCTGCCACTGTGTTCTCAGACTTGCTGTGAAGAGCCTTGGGCTCCACTGCCAAAAGCTCACTCTGTGTGTGTGTGTGTGTGTGTGTGTGTGTGTGTGTGTGTGTGTGGTCTTTGTGCACAAGCATGCATGTATTGGGAGGAGGCTGCTTTTATAATCACCCCAGGCGGTGTTGATAAGGGGGTCTGGGAGCCCCACTTGAAGAGGCTCACCCACCTCGGGTGCCCCCTCTGGAGCTTGGAGCCAAGAGGCGGGACAGCAGGAGATGGAGAGAGGGACCAGTCAAGCGCCAGGTCCCCATTTCCTGAGTGTAAAATAAAGGGGGTGGACTGGGAATCTGGTCCTCGGTTCCCTCTAGGGAACTCGGTTGATGGTTACATGGCCATTTCCTGTCTACCAGGACAGGTAGTGCGGCTCAGCTGGGAAGTGGGAGGGGAAGCTGAGCCAGGAGCACAGACAGACTTGCCTGACGGGTGTCAAGCAGTGGAGACCCAGGGAATCAGAACCCGGCCTCGGGGTGACCGGGCTTCAGAGAGAGTGGGAGTTATAGGGTGGGCCTGAGAATGAAAGGTTTGGCCAGGGCTGCACTTGCTGCAGAACAGGAGTGGCCACCTTTTTCCGTAAAGGGCCAAAGCAAGTCTTTTAGCCTTTGCAGACCATTCTGTTTCTGTCTCGTGGACTCAGCTCGTCCATTGTGGGGAGAGAAACGTGGCTGTGTCCTAATAAAACTTTGCTTGCCAAACGGAAGGTGAGCTGAATTTGGCCTGAGGGCTGTAGTCTACCCACCCTAGCTCTACACAAACCTACATTCTGTTCTTCAACTGCGGCAGCTTTTTACCAAGTTACAGAGCATTGTTGATCACACCATTCAGCCCCACCCCTCACTCCAAATGGTTAGAAAGGTCCAGAGTGGAATTCACAAAAGCTGTACCAAAAGCCCTGGATTTTCTCCAGTATCAATGATAACATCCATTCTCTATTGAATTTCTGCATTGCTCTGGTCCAGGATGTCAGGTATTTTTAATGCCATGGGGTGGACGAAGCAGCTGGGGGGCATACAGTTAAGAGTGTGAGGAAACTGCCCTTGGAAGTCAGGTAGACCTGGGTTCAAGTCTTAGCTCCAGCACCTTCTCAGTGTGGGTTCTTGGGACACTGCCCACCTTCACTAGGCGTAATCTGGAAAACAGGGACAGTAGTACCTATTTCGTGGGGACTGTGGTTTGCATAGCTGAATATAATGGATACAAAGCACATTGCTTCACACAAAGTGAAACTTCAGCACATTGTTTTGTTGTTAATTGTCCGTGTGAGATTTAAACTCAGCCCTGATGTTTCCAAATTCTTTGTTCTGTCCGGTGATTCACAAGTCTCCCTTCTCAACAAGGGCTCTTGGTGAAATCACGCCCTTGGATTCTTGTATCTATTCTTACTGGCTCTTTTTCCTTCTGAAGCACATCTGGAATACAGCTGTGAGGCTACAAGCAGAGCATTGTCCTGTGGAGATAAGGCAGGGTTTCTGTGTGTCGTCTTGGGGGGCCAATCTGGATGGTCTCCAGGGGGACAGTGACTCGGGGAGACCGGTGGGAATGTCCACCCCCCTGACTCAGGCAGACGTAGCAGCCTTAATCTAGGCAGTGCCTACTGCAAGGGGTGGAGGCTTTGTTTGCACCTCCCACGCGGTCAGTTACGTTCACCCTCTTGCCTCACTGCCAGCCAGGTGGCTTCCCCTCAGAATTACCTCCTGGCAACCTTCATACCAGGTTGTTCCATTAAGGAGAATCCCAGAGAAATTGTCTGGATTTTCCATTTCCATTCTGAACACCATTCACTGTCACTCGTTCACTGCAAATTCTTATAATAGAGCTAGTTCTCTACAGATTTTTTCCTGAAGTAACATGTTATGTCTTGTTTCCTTCCTCCCTCCCTCCTTTCCTTCCTTCCTTCTTTCTATTCATGCATCTGTCCATGCAAGCATCCGTCCTTCCTTCCATCAGTCCTCCCATCCATCCATCCTTCCATCCATCCATCCATCCATCCATCCATTCCATCCAACCTTTCAAAATATAATTATGTGTCAAATACCATGTGACATTCTTAGGGAAGCAAAAGTCATAGCTCCAACTTTCAAGGAGCTCACAGTCTAGCTGAAGCGAGGTTAAGTGAAAAGACAGCTAAAATACCATGTGAAAAGCCTTTTGCATCCCAGTCAGGGCAGTCAGGGACAGCTTGCTGGGGTAGTAAAGGCCGGCGCGAAGTCTTAAAGGCTAGTTAAAATTGTCGCTTGGACAAGAGCAGACAAGAAGGGGTGTGTGTGTGTGTGTGTGTGTGTGTGTGTGTGTGTGTGTGTGTGT
>NW_020172779.1:15325906-15352921 GCF_003031525.2 Neophocaena asiaeorientalis asiaeorientalis
GGTGTGTGTGTGTGTGTGTGTGTGTGTGTGTGTGTGTGTGTGTGTGTGTGTACGTGTGTACGCCCCCGTGTCAAGTTCGCTAAAGTGATGAAGCACATTCCAGAAATGGAGATTAGTACAAAAGCAGGGAGTTACGAGGTGCTGTGGCATTATGGGGGCAGTGCATGTGGTTTGCGTGGCAGGAGAATGGGGCCTGAGAGATAGGAGAGGACCAGAGTGGGAGAGGCCTGGGGGCACAGCAAGGGGCTGGGTTTGGTGAGGTCACCAGGGGCGAATTTTAAGTTGGAGAGTGACGGGGCCAGGGGTGGGGTTGAGCAAAGCAGGCTAAGGAGTGAAGGGCAGTTATGCTTCCTCAGATATTTTTCTTCAGCAGAAACACGACTGCTGTTGTTTGGGGACTTTGGGAATGGGTTGACTAGACGGATGGCATAACCCCAAAGCTCTGTGAAACTTGCAAACTCAAATTGGCCAAATTGCCTCATTTTACGGCAGAGGGAACTGAGGCGCCAGGGATTTCCCAGTGATTTCCATGAAGGGATTTAACTGAGGGATAGACATCCAGTTGTTGCGGCGGACTCAGGGTCTCTAGGAGGACCCACCTGCTGGGGAAGGAGGCAACGGAGCCTCACCGTGATGTTCACAAAGGTTCCTTTGGGTGGAAAAGACTCTTGACGTCAGATATGGAAAGAAACAGAACACAGGTTCCTTGCGCGTGGTCGAGAGGCCTGAAATGTATGGCAGCAAAAATTCCCAGCTCTCCTTTTTCTGCCCCTTCACCTGCACCTTGGGTTCAGAGGCAGCAACTAAGGCTGGCTTAAAAGGTTTTGTTTTCCTTTAGCAATGAACTTGGAGACTACTTGAAAAAACAGCCACAGTACTGAGGTAAAAATACCAGAGAAGATCAACAATGTGGCTCGTAGAAGTAACGAAACCCCGCTCTCTGAGCGAGGATGTGCAAGGCACAGGGCAGGCCGGAAAACACACCATGCAGTTTCCAGGGTGTGCCTGGAGTTTCTGATTTACTCAGAAACACCACACACATATGCACGCTCAAGAGAGTAGCTCTCAGATCCACACTGGCTCCGTTTGAGCACATCCTACACGTTTGTGCTCGCTTCTTCGTCAAAGGAAGGTGGTTGAATTGGTGTGTGGAGAAAAGGCTTTGCTTTGGCGAGAAGGGGGCTTGAATCCCACCCCTGTCATCTCGCTGCCTAGTTGACCTTGCCCTTGAACATCAGTTTTCTCCAGGCTAGAATGGCGCTGATAGCTTTCCCATAGCATGGTGACATTGTAATACCTGGCACTGTGCTTGGCACGTTCTATAATTTTACTTCCTCCCTGCCCTTTTCAGAAGAGCATGCTGGGGGCGTCATGCATGAATGTCCTGAGGCTCAGCTTTCTCATCTGTGAAGTGCGGGTAGAACGCTAACTCCTGGGTATGCTGTAGTGATGTACACGTGGCACATAGAGGAGTGCCAGGCACAAAGCACCCCCAAGAGTGGGCACGCTTTTGGCTCCCACCCTTACTGGGTAGCAGCTCACTTCTTCTAGAAGTTATTTGGAAAAATCTCCAGAACACAACCCTGAATCAAGAAAAAAGACAAAATAGAACCTCCTCCGCCATCCCCTTCTCTGAGCTGTCGGAATCCGTGTGGCCAAGTTCACGCACTGGTCTCAGAGCAGGGCTCTTGGACACCAACTTAGAACCCTTATGCGGCATGCATCTGTCCAGTTTGGGTTTCTAGTTTCTCAGCTCGTATCATATTGGAGGAGCCAAATTAGGAAGGGTTGGGAATGTTAGAATCAGGGGGACAGAAAGACTGCTGATTGACAGGGGAGCACAGGGAGGAGACGAGTGAGGTGAATGAGGCATCCAGGCTGCAAGACGTGAGTAGGTCCTCACTCTCAGGGTCACACTTGGAGTTTCTGAGTAAATCAGACTCAACAAGCCAACTGTGAGGGCCTCTGTCAGTCCTGTACCCTGGGCGTCTCACTCGCCTCCCGGTAGTCCCAGGTCTGAGCCATGCCATCACCGACTGACCAAGCGGGAGAGGCCACATGCGAGTGAAATGGTGCTGAATTGTTGAAATCACCCCACAGAGGGAGGGCACCCTGTTTGGACAGAGTAGGTGCTGAGGTTGGCTGCCAGGAATGACTCCCTCAAGTCTAGAACGAATTACCATGTGTTGAGCACCTATGAGTCTGGCATTATGATATGTGCTTTCTGTACATCATCACTGCACTCCAACGGGATAATATTATTAATCCTTTTTTTACAGAGGAGAAAATAGAGCCTCAGGGAAGTCCAGAGGCATTTAGGTAGAGTGGGGTGGGGGATTTTACCTGATCTGTCTGACCCCAAAGTTTGCACCCACCACTGTGCTCTCCCATATTCCCACGGCAACCTATGGAGGGGCACTCATCTTTCAAGATGTTCTCCACTTCACCCCGTGACAACCTTCTCTTTGTCTAGTAAGCTCTAGCTCAGCAGCTGGCTTTTATCTTTCCATTCCTCGAATAATCCAAACTCATTCCTGCCTCAGGATTTTCGCACTTGCTGTTCTCTCTGCACAGAATTCTCTTCTGCATCTTGGCCTAGGGTATTCCTCACCCATCAGGTCTCACGTGCCGCCTCTCAGAGGGGCCTTCCTCACTATCGTGCCCTCTGCTCCTGCTTCATTTCACTCAACTCCGACATTCTGGTTGGACACCCTCTCATCCTACCAGCCCATCAGCTCCTGGAGAGCAGGAACTTTGTGGACCCTCTTCACGGCTTATCCCCTACTCTTAGAGCCTGACGCACAGCAGATTCTCAGTGGGCCATTTGTTAAATGAATGAGCTCTTGTCTGATTTTGGAGTTTCAGAGACCCTGTGTGTTCTGAGGTTGTAACTATAAAGCTAGTGTCTTGTTCTTTAACCTCATTGCTCTGTTTCTCTTTTCTAGTTAAGTGTCCTGAAGGAAGCTATTTTCAGGATGAGCAGTGTATTCCCTGTCCTGCTGGATTCTACCAAGAACAGGCAGGTAGCCTGGCCTGCGTCCCTTGTCCTGTGGGCAGAACGACCATTTCCGTTGGAGCTTTCAGCCAGACTCACTGTAAGTTCTAAAGGGTCCCACTTTGAAAGAGAAACCCTACAGTGTCACAGGGACACTGCAGGACATCTCGACCTTGTTACTACTGAAATTTTGAGACAGATAATTCTTCGTTTTGGAGCGCTGTCCCTTGCATGATAGGATGTTTATCTAGCAGCATCACTGCTCCTTACCTATTAGATGCCAGTAGTACCACCCATGCACACCAAGTTGTGACAACCAAACTGTCTCCAGACAATGCCACATGTCTCCTAGATGGGGGCAAAATTGTCCACCCTTGAGAACCACTGGATACAGACCGTAATCCAAAGGGCACCACCTCTGAATGCCTGTGCTCTGTCAGGAGCTAGGCCAGACATTTTGCCTGTGTTGCTTCATTCAATCCTCCCAACTCCCCTTCTAGGTAAACATTATGAACCCAACTTTTACGTATAAAACGGCTAAGGCTCACGGAAGAAATTTAGCTAAAGTCGCTCAGCTAGAAAGTGACGTAGCTGGCCTTTGATCTTGGCATTGTCTGATTCTGAAACTTCTGATTTTTGTAAGTCAGTGTTATCAGATTAAGAAGTGGAAGATGTTTTCCACCTACGATCATTACCACTGTGTAGCTCATATTCCCTTTCTGGCCCCATGAATCTGTCAGGACTGTGTGTACCAGTGGCCTTCCTGTATGTCATGTGATTTCACTTGGCCTATTTACTTAACAGTCAACTGGAGAGTGTTGGGTTTTCTCTAGCAGGGGCCCATAACTTGGCTTGTCGCAAATCTTTTCATGTTAGTCTGAAATGGTGTCAACATGAGGCATTGCTTAAAATCAGAGTAGTGTTTAGAATTGTAAAATAATCAAAAGAGGTCAAGTCACCTTCTGTGACAGAGGCAGTTTCCTTGGTCAGGAGAGCAGTGGAAATAGGGCAGTATTTCCAAGAAAGTAAATAGAGGAATTTCCTAGGCCGGAAGTCTGACATTCCTTCTGGACGAGAAACTCTTCCCCAGGAACTCAGAGTGTCCTTGACACCCGGGCGTCCCGCTCAGTTTGCACACGTTGGCTCCAGACACTGTGGTTTGGGATGACATGAAGTGTTGTCACACGGCCCCGAGGAATCCTTTCTTGAAAGGAGGTCCCTGCAGAGCGCTGATCTTTGTGGAGCGGGTGCTGCCTACATGGCAGGGAGCAGAGGGGGAGGCGGAGGCTCGCCGCCCCCCAACCCCATTTCCATCCCCATGCTCCCTCCTACTGGCACTGTGACCTCGGCCAAGTCACCTTCCTTCTCTGAATGTCAGCTTCCAGAAATGGGGATAAAGACCAAGCACATATTTCTTATTATAAATCACAGTGTCAAAGCCTGGGACGAGTAGGAGGCTTGTATTATATGTCAGACACTGAGCAAGGTACTGGAATAAAATAGGGAGCAAAGCCAGATGAGGTCCTTGCCTGCTTGGGAGGGAGTCAGACAGCTGCAAACCGTTCCTTCCCGCAGACCAATGGAAATGATAACTGTGCCGGCTCTGAGCAGAGGTAGGGGTCAAGAGGCGAGTGTGTAACACTCGGGCGTCAAGGGGTCTGGGGGCTTCCCTGAGGAAATGAGGACTGGCCGGTGAAGAGTTAACTCCTTGCAGACTGGGGAGAAGGGTGCACCAGGAGAAGAACCGGGGGGCAGAACCTGAGTCCCAGCAAATGGTATCATAGCAGGCAGTGCGTTCCAGGCCGACTGTGGACACACAGGGGCACGTGCAGGGTCAGATGGGCGGGGCCAGGTCACAGCGGCCTTAGTGGCCCAAAGGCGAGCCCAGACTTTGTCTTTTGGTCGGGGTGGTGACACTGACAAGTTTTAAGCTGGGGGGTGTCTGGCTCCAACGTGTGACTTGGACGTCTGATCAAGGACTGGGAGCCTGGGGTCCGGCAGGGAGGGGACCCCAGAGGCACGGCACTGAGAGCTGTATCCATCTTTGGTTCCAGGTGTCACTGGCTGCCAGAAGAATGAGGCAGGCCTGCAGTGTGACCAGGACGGCCAGTACCGAGCCAGCCAGAGGGATGGGGCCAGCGGGAAGGCCTTCTGCGTGGACGCCGAGGGGCAGAGGCTGCCGTGGTCAGAGACGGAGGCCCTGCTGATGGACGCCCAGTGTCTGAGTACGTGCAGGCCGTTAAGTCAGCCACTCCTGGGGACAGGGCCTGTAATCCCAAGGGCTTTCTAGAAGGGGAGAGACATGTGAGATGCAGTTGTCCCCAACCTTTCATTTCAAAAACGTTTAACCTGTGTAGGAGTTGAAAGAATAGTAGGAAGAACAAATACTCGTCACCCAGATCCAAAAATTGTTATTGTTTTGCTCTTTCTCTCTCTCTTTTAATCATTGGAAAGTATATTTCAGACATCATGAAACCTCACCCCTAAATGCTTCAGCATCATGAGAAATGAATTTGAAAATCATTCGTCTGCTGAGGTTTCCTTTCTTGTGGGCAGCTTGCCTCCAGAAAGCTGGTCAGCGTTTCTCCCTCAGTGGAATGTTGGGGGAAGACCCGAGTGCCAGTCCTTCTTCCATGTTACTTGCTGGGTTACCCAGAGCAAATCGCTCAACTTCTCTGATGCTCATCACCCCAGAAGCCTCCTGCTTGCCTCCCGAGACACCATGAGGGTCAATATTATCCTATGAAGATGCCAAACATTGAGCCCAGCTCTTCAATGAGATAATGGGTGCGAAAGAACTGACAGGAGTCCTGTAATCCTAGGTGCATGGAGTGGGACCAGAACTAACTTAATCCCAGTGGTGCCCTTCACTGGTCGTGCAGTGCTGGGCAAGTCACTTATATTCAACAGTTTCCCCATCTGTAAAATGGGATTGTTAATGCCTTAGTGAAGTGTTAATGAATGCCAAGGGTGTGTGTGTGTGTGTGTGTGTGTGTGTGTGTGTGTGTGTGTGTGTGTGTCTGTCCATGGATAAATTGCAAATCCAATGAAAATCTTTATTATTATTTGTCAGTATCCCTCCTCTTGGGCAGAAATAGCAATTGGGGAGTTAGAGCTGGAAGTGCTTTAAGAGATCAGTTAGGCAGATCTTTGTTATCCTTTACAAATGAGGGAGAAGACATCCTCAGAGGGAAAGCAACTTGCCCAAGGACCACGGTGATTACTGGCCATTCTGGGTGCTTGCATCTTAACTCTGGCCCTCTTTGCATCCGTACCGCTGGCTTGGCTGTGCGGATTGTAATGTGCACTTTGTAAAGCATTTCCTGGCTTGTTCTGCCCTGTGTTCATCTGGAGCAGAAAGGCCAGTTTAATCAGTGGCACCAGAAATGTTTATGAGGAGCAGCTCAGCTTTGCCAACTTTGATGACGCCTCCCTGAAGTACAGGTTTATGAATAGCCTCCAGGTTGGTCCTCAGCATCTTGGCTTCTTATGCAAAGCTTGGAGCTTAGATTTCCCTTTCTGGATATGCAGGAGGATTTCCATGTTAAGAAGCTGGGCCCCCACTGGGATGGCAGCACGCTGTCTCAGAATCCTTTCAACTTGACTTTGAGATCTTTCTCTTTGGGCAGGGAATTGAAGTCTCATTATTGAGGTTTTTGTCCCCTGGAAAAGGCGAAGCGCATAGAGGTCAGCTGTGTAATTCCCCGAAAAGGTATCCACCGGCGAGGACGGTGCCCCTTCCACATCCCGACACCACCTCCCTCTGTCCGACCTGGATCCTCAGACACGTGGATCACTGCTGTAGCCTCCTGATTCATCTCTCTGCTTCAGCCTTGCCTCCATCCAATGACTTGCCCACAGTGCTTCAGAGCAGTTAAGAGGCAATTCTACTTATACAATTCCCCTTAAAACTCTTCAGTGAACCATAATTCAAAAAGAGTCATGTACCAAAATGTTCATTGCAGCTCTATTTACAGTAGCCCGGAGATGGAAACAATCTAAGTGTCCATCATCGGATGAACGGATAAAGAAGATGTGGCACATATATACAATGCAATATTACTCAGCCCTAAAAAGAAACAAAATTGAGCTATTTGTAATGAGGTGGATGGACCTAGAGTCTGTCATACAGAGTGAAGTAAGTCAGAAAGAGAAAGACAAATACCGCATGCTAACACATATATATGGAATTTAAGAAATAAAATGACATGAAGAACCTAGGGGTAAGACAGGAATAAAGACACAGACCTACTAGAGAATGGACTTGAGGATATGGGAGGGGGAAGGGTAAGCTGTGACAAAGCGAGAGAGTGGCATGGACATATATACACTACCAAACGTAAAATAGATAGCTAGTGGGAAGCAGCCGCATAGCACAGGGAGATCAGCTCGGTGCTTTGTGACCACCTAGAGGGGTGGGATAGGGAGGGTGGGAGGGAGGGAGACGCAAGAGGGAAGAGATATGGGAACATATGTATATGTATAACTGATTCACTTTGTTATAAAGCAGAAACTAACACACCATTGTAAAGCAATTATACAGGATACAGTAGAATTGCACCGCCTCAGGGCCCTCTCTGGACTCTAGCCTCATTAGACGACATGTTCCTTTGCGGCTAGACCTGTATCTTTCTTTTTGTTCTATTCGAGAGTAGCTGGCGCTTGTCGACACAATGAATGAATGGCTCTAATTATCTGGGCTTCTTTGGAACTATTTCCTAAAGGTCATCAGGGAAAGGGATTCTCCCACCACCTGAATTCCTGCAGCCAGTCTGACAAGCCCCAACACCGAGGCGGGGTGTCCCTGCAGGGGGCAGAGGGACCCAGCATTTCCTGAGTTGGTACCGGGTACTCCGTGCTGCTCTGTTTATTCCTCACACCAGGCAGCTGAGACTCTCAGAGGCTGAGACATGCCCAGGACACAGAGCTGGTGAGGGCGGTGGCATCAGGACTGGCTGACTCCAGAGCTAATGCCCCTTCCCCATTGCCAACTGCCTCCACACCTTATCTCTCTCTGCTGCAACTTCAGCGTGGCCCCCTTGATCTTTCTGACATTGCCTGTGGTAAACCCTTTGTTTCGACCTTGGCTGGTGGAAATATTTCAAGCTCATCTTCCCTTTAACTCTAGATCCAGTTTTCTAGTTCTGCCCTTTGTTGGTCCACACCAAAGACTTCATATTCCATGTCAAGTGCTCAAACAGAGGAATACACCTACCATTGGAATTACACCGTCTTCATAACCTTCTGCCCTGGTTTCCTGGTGTTGTAATGATTTTGGCAGTCATCCATCCATCCAATAAGTAGGAAACTAGTATATATCTGTCACTATCCTAGCTGGCGGGTGTTCACATATCATCAGAACATTATCCTTGTCTTGGAAAGAGACAGGCACATAAATAGCCACAGTACGCTGTGCGGAATCGTGATCAAATAGAGTGATGTGCCCAGATGCTGACCCTTTATACTTTCCCCAAAACATTTGCAAATATCTGTTATGTATGTAAATTCATAACTATCTGCAAGGCATGTGGCAGATTACACCAACAGAATGTATAAATCTGCACACTAACTCAATATTCCATGGAATCATTGGTAGCTCAGTTCATAAATTGTTCTGTTTGTCAATGAGCTTCTTCACAGAACTCTGAAATGTCAGGACCTCCATCACCAAGGTGTCCCTTGTGTGAAAACCAGCAGATTCTCTAACTGAAGTGCTAAACTTACAGCATTTATGGCTCCTGAGAAGATTTTAATTGGAAACTGAAAAATGTTTCAAATTTTATTTAGTCTCCTAGAATGCTGTAAGCTGCTGGTCCATATCAACCAAGCCTCAGGGACACTGGCTGCGTATAACGTGGTGTTAGCTGGACTGCAGCTTCTGGTCCCTATAAATAAGATAACAAGGAGTATAAAAAATAAAAAAGAGAGGAGGAGATGAGAGTGGAGGGACTGAGTATGGGCTGAGCACATGAACTTGGCAACTTCAGTGATCAATGAAGGACCACTTTGTAAAATTAGAATTTGTTTTTTACTTTGTAAAATTAGAATTTGTTTTTTAACATCATTATTGGAGTATAATTGCTTTACAATGTTGTGTTAGTTTCTGCTGTATCACAAAGTGAATCAGTTATACGTATACACATAACCCCATATTCCCTCCCTCTTGTGTCTCCCTCCCACCCTCCCTATCCCACCCCTCTAGGTGGTCACAAAGCACTGAGCTGATCTCCCTGTGCTATGTGGCTGCTTCCCACTAGCTATCTATTTTACATTTGGTAGTGTATATATGTCCAAGCCACTCTCTCACTTCATGCCAGCTTACCCTTCCCCTCTTCTCATGTCCTCAAGTCCATTCTCTACATCTGCGTCTTTATTCCTGTCCTTCCCCTAAGTTCTCCAGAACCTTTTCTTTTTTTTTTTTAGACTCCATATATATGTGTTAGCATATGGTATTTGTTTTTCTATTTCTGACTTACTTCACTCTGTATGACAGACTCTAGGTCCATCCACCTCACTACAAATTACTCAATTTCCTTTCTTTTTATGGCTGAGTAATATTCCATTGTATATATGTGCCACATCTTCTTTATCCATTCATCTGTCAGTGGACACTTAGGTTGCTTCCACGTCCTGGCTATTGTAAATAGTGCTGCAATGAACATCGTGTTACATGACTCTTTTTGATTTATGGTTTTCTCAGGGTATATATGCCCAGTACTGGGATTTCTGGGTCATACGGTAATTCTGTTTTTAGTTTTTTAAGGAACCTCCATACTGCTCTCCATACTGGCTGTACCAATTTACATTCCCACCAACAGTGCAAGAGGGTTCCTTTTCTCCACACCCTCTCCAGCATTTATTGTTTGTAGAATTTTTGATGATGACCATTCTGACTGGTGTGAGGTGATACCTCACTGTAGTTTTGATTTGTATTTCTCTAACGATTAGTGATGTTGAGCATCCTTTCATGTGTTTGTTGGCAATCTGTATGTCTTCTTTGGAGAAATGTCTATTTAGGCCTTCTGCCCATTTTTGGATTGGGTTGTTTGATTTTTGATATTGAGCTGCATGAGCTGCTTGTATATTTTGGAGATGAATCCTTTGTCAGTTGCTTTGTTTGCAAACATTTTCTCCCATTCTGAGGACTGTCTTTTCATCTTGTTTATGTTTCTTTTGCTGTGCAAAAGGTTTTACATTTCATTAGGTCCCATTTGTTTATTTTTGTTTTTATTTCCATTTCACTAGGATGTGGGTCAAAAAGGATCTTGCTGTGATTTATGTCATAGAGTGTTCTGCCTATGTTTTCCTCTAAGAGTTTTACTGTGTCTGGCCTTACATTTAGGTCTTTGATGCATTTTGAGTTTATTTTTGTGTATGGGGTTAGGGACTGTTCTAATTTCATTCTTTTACATGTAGCTGTACAGTTTTCCTGGCACCACTTATGGAAGAGGCTGTCTTTTCTCCACTGTATATCCTTACCTCCTTTATCAAAGATAAGGTGACCATATGTTCGTGGGTTTATCTCTGGGCTTTCATTTTAAGTGCTTGTGATTGGTTGGTTCATATTTTCTATTTCTTCCTGGTTCAGTCTTGGAAGGTTGTGCTTTTTTAAGAATTTGTCCATTTTATTGGCATATGGTTGCTTGTAGAAATCGCTCATGATTCTTTGTATTTCTGCAGTGTCAGTTGTTACTTCTCTTTTTTCATTTCTAATTCTGTTGATTTGAGTTCTTCTTTCTTTTTTTTTTTATGAGTCTGGCTAATGGTTTATCAATTTTGTTTATCTTCTCAAAGAACCAGCTTTTAGTTTTATTGATCTTTGCGATCGTTTCCTTCATTTCTTTTTCATTTATTTCTGATCTCATCTTTATGATTTCTTTCCTTCTGCTAACTTGGGGGTTTTTTTGTTCTTCTTCCTGTAATTGCTTTAGGTTTAGAGTTAGGTTGTCTGTTTGAGATTTTTCTTGTTTCTTGAGGTAGGATTGTATTGCTGTAAACTTCTCTCTTAGAACTGCTTTTGCTGCATCCCATAGGTTTTGGGTTGTTGTGTTTTCATTGTCATTTGTTTCTAGGTATTTTTTGAAATCCTCTTTGATTTCTTTAGTGATCTCTTGGTTTTTTAGTAGTGTATTGTTTAGCCTCCATGTGTGTATTTTTTAGCGCTGACTGATATTACGTGGGGCCAGGAGGTCTCTGGTGGACCAATGTCCTGAGCTTGGCTCTCCCACCTCAGAGGCTCAGGACTGACACCCGGCCGGAGCACCAAAACCCTGTCAGCCACACGGCTCAGAAGAAAAGGTTGAAAAAAAAGACAGAAAAATAAAATAAAATAAAGTTATTGAAATAAAAAATATATATATAATAAAAAAAATTAAAAAATAATAAAAAAAAAGAGAGCAAGGAAACCAAGAAACAAATCCACAATGATAACAAGCACTAAGAACTATACTGAGATAAACATAAAAATCAGAAACTAATCAGTTGCATACAGCAAACCCCAAGTCTACAGTTGTTCTCAAAGTCCACCACCTCAATTTTGGGCTGATTCATTGTCTCTTCAGGTATTCCACAGATGCAGGGTACATGGAATTGACTGTTGAGATTTAATCCACTGCTTCTGAGGCTGCTGGGAGAGATTTCCCTTTCTCTTCTTTGTTAGCACAGCTCCTTGGGTTCAGCTTTGCATTTGGACCCGCCTCTGCATATAGGTCGCCTGAGGGCATCTGTTCTTTGCCCACACAGGACGGGGTTAAAGGAGCGGCTGATTCGGGGGCTCTGGCTCACTCAGGCCGGGGGGAGGGAGGAGTACGGAATGTGGGGCGAGCCTGAGGCGGCAGAGGACAGCATGACATTGCAGCAGCCTGAGTTGTGCCGTGCATTCTCCTGGGGAAGTTGTCCCTGAGTCACGGGACAATGGCGGGCTGCACAGGCTCCTGGGAGGGGAGGTGTGGAGAGTGACCTGCTCTCGCACACAGGCTTCTTGGTGGCTACAGCAGCAGCCTTAGCATCTCATGCCTGTCTCTGGTGTCTGTGCTTACAGCCGCAGCTCGCACCCATCTCTGGAGCTCGTTTAGGCCGTGCTCTGAATCCCCTCTCCTCGCACACCAAGAAACAATGGTGTCTTGCCTCTTAGGCAGGTCCAGAGTTTTTCCCAGACTCCCTCTCGGCTAGCTGTGGTGCACTAGCCTGTTCAGGCTGTGTTGACGCAGCCAACCCCAGCCCTTTCCCTGGGATCCGACCTCCAAAGCCCGAGCCTCAGCTCCCAGCCCCCACCTGCCCTGGAGGGTGAGCAGACAAGCCTCTCGGGCTGGTGAGTGCCGGTCGGCACCGATCCTCTGTGCGGGAATCTCTCCGCTTTGCCCTCTGCACCCCTGTGGCTGCGGTCTCCTCCATGGCTCCGAAGCTTCCCCGCTGCCACCCACAGTCTCCACCAGTGAAGGGGCTTCCTAGTGTGTGGAAACTTTTCCTCCTTCACAGCTCCCTCCCAGAGGGGCAGAGCCCATCCCTATTCTTTTTTCTCTGTTTTTGCTTTTTTCTTTTGCCCTACCCAGGTACGTGGGGAGTTTCTTGCCTTTTGGGAAGTCTGAGGTCTTCTGCCAGTGTCACCTGCATCGGCAGGCGGACTCTCAACCACTGCGCCACCAGGGAAGCCCGAAAATTAGAATTTTTTATATCAAGATTTTTGAAGGCTTAATACATGCCATTTCTATTATATTAATACTGCCCTCTCCAATTCCCACTCCAAAGGTAATAAACTTTTTTCTGCACTTATTATGAAAACTGAGAATATATTGCTTTGGATGGCTTTGAATTTATCGACGTGATGAAAACCAACTCAGACACAGTCTCTTTTATAAAGCAGTGGATGTGTGTGAAAATGAGGGCTTACGTACATGTTTATAATCACGTCTGCAAAAAAACTAGTACTCATACACTTCAGGGTTTGTTTTTGATAGTTACCTGCAAAATATTGACACTCTTGGGCATTTTGGCTTGTCAGATAAGTCTCATTCCTTGAGAGTTACATGCAATGCTTTTTGCTTGGTGAAAAGTGAGTTCCAAGTCTCATAGCCTTGAGAAGTTTTGTTTCTTTCTCCTCTCTTACCTAGTTCCATGAGCATGTGACTGTGTCATTCCTACAGATAGGAGCTCAGGTGTGTTGACGGTACCTGGGAAAACAGATGCTAACATATTTAAACAAATACTATCATAAACATATCTGAGCCTCATGACACATTTTCAGACTTACGTGAACTCATGTGCACGTTTTATTTGTCTTTTAAAAATAACTTACTTCTTTCCAGAAAGTGGACAAGTTGTTTTAAAATAAATATGAGATATCATTATAAATAAAATATTTTATTTATAGAATTATACATAAAATAATTATGAGATATCACTAGCATTCAAAGATAAGGACAATGGGCTTCCCTGGTGGCGCGGTGGTTGAGAGTCCGCCTGCCGATGCAGGGGACACGGGTTTGTGCCCCGGTCCGGGAAGATCCCACATGCCGCGGAGCGGCTGGTCCCGTGAGCCATGGCCGCTGAGCCTGTGCGTCCGGAGCCTGTGCTCCGCAATGGGAGAGGCCACAGCGGTGACAGGCCCACGTACTGCAAAAAAATTAAAAAAAAAGATAAGGACAAGGAAATATAAATTTAGATAGAAAATCAATATCAATGTTTAAAAGGAAGTTGTGAGGACTAATACAATATTAAATTATTCTTCTTACTTCCTGACAATGAGGTGGAAAAAGGAGACATGGCAAGTTATAGCTCTCAGTATTAGCCATGAGGCAGCATTCTGGAACTACCCTTAAAAGGGAATTTCTCTTTTTGGAACACCTGTGTGACCAAGGGCTGTGAGTGGGAAGTGATTTCTTGACCTAAAACTCTTTTTGGCTTCTCTGCAGCGGCCCCAGACCCCTCAGAGTCAAATCTCACAGATTTGCTTTCCTTTCAGTGATGAGGAAATTTGAGAAGCTCCCAGAATCTAAGGTGATCTTCGATGCAGATGTTGCTGTGCTGGTCAAGTCCGAAGTTCCCGGTTCTGAGTCCTCACTGACGCAGTGCTTGGCAGGTGAGGGGCCGGGCACCTGGGTGGTGCCGTACGAATATGCTGTGCTGATCTTGCAAGACACATCAAGTACAACCCTTGAAATGATCATCAAATATACGGTATAAAAAATACTTTGTAAATCACTCGATTCTCAACATGTGCACCCAACTGATAATTTCAGTTAGAAGGTTATAGTGTATCCACCACCTGCCAAGAACGAGGCTCTGCCAGATGTTAGGGAGCAGAACTGAAGGACATTCGTTCCTTGTAGAGCATTTGGTCCAGATCAGGAGATGTATCTGTTTATTTCAGCGGTCAGGCCAGGGATGGGTAATAACAACTACCACTTATTGAGTATCCATCTTTACGAGCATTGTCTCATAATCCTCCAGTCCTCCATGAATAGTCATTGTAACCCGTTACTGTGTGTGTGTGTGGGGGGGGGGCAGGGAGTAGGGGTATGTGTCCGTCTGTCCTCAGCATCTCCTGAGGGACAGGTGGGTGACTGTCCCACGGTGCTTGCAGACTGTGCACTAGATGACACCTGCAGCTTCCTCACAGTGTCCACGGCGGGATCACAAGTCTCCTGCGATTTCTACGCTTGGGCAAGTGACAACTTCGCCTGCACAACTTCTGGTCGGGTGAGTCATGGCAGCTGCATGGTGGGTCTGTCTCTTGTCTTACATCAGACATGCCCTGATTGAATTGACACCACTTTGATCAGGTGATGGAATGAGATTGTCAATAGCTGATCCCACGTTACCTCCATTTCTTCATAACAATGGGACTTTGGGAAATTGGAACTGCAGAGGACCAGTGATGGCTCAGGATGAAGTTAACTTAGGGACTGTTTATCTGAGCAGCACCATTTTCAGACAGATCCATCAGAAGAGGATTTCAGTGATGAGCCCCCTCCTTCTGTCCCCCACCTGTTTATCTCATTGGGTAGCTTGGGCCACTGGACACACTAGGACATTCATTGTCCAGAGACCAAAATACCATATGTCTCTCTGAGCCCCAGACCCCAGCATTCCTTCCCATTGTAGAAGTAAAACATGATTATGGCTTAAAACGGAAAAGAAAGTTAAATATTAGTTAGAACCACATGAAATTGCTGTTTCAGTAAGTGAAAGCTGGTCGGGTATCAGCAATTTCATTGTTACCATGAATTAGGACAGAAAGGTATGCAGTGAAAAGCAATTCTCCTAACTTCCTAACTCTTAGCCACATGCAAATCTCCATTTTCACTCCTCCATTCCTTATGGATCCTTCCAGAACATGTCTATGTGTTTATAAGTGTTTATTACATAAAAACATTTTTGTTTACATGCTAATATTTTACAATACATATTCTTTTCTACCTTGATTTTCTTACATAATATTTATCTTTCTGTATCTAAAAAATGACCCTTGTTCTTTTTAATGGCAACATACCAATCCATTCTTTGCATGGACCTCATTTATCTCACATTTAAGGGCATATAGATTTGTTAGCAGTTTTTTTTTAATACATTTATTTATTTTATTTATTTATTTTTGGCTGCGTTGGGTCTTCGTTGCTGCATGTGGGCTTTCTCTAGTTGTGGCGAGTGGGGGCCACTCTTAGTTGCGGTGTGCGGGCTCCTCATTGCGGTGACTCCTCTTGTTGTGGAGCACGGGCTCTAGGCGCGCGGGTTTCAGTAGTTGTAGCACACGGGCTCAGTAGTTGTGGCTCACGGGGGTCTAGAGCAGGCTCAGTAGTTGTGGCGCATGGGCTTAGTTGCTCCTCGGCGTGTGGGATCTTCCCAGACCAGGGCTCGAACCCGTGTCCCCTGCATTGGCAGGCGGATTCTTAACCACTGCGCCACCAGGGAAGTCCCCTGTTAGCAGTTTTGCATCAGCACCAGGTACCAGTGCTTGTGTGCAAGTGCGTATTCATAAGTGACAGCCCAGAAACCGCATGGAAGGTGGACCCCTGGATTTTAGGACTCAAGCTGGGGCCTGGAGCTGTAGGATCTTGAGAAAAGTAGGGAGCTGTCTTGGATTGAATCTCAACCCTGTCATTTTGGGGCTGTTTACCATGTGCAGTTTCCTTAACCTCTGTCTCGTCATTGGTAAGATGGAGTCTGGTGAGGATCTGAGAGACTAACTCCATACACACAGTAGATTGCTGAGGACACGTTCACTTCTTTGAGTTTAAAGCATTTTGAGGAGGATGACGGCGCCTTTGTTTGTTTTTGTGATCATGATTCAGACCTGCCTTAAGATATATCGGGGGAAAAGGGGGTGGGGTGGGGGAGGGAGGATGGGCTAGTAGACTGGTGACACTCAGCAAGAACTCTCCACCTTAACCCATTAAGGTCAGTACTGAGCCGTGCTCTCAGTGTCACCTCTCCTGCCCTGGGACAGTGCAGACAGGCTGGGCTTATTTGTTATCAGGGTCCAGGTGGTGCTCCCACATCTTGGCTGGTCCATGGTGAGTGATTCTGCTAATAATGGGACACCTCTGTCCAGACTTCTGTCAGGTCCTTTGTGGTCTGAGGGTCACAGCTGTCAGTGACAGTGGTTCCCTAGGCAACTGTCACGTCCTTGGGAATCCCTGATCTAAAGAACGTCTGCTACTTGTGTTTCCCTAAGGGATCAGAACCAGCTTATAGAATTAAAAATAACAGAAGGAGCTGACATTTGTTGAGCGCTTACTAAGCACCTGGCATTTCTGTGAGTCAATATCTTAGATTATTGATCATCTGACCCTCTGCTGACAGCTGCTTGCTCAGTAAGTGTGGATTTTAGTCTACAAGGTATACAACATTTCATTTTATTAAAAAAGACAAAAGAAGAACTAACTCTAACTTCAACCCCTCAGCCCACGAGAGACACTGTCTTACAGGGAGAGTAGTTAGAAGGCGACTCTGGAGCCAGGTTGCCTGGGTTCAATTCCCAGTCCCACTACTTGCTTGTTGCTCTTTTGCACCTTGGTTCCTCCGAGCCCCCATAAATATGGGGTAATAACAGCACCCGCGTCACAGGACTGTTGTGAAGTCATACATGGGAAAACTCACAGGACAGTTTCTGCTGCAGAGGAAATGCTCAATGACCTTTGTCCTAGTCGTCACCATGGTTGTTAGTGTCTTATCCACACATCAGGTCGACATGGATTCCATCTCAACCATTAGTAAGGCTCCTCTCCGGGGCCGGGGCCCTGCAGTGCCTTTGACTGTGAGGGATCGGTCCACTCAGCCCAGAGCCGAGGCCATGGTCCCAGGAGCCGACTTCAGGCCCCTTGGCGCCAGTGGGTCTGGGGCAGGCTCGGGGTGGGGAAGGGACTCTTGCTGAGGCAGGGGCCCCATGCTTTGGGTTACCTCCGCCCCCTCCCTCAGTGCCCACCGCCACCCAGCAGAGCCTGACTGCAGATGGGGCCAGGGCTCCTGTAATCTGGGACCCAAGACTCAGGTCCTTCTCAGTCTGCAGGAATCCCGCCTCCTCAAAGGCCCTTCTTCCCTCCTCAGACCATCATCCGTTCAGTGAGTTTGGGTTTTTTTCAAAAAGCAAGGAGAGCTGTTGCCTTCAAATAGCCTTTGTTTTAGCCTCTGCCCTCCCCAAATTCCCAAAATTGAACTGGGAAACTCAAAGTTGGGCAACTTTGCAGGGGGTGGGGGCAGGGAGGGGGCAAAATACTAGAAACAAGACAGAAATTGATACAGATTTAGCCTACCACGCCCACACAGCAAGAGCTCTGGACCTAGGGGTCAGAGGCACTGGAAAACAGCAAGATCTTTAGAAGTCTGACCTCCCCATTTCCAGGCTAAAGAACCTTCCCCTGATCCTCCCTGTGTACAAGCTGTGTGCCAAACAAGGTCTTCCCTGGGCTGGACCCTGCCTCTCTCTCTCTCTCTCTCTCTCTCCCTCTCCTCCCATCACACCCCTCTCATAACTGACAGTCCCTGAGAACAACTAGACCTAGTTAATGAAAACACCCACAGGATCCCAGGTCTCCATCTCTGCCGTTTCTTCTGCTTACAATCCCCCTTCTCTTGTTTCCACCTGACAAACTCTTATTTATACGTCAGAACCCCACCCAGATTCACTTTTTCTGGGAAAATTTTCTAGCTCCCCTTTCTCAATAGAGTTAACCACTCCTTCTTCAGGGGTACTTATCTCCTCTTTTATTACACACGTCTTTGCAGCTAACACTCTGGGCTGGAATTTACTGCTTACATGTCTGTGTGCTTCAATAGATGGGGAGAAACTAAGGAGCAGGAATCTTCTATTTATCTTTGTAAGCCGCGTGCCTAGCTTTGGTTAGAGTTTAATAAATGTTTGTTGAATTTAATTGTTAAGTGTCACCGGACGATAATTCAGCCTCTTTCCACGTTTAGGAGGAAGATGCACTGGGGACCTCGAAGGCCACCAGCTTTGGAAGTCTGATGTGCCAGGTGAAAGCGAGGAGCAGGGGTGGAGACTCTCCAGCTGTGTATCTGAAAAAGGGTAGGTTGATGAGCTGGGTAGCTCGGGGCCCCAATGGCTTAGCCTGTTCAGTGTCTGGGGCTGCTTTCCCGCAAGGCGCGTTTAGAGAGGAGCCACGCTGCCCCCAGCGCAAGGGACAGGGAGGCCCATCCTGCAGGTGAGCGATTCAGTTGCAGAGCAGACACGAAGGCTGCGGGCAGAGGCCAGCTGAGTCCACACCGTGTGCCCTGTGCAAGCTCATGTGGCTGCCTGTGATACGGGGGTGTCCCCAGTAGGGCCATAGGCCCTGGGCTCTCTGCAGCTGCCCATCCTGGCCCTCCATCTCACGGAGCTTCACTCCCCTCTCCCTTTCCTGTCCACCCTCCCCAGAAGCTGTCAGACCTTCTCATAAGCAGCCAGACCTCCAAGCTCTTGTCTCTCCCTGCCCTGCACTCAGGACCTCCCGGGCTGCAGTGTGTATGCACGTTACCTGGGGGCTGGTAACACTGCAGATGCCGAGTCAGTAAGTCAGGGTAAGGCCAAGATTTTGCCTATCAAATAACCTCTCAGGGACGCCAAAGCAGCTGGTCCCTGGACTGCACTTTGAGTAGCGAAGCCGTCTCGTGTTTTATAGTTTACAGCTCACTTCCCCAGACACCTTTCATCCCACCCTCATGGAGATTCTTGAAGGAAGGTGAAAATGGAATCATAATCCCTGTTTTACAGATGAGAAAACTGAGGCTCAGAGAGATTAAGAGTGTTGCACAAGGTCATATTGCTAGTAAATTGGGGATCTGGGTTTGAATCTAAGTGCGTCTGATTCCCCTACACGGCCTCACAGAGGGGGTCAGGGAGATACTTTTGGTCGCTGTAACGAAGCAGTGGGTCTTTCCCAAGAATCCTACAGCCTGCACGACTCTGCCCTATCCATCAGGGCCAAGAGAGGGGACAGCAGTGCAGGGTCCTGAGCCCTGGCCCGCGACTACGCTCTGCCGTGAGCTATGATGCCCTTTCTAGTCACCGCTCTCCCGGCCTCGCTTCCTGTGGTTAAGGGTGAGGGGGGCTGGAGCCCACCTGGGGGGTTGACCCCAGCTCTGCCACCACGAGCTGTGTGTGACGGTGGACAAGTTCCTTGACGTTGTAGGCTGCTGTGATTCCGTGAGTCAAATAGGAGTCGCAGGTGAACTGAGGTTGTTGGGGGGTGGGAATGAGGATGCTTTCAGAATGATGCAATGCTTTTAAAACAGTGTGGCGTGTGGTAAAGAGCCAGAGGAGGGCTTCTACGATCCTTGTCACTCTTGCTAACAGTTTCCCGATGACCCGAGGCAATGGCTGTGGACCGGAAGATAGGCCAGGGGACCTGGGACCTGAGCGAGGACTGGGGTGGGGGTGGGGCGTTGGAATGGAGGTGGCAGGCATGTCACTTCCTTAGGTCTGAAGCTCCGGGCAGGCAGCCTGCTCCCAGCAGCTTCAGAATTGCGCTGCGAGCAGCTGGCGATGGAGATGGAGAGGATGCCTTGGACCAGGGCCAGGGCCTCGACCGACCTCAGTAGCAGGCTCAGCCCACAGCAGGGACAAGCGTCTGTGTACTTTTGTCTCTGGTCCTTCTTTCGCCTAATACCTCCATCCTGTCTGAAATGAGAGCTCCCCTGGGAGAATGGAGTCCAGCAGAGCTGGGTTTTCTCTGATCTCTGGCCAGGTTTTAGAATTTCTGCCCGTGTTTATTCCAATTATTTTTACTACCCATTTTGAAAAATGACAGAGCACAGAGATTATTTTCTGAAAAGGAAAAACAAAACAAGTAACCCCTCTCAAAAATGTTCTTTAAAACCCTACTTTGGCCTTTTATCATATTTTTTAAAAAAGGCAATTGTATTTCTTTTTAAGTGTTTGTTATTTTTTTCTCCTCCTTGTCTCCTGAAAGTTTATACTTTGGGGGAAAATTGCAAGGGAAATTGTGAAGCTTCTTTGCTGCCAAGCTAAATCAAGGGCAGAAATGTTTTTTGCCTTTTTTTGTTTTGTTTTGCCTTTTTTTGGTTTTGTTTTGTTTTGCCTTTTATATTTTCAAGCAGAAAATGCACAGACCCAGCCATTCTGGGTTCTGTTGTAATGAAAAGAGAAGGGAGGTAAACTGGATCTGGCTTTAGACTCCCCCGCTCCCAATGTACTCGTTCTATCTTTGATCAGGAACAACTTCTTTATTTTACTTTCTGTAAAGTGGCAATAAAGTGGCACAGCTGAGCAGCAAAGGACACAGTTTCTGAAAGTCTCCTGCACAGTCCATGGCACCCAGTAGGTAGTCAGCATGTCCCTCCACATGCCTGCACTTAAGTGACCTGGAAGATGGGACAGCTTGGTCCATCCTCCAGGGCCGTCCTCTGTCCATACACACTTAAGGTCCGTGGCCTGGACTGTGGAGGAGGAGCCATGTGATTTTTCAGTATCAAAGGAAGTCAGGACCTGAAGGTTCCTTGGAGATTATCTAGCCCTCATGTCACAGGTGAAGCCTAGAAACAGGAAGCATCTTGTCCCACTGCATCCAGGTGGACCAAGGACTGTAGGCCCGACCTCCCCCAACTAGGGAACATCTCCCAGACCTGCTCCATTGTCTAGGACCCCACCACCGTGTGGGTGAGCCCAGCACTGCACGCCCCATACATGTTTACTGAGTGCCCGTGGAAGGATACACACTTTGCAGGTGCTGTGGATGCCGCTGTGATCGAAACAGACAGAATCCCTGATTGATAGAGGAACTGGTCCAGCAATAAAAGCACTTCAAGAGGGTGATAAGTGCTTTGATGAAAATGAAACAGGACTTTGGGGTAAAGACGGACGTGGGCTACCTAGAAGAGCCAAATTCATGGAGAAGAAAGTGGAACAGTAGTTACTCAGGGCTGGGGGAGCGGGGAGTGGGGAGTTAGTATTTGACGGGGACAGAGTTTCAGTTGGGAGGAGGAAGAGTTCGGGAGGTGGATGGGGTGATGGCGCACGATATCATGAATGTTCTTAACGCCACTGAACTATACACTTAAAACGGTTAAAGTGGTAAATTGTTTGTTATGTATATTTTATGACAATTTAAAAAGGAAAAGAAAAATGAACATGAGCTGCTTTGGGTGCTCAGGGAAGGAACTTCAGAGAAGGGAATGTCGGAACTAAGGATGAGAAGGAGCCCACCATGCCCAGATCTCAGGGCAGGCGGTCCTCTGTGCAGGCTGTGGGAGGATGCCCAGTGAGCTGAGACGCGGCCCTACCATCCAGGGCAGCACTGTGCAGTAGCACTTTCCGCAGGGATGGAAATGCTCAGTAAATCTCTGCTGTCCAAAATGACAGCCAGTAGCCACAGGTAGCCACTGAGCACTTGGAATGTGGCTACGGCAGCATGAACTCTGACGAACTGAAATTGATCTTCGAGTAGTCACACATGGCTTGTGACTCCTGCTTGTGAGAGCGGGGACTGTGTCCGGGGAATCACAGCTGGTGGGGCAGCAGTAGCTGTCTCAAGTGGCTTAACTGTAGCGTGAAGGATGACAGAGCCTTGGTAGAGGCACAGACAGAATGTAAGAGAGATCAAGGGAGGGAGATGAATTCTAACCGTATAAAGCTGGGAGATGGGCCCTTTAAGTCAAGCTGGGCTTTAGCGAAGGGTGGGCGGGGGCTTGGCCTGGCACAGTTAGAGGACAGTCAGGCAGAGGGGGGCTGCGTGAGCGAAGGCTTGGAGGAAGAAGATGCTGGCTTTTTGGAGACCTGTAATGTATCTGCTGAGCATCAGCTAAGGGCCAAGCTCATGGTTCAGCCGTTTAATGTCCAGTCTATTGTTTCATCTGCTCAGCATCTGTGAGGATTATATACCATCCTCGCCGGTTACAAAAGGGAAAGCTGAGGCTCAGAGGACCTAAGAACTCACTTGCCAGGGGTGCTGCGGGGATTCGCACTCGGGTCCACCTGGTTCTGAAGCTTGCACTCTTGCTCCCACGCTGTAAGGTCTCCACCACCTTTAGGTGCATGTGTTGGTTAAGACCTGGTGACCTGTCAAGCCACTGGGAAGTCAGGGTGGCCAGGAGCACAGGCTCTGGTGTTCTTTCTGCCACCAGCAGCCGTGTGAACCTAGGCCAGACTGTTCACTCGTTAAGGTTCCCTTTCCTCAAGTGCAAAATGGACATAATAATAGAACAGACATGTTGGCTATAGTGAAATATATATATCTGAAAAAACCTCATATTTGCAAAATCATGCTCTAAAAATAACTGGGCTTTTATGGGAAAACGAGACTTAGGGACAGGCAAAACTCAAACCATGCCACTTCTGGCCAGAGGACTGACAAAAACAATAACAATCCTATTTAAAATGCTAGCAAAACTTTAAAAAGAGACATATTGAATCCAACACAAAGAAATGCTACAGTAAATGTGAAGGGCCTGTAGCTTGATGGGGGAGGGGAAGGCCTGAAGAGGTTGAGGCGCACAGATGCACGAAGAGAAGGGAAAATGGCAGTCCTCACTCTGAAGACAGAGCCACTGGCCGGTCTGAGGCAAGAGGAAGTCCGTGGGCTGATGGGCATCACGTGGTCCTGTGTTTCTGCAGCTTGCTGCCTTCAGCTGCTTGTGTATGTGCTGCATTCACCCGTAGCCGGATGACACAAGGCAGCGACAAGCTGGGGACACTGCAGATCAACCAATGCAACCTCAGCATTGCAGCGGCCGAGCTGCCTGTGCACCCCGTGTTCAAACCACTTTGCCTTACAGAAACACACGTGACAGCAGAGTGGTCCGAACCGAACTCAAGGGCAGTGAACATTAAATGAGGCCGTCTAGGTAAAGCACGTGGCCTGGTGTCTGTGTGTATAGTTAGAGCTCAATAAATATTTGCTGGTAATAATAAAAACCATAATAAGTGCCATTTCTCCACACCTCCCCTTCAGACCCTCAAAGGTGTGGTGGGTGTTTGTCTAGGTCTGCTGGTTTGGGGCCATGGCTTTGGTGGGCTCCATTGCTCTGCACACACGGGAGGCCCAGGATTTTCATGGCACAGAGAGCATCTTGGTGGACCGCACCCTGTACCTGGTGTGGTCAGAGGGCCCACTGTCATGTGACCAGCACACTCTGCTCAACTCTGCATTGTTTTGAGATCTTAAAAAAATTTTTTTTCTACCTTTTCCCCAGGCCAAGAATTCACCATGACAGGTCAGAAAAGCTTTGAACAGACTGGTTTCCAAAATGTGCTCTCTGGAATGTACAGCCCCGTCACCTTCTCAGCGTCAGGAGCCAGTCTGACCGAAGTCCATCTCTTCTGTCTTCTTGCCTGTGACCGTGATTCCTGTTGCGATGGCTTCATCCTCACGCAGGTCCAAGGAGGTAATATGACAGTGAGGGCTGGGGCTTCCCTCTTCCACGACCTGTGGTCTACAAAGTTTGGGGAAGGCGCGGGATTGCAGAAGACAGGATCCACAACACGGAGAATGCCTGGGGAAGCGGCCACACTCACTTAGAAAGTGATATTCACAAAATTAGGGACTATCACGACCCTTCCAACAGGTCACATACTATGTTGGCCACTTTGCGTTTGAATACCACGTTTTTCCTTAGTGCTGCCTTCAGAGGAGGTATTTCGAGCTCCATTTTCACAAACCAAGAAACTGAGGCTCAGAGAATTCAACTAGCTGCTCCTAATCACCCTGCTCATGACACAGGCACGAGTGATGGAGCTGAGATTTGAGCCCAGGTGTGTCTTCAACAGCATCTCACTGCCGCCTCTGAAGCCTGGACCCACCACATTGGGTTGAAAACTGTTAGTTCATTCCCATCACCCATGATCGTTCATTCAGTGATTGATTATTTATTGAGTGCCTACTGTATACCAGGTCCTGTGACCCATAGGGCTGGAATTTTCAATTGTCTCTCAACAGTGGGAATAGACTTCTGTTTACAGAAATAAATCCGTGTCCTTGGCTACGTAGCCTCGTGGTTGCTGAGAAGGGGCTTAGGTCAGACGGACCTGGGTTCTAGTCATCACTCTGTAACTATTTCACTTTTCTTGAACAAATTGCTTAAACTAAGTTGTAGGTCCCTTATCCATGAAAGAGAGATAATGATAATTCCTATTTGACTATTCGTTATAAAGATACTGGGTGCAAAATGCTGGACTTGAGCTTGGCTCCTGGTATGCTATTAATTTAGTGACAGAGGGACTTCCCTGTGACCAACTGCATGATTGGCAGCTTCAGCTAATGGAGAATTCTGAAGATTAAAAAATATATGAAGTAGTCTTATATATCTTTTTATGACCCTCACTTCCAGTCAGCTATAAACCTTAAGTGATCACCATACCTGTGAAATCCAATGTTCCAGGTATTGGGAATCTATAAAAGGAGCTTAGAATGCGGTCGGGGAGGTGAAGGTACCGTGAAGGACCATAACCTTCACTCCCTCATCTGTGCTGTCATCCAGGCACGTATGGAGCTCCGCTGTGCACCAGGTTCGATACTCAAGGCAACACAAGTGTCTGAGGCCGTAGGAGGCTTGAGTGTAGAGGAGGGAGATGTCAAGGGGGCTTGGTGGTCAGGGAGAGCCTTCTGGAAGAGGAGAGACTTGATCCAGGCTTTGCGGGATGGGTAATGTTTTGTTGGTAAGAGGGGAGAGAGAGTCTGGTCAGAGTGGGTATTCCTGGGAGCTGAGCTCAGTCGGGGAGACCACGTATTCTGGGGAACATCATCTATGACACTGGACTTACCGGTCCACAGACACAAGGCTATGATCAATTCCAGCATCTGTACATCATTGCCTCCAGACTCAGAAGTAGATACTTTTGGCTGTCTAGCTTGGTCACCTGGTGGGACAGTTGTATGGTGAGTGATGGGAGATATCGGATGTCAGATTTGGTGATGGGAAAGGGAGATTTGGGAAGGTCCATATGGAGTGGGTATATGCTAAGTATGAAGTGGCTTTAAGACATTCACAAAATGTGGACTGAGCTTTTGGATACAAAGATGCAGAGCTCAGAGAGGGAGTCTGGGTGGGAGATGGAAATGTGTGAACAGCCAGCATTGAGGTAGTAGCAGAGGTGTGGGTACGGATGGACTTCCTAGGAAGGGAGTGCTGGGTGAGAAGATGCAGGAGGGTGGGACTGATCCCTGGGGAATATCTACATAACTGATGAAGAATCTGCATAGAAGACAGAGAGGAGGAGACCCAGGAGAGCAGCAGGTCATAGAAACCAGACTGGAGACGGTTGAAAGCTGAAGGAAGTTGTCAACAGTTTTGAATGCTGCTGGGTGTTCAGACAAAGTGACTCCTGAAAAATGCTGAGGTCAGCTCGCAGTGGTCAGCAGAGGCTACAGTGAGAATGTTTTGTTGGAGGTCAAAGGAGCCCCGGCAGGAATGTGGATTGAAGTAGGTTGAGTCCTAGAATTCCTTCTAGGTTTAATGCCTTGTGGTTATGTGATGCGCATTCACGCCAGTGTTTAGATGAGCAAAAGAAATAGACATTGTACACACACGTATACACAGGCACAGGCACACAGGCACACCTCATTTTATTGTACTTTATCGTGCTTCGTAGATGCTGCGTGTTTTTACAAATTGAAGGTTTGTGGCAACCCTGCGCCGAGCAAGTCTATCGCGCCATTTTTCCAGTGGCGTTTGCTCGCTTCATGTCTCTGTGTCACATTTTGGTAACTCTCAAAATTTGTCAAACGCTTTCATTATTATTACATTTGTCATGGTGATCTGTGATCAGTGATCTTTGACGTTACTGTTGTAGAAAAGATTACGACTCGCTGAAGGCTCAGATGCTGGTTAGCATATTTTAGCAACAAGGCACTTTTAAAGTAAGGTATGTACTTGGTTTCTTTAGACGTAATGCTATTGCACCCTTAGTAGACTACAGTGTAGTGTGAACATAACTTTTATAGGTCCTGGGAGACCCAAAATTCCACGTGACTCACTTTCTTGCAACTTGTGCTTTATTGTGGTGGCCTGGAACCAGACCTGCGACTGCTCTGAGGTGTGTCTGTATATGTCTTCTTGATGTGTGCCTATATTTAGAAACACTGCAATTCAAATCCAGGGTGCTTTCTGCCTTCTTTAATCTTAATGTCTTTTCTGAGGATACCACAATTTCCCCAGATGTTCGATTACTCACCAGACCACAAGATTTTTCAAATTGGAAAGGTTGACTTCATTTTCCTTAGGATCATCTATGGAGTAATTACTTTGTTCTGGGGAGCAGTAAAGCCCACACAATCCTTTTTTCCATGACATTTCTGGCTAGCAGTTTGCCTGTCTTTCCCTCCCGGTGTAACCCGTGATCCGTGAATTCTGTTGATCTGAACAGTCACCTCGCAATGCTGCAAGTTAAGCTTTTCTTTGAGACACACATCAAACATCAGGCAGATGTTTTTCCCAGTCTCGTCTGATGGGCAGTCCTGGAATTTTAACTTGTGAAGCTTTGGCTGGATCTGCTGATGACCAGGAACAGAATCCCGCTACATGCTTTTACTGCAGTCTGGAAGGGCCTTTAATTTCTGGTAGAGTCCCCCTCC
>NW_020172779.1:15352965-15365267 GCF_003031525.2 Neophocaena asiaeorientalis asiaeorientalis
CCCCTCCTCCCCGCCCCCTCCTCCCCTGCAGGACTCCAGCCCCTCCGACCTCCAACCCTGAAATGGCTTTGTTTCCACTGATAATTATTAGTGAAAATCCATGAGACTTCTGGACCTACATTTCATGAGCCTACTTGTAACACAACAAGGAGTCGAGGCAACTTGGAAATGGGGTTCAGTGGCACTTGTGTGGCCTGAGGCTCCCGGGAGCGTAATTGAAGCTGGCTCACGTGATCAGCAAAGTGATTTCAAATCTCCAGCTGGCGCCCACCTCTCAGACACCCGGAGTTCTCATCGACACTTGAGCGTTAGTTAAAGAAGAAAGCTGCCTGCGTTTCTCTTCCCAGGTCTGAGAGCCGGAGGAAAAACGTGCCCCACCTCTTGTTTAAGTCCATGATTCTTTCTTTGGCTTCGGAGAGGGGCAGCCGCGGAGCTCAGGCTTCCTCTGGGCTCTCGGCAGGCGCTTTCGCACCCCTGCTGCCCTGTGCTTGGCTCCGGCTCTGGGTCCGGCCAGGCCGGGCGAGGCACTCACTGCCCTCTGGTCCTTCCTCTAGTTCTGTGCAGTCACTCAAACAGCCCCATCTGTGAAGTGAAGTGGCCTCACCAGCTCAGGGATTCTGGGACCCGGCTGTGCGCTAGGATCACCTGTGGTGCTGTTCACAGGACTAATTCCCAAATGCCACCCTTGCGACCTGTCAAGTCGGAACCTCTGTAGTTGGTGCCCAGGAACAAGCACTTTCAAAACTCTCTCTGTGATTTTGATATAATCGGTCTAAACACCCTGGTTTGAGAACCACCGAGTTAGTGGGTCTCTCAGGTAACTTTTTACCACAGAGATGCCGCTGGCGATAATGATGACGATTAGTTTTAACTACTCAGGTTAAAGGTGGGACAGGAGAGAACAAAATGTCAAATTCATAAGCCAGGCATCCGTGAGTCACCTACATTGGGGAAATTTTGGTGCAAGAAGTTTGAAACTTATCTGGATTTGGACATAAGTTAGGATAAAGAAGGGAGTAGGAGCTGCGGGGTGGTATGTTTCCTTTTTCTTTTCTTTTCTTCTTTTCCCCCAGGGGAATCTGAGCAACTATACTACCTAGCAGGGTTATGTATCCAAACAAGACATAAAGTATTTAGTTTCTAGAGCTCAGTAAATTCGGGCAATGTACTTATATGAAGCTCAGTTTCCTCATCCGTGAGATGGAGAAAATAATGTCAATAAGAATTAAGGAGATTAATATACTTAAAGCACTTATCATAGTGGATGGCACATCACAGGCATCCAAAACATTTGAGCTACTTGTATTTACCAAACTAAAATCCCTATCAAATTCAGTTAGCGTGGTGGTAGGATTTTCTGCTACTGAATAAATTCATAACATTAGGGTAGCTTTTTTAAAATTCAGAGTTAGAAGATATATTCAAGACAAAATAGTCCAACGCCTTCCAATTACCAAATCTAGTAATGGATTTCTCTCTATGCATCCCGGGGATATGGGCACACAGCCTTGGCTTGGTTACATCCAGAGACAAGGAGCTCATTTCCTAACAGGGAAGCTTGTGCCATGGGTGTATAGCACTTGGCTTTTAATAGTTCCTTACTTTGAATCTAAATACTGCTTCCTGAGCTCCTTCAAGATTGATCTCCTGTGTGTGTGTGTGTCTGTGTGTGTGTGTGTGTGTGTGTGTGTGTGTGTGTGTCTACGAGAATGAGAGACAGAGAGAGCTGTTTATTTCCTTGAAGCCTCAAAAAGATGGAAAATGGAGACAGAGGATTCTGGCAGTAAGACCCCTGGTGCTATCAGAGGTGTCATTGCTGCTGTCCCCATGAAGAAGGGCTCTCATGGAGGAGGAGGTGGTGTCCCTCCTCTCAGGAATTTTCCAGTAAGACAACTGCAGGATGATTGGGGAAGGATAGCCCAAATTAAAACCAGGCTCCTGATCTCCGGTGTCCACTCCCGAGGAGTTGTTGCCCGCCCACAGCCTACAAGCCTCTCAGGGCACAGACGCGTGTCTCTAAAGGGGCTCTGCTTGGTCCCCATCACACTGACCTCTCTCCCTTCTCATGACTCTGTAGGTTCCATCATCTGTGGGTTGCTGAGCTCTCCCGATGTCCTGCTTTGCCATGTCAGAGACTGGAGGGACCCTTCGGAAGCTCAGGCTAAAGCTGCGTGTCCTGGGGTGACGTATGAGCAAGACAGCCGCCAGGCGACGCTGCGTCTGGGAGGCCAGGAGTTCAAGAGTAAGCCTCTGCCTTCTGCACGTGTGCGTTCCTTCACAATGAGCTGTCCTCACCAGCAAGGTCTGCTCCTTTGCTGTGAGCCCTCTCCATACCCTGAGGTGTTTATCCTTCTGAAAAGAAACTGTACCCAAGATGGGCAGAAAAAACAACCAGAGCATCTCAGCAGCGCTCCACGGGAAGCGTGACATAGCTCTGGGGCCGCAGGTTGGCTGTGGGGAGGCTGGCTCAGCAGGGCAGCTGCACTGACCTTGGCCGGGCTCTTTCACGTGTCTCGGGGGTCACTTGGTGGTTGAGCGCTCTTGTCTGGACTTGGCCAGGGTGGCCTGGCCCTACTTCATGTGCCTCTTCTTCTGGATGAGCACATTCTCCTATGGGCAGAATCAGGAAAGAACAAGGGAAACAAGCCAGGCCGTTGAAGGTTGAGGCTTGGAACTGTCCCTGTCACCACTGCCTCACTGCACTGGCCCGGCCAGTGCAGTGGAAGTCAGGAGTGGGGAAACATACTCCATCCTTTAGTGGCAGGAACTGCAAAGTCCAGTATAAAATGTGTGACTACAAGGTGGGGGGAAGAACTGGGGCCAAAGATGCGGTCTGTCCCCCAGGGCTATCTCCTTGGGTGTATTTCCCCTCTGTCAGTCAAGGAATTCCAGGAGGTAACCACAGCACTGCCCATCCTAGATACAGGGGCCCAAGGAGCTTTTGGCCCCCCGACAGGGGCTCCACTGATAGAAATAACCATTGAGCTTGCTCCTTTCCCTTTTTTCTTTCAGAAGCTCTTCCAACATTTTCCATAAGCGTATAAGCACTGGATCTAGAGATCACCCCTGAGATCATCTGCCCCACTCCTCATTTTACAGGGAGGGGCCTTAGCACCCGAGGCCCCGGCAGCCAGTCAGCTGTCTCTCTGCCTCCCCCAGCCCCGGCCTCTGCTGCCTCTCAGCAGACCTCCACCAGGGAGGAGTGGAGACTGCTCTGTCCTGAGCCAGGGATCACCACACCAGGGCTACTCAGTGTGGTCGGGACCAGCAGGCTTAGCATCACCAGATGATCATGAGAAATACAGATTCTCAGCCCTCTCCCCGGACCCCAGGGAGGCCCCAGCAATCTGTTCTAACAGGCTGTCTGGATAATGCCATGCCCGCTAAGTTTGAGAAGCACTGAGTAGGTGACCTGGAAGTTTCCCTCCGACCTGGAGAGTCTGAGTTTTCAGCGTGAACGGGGCCCGGCTGCTCACTTACCTCTTCCGGACCCAGTGTGCAGTTGGCGGCAGCCTGGCTCCATCTTGTCTCCTCTCTGCTCTATTTATCTGCCAGCCTGTGAACTCAGAACTTGACCCCATGGTTCCAGTCCACCCTCTGAGTTGAGAGGGGTGAAAGCACGAGCTGGTGTCAGCCAGATAGAGGAGAGGAGGGGACTGGGCAGAGGTCAAGGGAGCCGTGAGATGCCCTGGAAGGTGGTCCTCTAAGGGCTGGCAGAGACCATGTCCTTTCTCCCGGAGAAGTTTCCATGCTTCTCAGTGTACTGCAGCCCTTGGGGTTCTAATGGCAGAGAGCTCAATGTCAACTCCTCCCAAAGCCCTCCCTGACTACCCCTGCAGGGCTTATTGCTTCCTCCTCTGCAGAGCTTCGTGCATGCTCCATGCATTGCTCTGTTAGACAGTGCAGTGGGCAGTGCACCTAAACCCAGCCTTTGCCTGGCTGCTTCTCTCCCTGGCCCAGCTTAGTTTGCCCCCTGGTGTTGAATCCCACCTTTGGACACCAGCTGTGTGACCTTGAGCAAGCCAGTAAATACCTTCAGGCCTGATTGCTAATGGAGTAATGACAGTTTCCCTCTCACTGGGTTGTGAAGATGAAAGGAGAGGGTAAACAATAGCAATGGTGATGGAAACGTCTTCCGTGGTGCTCCTAGGAGCCAGGTCCTGCTCCAAGGTCCTGGCCTGTTCTAACCAGTGAATCCTCAGCACAGTGCTCTAAGGGAGGTACTACTGGGACTCCCCTGGTGGTCCAGTGGTGAAGACTCCCGCTTCTGCTGCAGGGGGCGTGAGTTCCATCCCTGGTCGGGAAGCTACAATCCCGCATGCTGCGTGGTGCAACCAAAAAGGAAATAAAGTTGAATTTAAAAAAGGGAGGTACTATTATCATTATCCCCATTTTACAGCTGGAGACACTGAGGCACACGGAAGTGGGGTTTTTCTAAGGTCTCAGAGCTTGCACGTAGAAGGGAGCTGAAACCAGGCATTCTGGCTCCACAGTGACTTTCTTAACTGCTTCCCTGTATTGGCACTTACAGATGATACACGTATAGAACTTAGTATGGTATCTGACACATAGTATTAATATTAGGTGATTTTATTATCGTTTAAAAATCTGTCATTTTTTGTTATATTTAAGAACTGGACTTACTATATAATATATAATAAGAACTGTGTCTTATTAATTTCTGGATTCACACCATGGAGCATAAAACCTGGCATAGAGAATATACATAGTATCTGTGGAATGCCTATTTACCAAAGCCTGGAAAAAATATTGCAGAATTTGTGGAATTCCATGAGGTTTAGTTTCTTTTGGGGTAAGTAAAATCAAATAGCTTATTTCTATGATGGATAGTAAACACATGGTATCCATTACTCTGAGAGGTAGCCCAGTGTGGAAACAAGCATTTGAAGAAAGACATATGATCCATTCATGGGCAATAAATCCAGAGTGAAATGCTTAATACAGAGTGTGTGCTTGGTATGTGCCCAAGCAGTGAAGACTATGCCCTTGTCTGGCCTCCCTGAGGAGGAGGGATTACCGAAGACTTTTGAAGTTCTTTATATTTTTCGGTGCCCTCTGTGTATATATATATTTTGGGGTGCTGGCAAAGCTTTAAGAAGGGAACCCTTTGATGGGGATTTCAGGCAGCCTGAGGCATATTCATGATGTTCCAGATTGAAGGTTGACTTGCACACAGACTGATCTGGAGGCCACCTCCAACTGGGAACAATAGGACCAGATCCTCCCTTCCCACAATAAGACATCAGCCTTCAGTACAATTAACCCTTGAGAAAATAAACATGGGGGTTTAAATTCTTACTAGAGTGTGAAGAGCTGATAAGTACCTTTTCCTAATGGCAGATATTGATGGAGGGATACTGATGGAGGGAAAGAGGAGTGAGGATTCCAGGTATCCGAACAACTGAAGGAGACACTGTGGAGTGGATTGGTAGCACGTGGAAAGGGGATAGGGATAATAAAGAGGATTTCTAGCCCTCCCACGGTTGGTTGAGGGCCAGCCTCTTCCTTCCATTTTGCAAATGGTTAGATGGTCTTTAAAATACAGACTCTGGAATCAGACCCCAGGATTCAAATCCCAGTGTGAATGCTTACTAGTTATATGAGCTCTCTGTGTCTTGGTCTTTCCAATTATAAAATGAGGATAATGGTGACTTCTGACGCCTGGGGAGATTGGGAGGATTATAGGAGGAAAGCATGTGAAGCACTTGGAATAGAGCTTGGAGCGAGGCGGGCACTCAGTAGATACTGGAGACCCTGGAGCAATGGTTGGCATTTAAAGTACTGCAGCTGAATCCTGCTTCCCCACCCATCCCCCAGTTCCGTGACCTTGTTCAGAGCACCTAACAACCCTGAGCCTCAGGGTCTTCATCTGTAAAATGGGGGCACACTTTTAAAATATATTACATAAGGCAGTGCTAACGTGCTCTACAGGCTGTAGTTTAAGGTATCGTTTTCCAAACCCCAAGTCCCTGGTCCCCCGGTTGCACATCCAGCAGAGGCGCTCTGTAGGATGTCGGGTCTGGACATCCGTTCTCACTGTTCAGCTCACCGGTACGGCAAGGGTCTGCTTCAGCAGGTGGTTCATGGAGAATGAATATTTTCTTATAAAATGTAAGTGAATTGATTGCCAGTCGTAGGAAATCACAACCCAGCGGAACACACTAAATTCAAATAGTAAGCGCGTCAGCATCCGTGCCACATTTTACAAAGCATTTTCACATCCATCAACTCAACTGATCCTTTTGACAATCTGGTGAGGCAGAGGCAATCTGAGGCAGAAGTTGAGGTTATATCACACTTTTGCTCATGGGGGTGAATTTTATAGCCGTGACGTGTCACACTTCAAGAAACTATCTCTGCATTATGTGCCATGGCTGGGGCTTCAACTCAAGCTTTGGAGACCGGAGCTGTCAGGGGCATCTCTCACTGTCTGCTGCAATGGCCCTGCATCTAATTTACCGGAAGCAGAAACGTGCTTCAGAGGTACCCTTGTATCACACCAGCAAATTAAGGAGTCTGGTAATTGAGAATTTTGCTCCCTGGACATCTCTCTGGGGCTGCTGTACTCCAGATATTAGGGAATGAAGGTCATCTACCAGCATATTCTACTTCAAGATTTTAAAGAGCTGTGGGGAGAAGGGAACAAAAGGTGCAGGAAAGGCAGCGGGTCAAGTGTGCACTGCAGAGGTGAGCTGGGAGGGGCACGACAGCCATGGCGAGGGGAGTTGCTGAGCTAGCCCAGCTATCACTCGTCCTGACAAGCAGCTGGGTGTGAGGTGCCAGGCCAGGTAGCAGACTACAGAGACAGGTAGAGTGGTTTCTGCTCTCAAGGAGCTCACAGGCTAGTTGGGGTGACAGATATGGACATTATTAAAGTATAGTGGGCCTCCTATTTGCTCATCTTATGGACTGATGAAGGACTGTGGGACGCAGAACCCCCTTTAGCACTTCTCTCCTCTTTTGTTAAGCCAGCCAACTCCATGGGAGTAGGGTAGACTTCTAATATTACCCAGAACAAACAAATACACCCCAAAACAAACAACCCCACAAATCACCCGGAAGCAGTCTTATCAGCACGTTTCACTGGCTGTGAGGTTTCTCTTCCTGTCACTGATTTCTGTTTAAGCTGGTGCCGGGTTGACGTGTGTCTCAGTAGAAGAGTCCACTCAGGGTCTGCCTCTCCCAAACTCCCAGTGGGCGTGTCAGGTGTGCTCAGCTGTTCGGTGTTGTCTGGATCATCTTCTTATTTCTAAGAAAAAAGGCTCGGGAAGCTCTGGGGCTGCACATGCCTCATTTCTGACAACACCTTGCAGTGCAGATGAATTAAAAAATAGGCAGACTGAACATCCCCTAGTGCCCACAGGGATTTAAAATTGGGTAGGAAAGACAGGCCTTGGAAGAAATACTCCTGAGTTTTTTCTACATCCCAAAGGCTTCATGTTGTTGATTAATGGCGAGGCTCAGCCCGATGGCTGGCGTTCTCTTTATGGGAGTCTGTTTTGTATCAATGATTGTCACTACCTTGGGGTGCTGGGAGCTGAGTGGAGGAACTTACATGCATCTATAATGTTCATGGTCACCAAGGGCATCTGGAGTAGATGTATGATGGACACCTAGACACAGGATGCCTGTCTTAGTTCTTTACAGTAGCTGTCATTAGCAGTAAGCTAATGACAGAGCCTGAGACAAGGATTCAGAACCTGAGACAAGGATTCAGGAGTGTAGTTTATATAGGAAGGGCAAGGAATATAAGTAATGACGTGATGGAAGTGATGATACAGAGAAGATAAAATGGCCTGTAAAAGATGGACTCTGGAACCTAGGTTTTCCAGTTTAGGGTCATGCCCACTCCCACGTCGTAGATTCAAACTACCCATACCACACGCCCCTCCCCCCCAACACCCCAGATGTAGCACGTGATCTCTGCAGAAGTGTCCTAAAGTCAATTAAGACCACACAACACCCATCAACCCTCGAGAGTCAGGCTCCCTGCCAAAGCCCCACAGTTCTAAATGTGTGTGTGTTCCTGCAGCCTTGATTACAGAGAGAGCAGATCACCTAAGGCAGAGTCTGCAGGCCTGTTTGTGCAGCAGGGGTATTTTAACTCAGTTACTGTGGAAGGCGTGGGACGATGTCTGGAAAGTCTAAACCATTAGCCAGGAAGAGGAGGGATGAGGTTTCCTTCTGTTCTGTGTATCTTCTCACCATCAACAATATCGAACTGGGGAAGTCTGGGGGAATGGAGTGCAGGATCAGAAGTCTGCATTAGGAAAACTAATTCGGTGGCCAGCCTTCTTGTGCTTGGGCAGATGAGGCTCTGCACTTACTTGGTGGGCTCTGAAAATCATTGATTGCTTTGTTTTCCCTCTTCGTTTGTCTCTGCATTCGTTACGGTGCTGAACACTGGTTCTATGGCAGGGATAATAATAGGTGTGGGTGATATAAAGAGGAATAAGGCCCATTCTCAGCCCCTGGAAGCTCACAGTACATTCAAGGAGCTGGAAAATTATGGTCGAGCATGAGGTTGAAGACAGACATTCCCAGCCTCACAAATACCATCCCCATTTGCCAATGGGGCAAGACTCTCAGAGGACGTAAGTGACAAGGAAAATTAACACAGCTGTTGAGGCTTCTATGTGTTTGGTTCACTTTAAACCAATCCATAGTTCCTTAAGTGATTCTCAGTGTCACAGGATCCTGACCCCTCCCCACAGTAGTCCTTCTGGTGCTCTAAGAAAGACACGTGGGCTCTGGTTTTGGAGGATGGAGGGAACGAAAAGTGCCCACTGAACTGAGACGGTATCTTGACACCGTAAAATGAGGCAGGCAGCTCGAAATAATCAATGGGTCTATTTATTATAGGGTAACTTACTCACAGGGTGGGATGGGGATTGAGCATCAATGATCTGGAAGCATTAGTAGCTGCACTCTGCACTACTGAGGAGCCACTAGGACAGTTTTATAATTAACCTAGAGTATGGGGGTACGTGCTTGGAAACAGGACGTGCATTCCTAAGTGAAGATTTATGAATGGGTAACTAGTCTCATGGGTGCTGGGAATACATCAGCCAAGGTCTTCATCATTGTTTGGAGGCTACCAGAGCATAGAGGCCACCTGGACCTAACGATCATTAAACAATATCTATTAACTACAAAGCCCTTGATGACAGAGAAGTGATCTATGGCACAGTACGGCCCTAGGCAGGGTCAGTGGAAGGACAGAAAGGATTGTAGGGGCCCAAGATGGCATCAGTTATGCTAACATCCATAATTCTGGCCAGCTCTGGTTTTGTACCAGCAGCTGGAGGAAAGCTTCAAGAAGATTTTGGGATGTGCCTTGTGTGGGAAACAGAGTTTCAGGCCCAGGAGGGGCCAGTGTTGGGGAGGTAAGGCAGTTATGATCATGGTGGGTCCCCAGTAGGAGCAAGCACACTCAAGCTCATACAAATAAACATTTTCTTTGCAGGTCTGACCCCCCTGAAAGGAAACGGGAGCACCTTTACCAGTTCCCAGCAGGTTTATCTCTGGAAAGGTAAGCTCTGTGGTGGGGTGGGGGTGAGCAGACACTGATCACAGGAGACGGTCTGGACCCACTTCTCACTCACAGGGCACTCTGCTCCCCAGAGAGACAATGTAGAGATTTACTTTCCAAGTGAGTGCTCTGTGTGGATAGAAGGACCCCAACTCTCATCATAAGATAAGATACCAAAGTGTAAAACAAAAATGAAAAGTGTGGAAACCTAAGGAAGGATGAAGGAAGTAAGCACTGGTTCCTGTGAGATCAAGTTCATTGACCACAAGCTGCCCTTGTTAGTAGGATGGGAGCTCTGAGGCCACCGCAAACTACAGGAGGCATTTCTCCAGGGGGCCTCGGCCGCAGGCCCCTCCTTCCCCGAGGCTCGGTGAGGGACAGGACCCCAGGTGGGTGTGCCATGGGCTCCTGCTTAGAGCTGATGCTACCGTGGGTTCATGGGACAGGTTGGGCTCAGATGAAATGCATATTTGGCATCTCTTTTCTGCTTTGTTTGTTCTCCTTTGAATTTAATGAACATTGACCTAGTGCCTACTCAGAGCCAGGGACTGTGGAAAGCATGTACGATGAGTCTAACATGGTGAGAGAGATGAGTGAGGCACAGCCTTGACCTGGAAAGGGCCCCAGCCTCAGGAGGGAGCAGAGAGGCAGGGATCCTAGGTGTCACGGTCCTAGGTGCCGGGTGAGAAGCATGAGGAAAGATCCCGGCCACTGTACCACTTCCCTCCTCTTCCCATGATCCCTCCTGACTGATCTCCAGTCCTCTAAGAGATAGGACTGGTGACCTGATTCTATGCCTGTGAAATAGTGTGCGAGAGCACAAACGGTGGGCCTAGAGTGACTGGGTAAGAATTCTGGTTCCTTTACTTCCCACCCGTGTGAGCTTGAACACATGGGTGACAAGGCAATAAAAACGGTCCTGGCCTCATAGAGTTGTGTGAGCGTTGGCTCAGTAATTCCCATAACGTACTTAGTACAGTACCTTGTGCATCATGCATGCTAATTAATGTGAGTGATGGTGGATGATGAGCAGGAGAAGGAAGAAGAAGAAGAAAAGGAGAGGAGAGGAGAGGGGAGGAAAATGAAAGGAAGGTGCCCATCATCGTTTTCATTTTAAGGTGACATAATGAGATGATACACTTCTTTTCTCCTTTAGTAATACCCATATGGTACATGTGGGGGTTGATATTCTGTTCACTTTTCAGACAAAAAAAAAAAAAAAAAGAGACTTGGAGAGGTTAAGTGAGATGCCCACAGGAGCATCTCAGGAGGTGGTCCTGGGGTGGGACCCAGACACTGGTTCCAAGTCCAGTGCTTTCTATTTATTAGAAATCTCTGTGTTGTACAGTATAGCCTTGTAGCTTAATGACTATAAATGGAGTATACCCTTTAAAAATTCTGAATCACTATATTGTACAACCTTAACATATAATATTGTACGTCAGTGATACTGCAATTTAAAAAAATTAAAATTCTGGCAAATGATTTGCTAGCTGGTGAAAAATTAAGGACTTGCTTCTCCCCAGGACATTTGCCCCACTAAACAGAAGCACCCAAAGACCTGCCTAAAACCTGGTTCCCCTGTCACGGAAGACCTGTTCCTGACTTGGGAATTTCATTTAATTTTTTCAACTTCCAATTCATCTACTTTCCACCTGCATGTTCTGGGATAAGTTATTTCAAGTCTGTGAGTCTCAGTTTTCTCAAGAGTAAAATGGAGGTCTTACTCCTTCCCTTCACAGGGGGTTGTAAAGACCAATATTTATAAGCATATCCTGTTAACTCTAAAAGACTTTACCAACGCTAGCAATCTCAATATCAAGGACAATAATAGTTCTCTGATGGAGAGGTTGGCTGACGTTCCACAAGAGGCCGAAGAATGCAGACCTGTGCCGCTGGATTTGTTCCAGACTGTATTGGGACACCTGGCTGTGGACCATGAGTGTTTCCTACATTGTCATTACCATTTTGTTGACCAGAGGAATATCTCCCCTTTTCCTCCCCAGTATTAGAACAGCGATCCTTTTCTTTTTTTCTCCTAGATTCTGACATGGGGTCTCGGTCTGAGTCTGTGGGGTGCAGACGAGCTGTGGAACCAAGGCCGGCATCTCCAGCAGAAACAGGTACCCACCCAAAACCTCTTAATACACTTGGTGTCTGGCTGTGGAGACAGATGGTGATGCCGAGGGTCTGGTCGATGAGTGGACCCATGAACACCACTGCATTCTGCAGCCGTGGACCCCGTCTAAGCTTCTAATCCACTATCCATTTCGTTAATACGGACCGCTCCTCGGAGGGGCAGTTGGCACAAAAAGCAAGGTGAAATGACTGCAAAGTCACCACTGCTGCTGAGAAAGAAAACAACCATAGTAACAAATCCAGCAAAAGACTGTTAAAGAGCAAAGTTCATCTGAAGGTGGCCAGTGCCTTCGATTATGCCCGCGCTGAAGGGTGCAAGCGAAATGTTCATGTTCTGGAATTGTTTAATGGATGAGATGTCTGTGAGGGTCTTTTGAGAGAGAGTCATTTTATGCAGTGGAAGATGTAAATCCACAGCTTCCTAGGGGCAGAGTGTGTGTGGTGTCTGAGGCTTCTCCATCGCCCGAGGCTGCAGTTGTTTTTCCTTAGGTGGAGCTGAAAGTCCGGGTTGGGGGCAGAGGGAGAGGGAAAGAGAGCCAGATAGAGAGAGAGAGAGGGGAGGGGAGGAGGGGGTAGGGAGAGGGGAGGCAGCTCAGCCTGCAGCACCGTG
>NW_020172779.1:15365425-15424378 GCF_003031525.2 Neophocaena asiaeorientalis asiaeorientalis
AGGGGAGAAACACCACATTGCACAGCAGAGAGACTAGGGCTGGGGCGGCTTTTGGCAACTCTACGAACTGCATGGCCATGGGTACTTTGCTCACCTCCTGTGAGCCTCGATTCCTGCTGTGTAGAACGTACCTTGCTTTCCACTTATCCCCTTATAGAGAACATACCTGGAAGACATCTGGCACATTGCCTGGTACATAATATCCCCAGATGCCCACACAGTGGTAGTTTCTTCCCTTTCCCATGGCTTTGGTGCAGATAAAACTGAGATCATGTTCATAAATCATTACAACTGGGGCTCATCCCATACTAGCTGTTCAGCAGTTATGAGTTCGCTCTGCGTCGAGGGCTGTGTCCTGATTCAGAGTGTGGCCCTCAGGTCAGTAGAGCAGGGTTCGAATCCCAGCCCTGTCTACATCTGCCTGTGCAACCCCGAGTCATCTTCTCTGAGCCTCAGTTTCTCCTTCTTTAAATGAGAGTAATAGCAGTCCCCATGAGACGGGATTAGAGGATGTAATTCTATAAGTTGCCGTGACACAGAGCAGGTGCTCAAAAACCGGTAGCTGTTATTATGTGGTAGTTGGGATTATGATCCTAGCACCGAGCCTGGCTCGTAGCAAGCCTTCCCGAAGGTTCTGTCCCCAGTCCATCTCTCTTCCTGTATTGCCTGTCGGACAGCAGATCCCAGCTGGGGATCGTGCTAGGGTCACGGTGCATATTCCCATCCAAATGCCTTAGCAGCTATGCCCTTCTGCACCTTCAGAGGTTTGTAGTGGCAGCTTCAGTCTTGCCAGCGAGCTGGGGGGAGTGGGGGAGTGGGCACCCTCACAGGAGCCTTCCCCTTCTTGTTCTCAGGTGCAAGCATTTAGCTGGGTCCCTCCTGCACAGAGACCTGGGCCCTCTCCTGTCCAATCTTTGCCTGCACTGGCAAATGGGCATATTGGTTGTATGCTGGGAGCCTCCCAAGCCCATGGCTGCTGTTCAGGTTTCTCTGCTGCCACAGGGGCAGGGGGAGTGAGCTCACCAGGCAGGGGAGCAGCAGTGAGCCCGCTCCTCCTTGAGACTCCTGGGTGCCGGGCCCTGCCTCTGGTGCTTTAAATCCATCACCGCACAAACGTTGACAGCCCTGCTCATCGCTGTCATTCTTCCCATTTTACCAATGAGCAGTGCGGGGCTCAGAGTGCCTGGTAGCCCTCGCTTCAGCCGGTCCAGTGCTAAGAAAGCAGCCACGCTGGGATTCAAACCCTGGTCAGCTGACTCTAAGGCCCAGGTTCTTCTAGAACACAAGCTGCTCCCAGGTGCAGACAGCATGGACTTGAGAGCTGAGTCTTGGTGGCCCCTGGCAGACAGGGCAGACGGGTTCTGTTTGATTTGCAGAGTAGACTTCTGATTTTATTTAACGGAGCCAATATTTTTAAATTGGAAGATTTTATATAAAAATTCAGATTTCCAGCTTCTGTAGAGAAAAACAGAGGAAAAGCTCTAGCAGCACGGACTTCAAATTTCTGCCTGGCGACCGCCCTCGAGCTGAGCTGAGCTGCCCCCGCCATGGGGTGTGGCTCTCCTGTTTGCCCCTACCCCCAGCACCCTACACCCCTGCAGGCCAGCCTGCCCTGGGGACATTTACGTTCGTGATCCCCAACCTTAGCAGCGCCTCTGAGCGGTAGACAGAACGCTCACAGCCATGTAAATGTGAATGTTTTCCTGGTACTTGGGAATGTTCTGTAAAATCCGTCATTATCCACTGTGCCGGGCACATCTACAAAGCTATCACGTGATTCCCACAGGAAGGCCTGCCTCTCCTCCCCCACCGGAAGACCCTGGAGGGCTTCAGGGTGAATAGACAAAGCCCAGCTTGGGTTTCCCCTTCCCAGCTGATGACATTCCTGGACTTGAGGAGATAACGACCCTGCAGGAGAAGCCCCGTTGATGGGCTCCCCTGCAGTGGGGTCACTTCCCTGGCTGGTGGTCCTCCGTGCTCCCCAGAAGGGCCTTTCCCAGTCACAGCACAGCGAGGAATGTTCCCCTTTCTGCTTCCAGTTACTCCGAGTGTCTCAGACACACACAGAAAAGCAGAGAACAACCTCCCAGCTGGCAGCCCCCTATTGGCCTCCTGGCCTTCAAGAGGATTGCAAAGTTTTGAGAGAACAAGTCGAAAATGGATTCTTCCTAATGCAGCATCAGGGATAAACTGAGAGGCTACAGTATCCATTCTTTCACCCAGCAGACATTTTTTGTGCACGTACTCGGTGCCCTCAGAAGTTCCCAGGCTGGTGAGAATTCCCATGTGCCAGCCACGGCGGGCCAGGGTCGTGAGGGCTGCGATGGGGTGTCAGTGCAGAGGGATTGCAGGGAGGGAGGATGCTTGGCAGCCTCCAGCAGGTAACAGGGGCTTCTCAGAGGTGCCTGGAAGATCTGCCAGGCATTTCCAGAGAACACCTGGGTGAAGGAGTTCCAGGCAAGAGGGACAGCCTGTGCAGAGGCTCTGAGGACAAAGTGTGACTCCAGGATCTACAAGTGAGCCTCTAGGCTGGCTACGTTGTTTTTCCTTTCTTCCTCTGCTGTCTTAAGGGGTGGTGTGTGCACTCCTACCTATGCCAGGTATGGTTCATCAGGGAGACAGGCATGCAACCAGCCATGGTACAGTAGCGTGGGAAGCAATAACCCAAAGGGCGGTGGCTGCACAGAGGAGGGGCTGGCGACACGGTTCCTGGGGTCTCTGTTTGCACTAAACTTCTGGCCCTGCCAGACCTCATACACTTTTATCCCCTTTGGTGGTAGTTGTTGGTGAGGAAACCCAGCCTTTGTGAGCCTGCTTTAAGTGGCCTGAAGAGTGGGCTTCTGAGAAGATGCTGCGGTCCAAGGCAACGTGGGGCCTGCGTGAGCTGTAGAGCCCCTCATTCCAGAGCCCCAAGCTAAGGGATGCTGTAAACCTGCCCCAGCTCATTCCATGGTCCGCTTTATGCCCCCAGTGAAAGCCCCTCTGGAAAGTCAGAGCCCTCATGAGGTGCAGAAATGTGCCCCTACTCCTGGGCTGGGGTGCTAGGTCCCTCAACGCTGGAGACCCTCTTTATAGAGCCACTGAACATCAGAGCAGGAGGGAGCAATGTTGGTCCTTGAAGCCCAGGAGGACTAGGCGGGTGACGAGGAAGGGGGAAAAGGGCAAGTGAGCATGGACAGTAGTCCTGGGGCAGCAAGCAGTGAGGTGATGAGCTGGAATTACCAGTGTTCTGGGAGCAGAATAGCAATTAACTACACGATTAATGTAGTGTAATGTACATGCTTCTTGAGTGTGAGTTGAAGCAATCAGAGATGAAGCTCCAAATGCAGGTAGAGCCCGGACCAAGAAGAAAGCTTGGAGTGCCATCCCGTGGGCAGTGGGGTACCCAAGAAGAGCCTTCAGCCAGAACCATGGCGTATGAAGACACAAAGAAAGATGGGGGTGGGGTGAGGTGGGAGATACGAAAGCTGGAACTTTCAAGTCTGGGGCTGAGCGGAGCTGAGAGCTGTCTTCACAGATGAAGGCTGCCATTGGGAGGAAGTTAGAACTTCCACGTGGCTTCGGAAGACAGAAGGAGCATCAGCGGTTCACATTTACAAAGGGGAAGATTTGGTTCCTCGACTTCCTAATGATGGGGTGGGTGGCTGTGGTGGGCACAGACATGTCACGCCGGGCTGCAGCGACCTCGGCCAGAAATATCGTGGGGAAGAGTTCTGCCTTAGGTGAAAAGTTAAACCAGATGGCTCCCAAGTTTTCTCCCCAACCAAGATTCTAAGGTTTTGCAACTCCATAATTTTTAGGGCTTTCTGGGACCTTCTGAATCTTTCCTGCCTGACAAGACTCCCAACCCTATTGACTCCAGACATGCTGTGGCCTCACACAGCCTGCAAGTGTGTGTGTGTGTGTGTGTGTGTGTGTGTTTGTGTGTGTGAGGCAGACAGGCAGACAGAGAGACAGAGATTTTCACCATGGAGATAAAGGCAAAGGAAGTTGACTTGCCCCTTTTTTTTTCAGATTTGACAACAGAGCTTTTCTCCCCTGTGGACCTTAACCAAGTCATTGTCAATGGAAACCGATCCCTGCCCAGCCAGCAGCACTGGCTTTTCAAACACCTATTTTCACTGCAGCAGGCAAATCTGTGGTGTCTTTCTCGTAAGTATCCTTAGACCTCCTCCTCCTTCTCCACCCTGTGGTCAGGCATCTCAGGCCTAGTTTAAAAACTCTTGAGACACAGATATGATCAAATTCAATAGCATAACTCAGGGGTCACTTCAGTGTTAGTGTCATGGGTGATACAGAAGACAGGACATAACCCATATCTTCAAGAAGCGAATCGTGTAGTTAGTCTCTACTCTGCTCTTAGAACCTATCATCCACCCATCCATCCATCCATCCATCCATACATCCATACATCCATTCATCCATCCATCCACCCATCCATCCATCCATCCACCCATCCATCCATCCACCCATCCATCCATCCACCCATCCATCCATCTATCCATCCATCCATCCACCCATCCATCCATCCACCCATCCATCCATCCACCCATCCATCCATCTATCCATCCATACATCCATACATCCATTCATCCATCCATCCATCCATCCACCCATCCATCCATCCACCCATCCATCCATCCACCCATCCACCCATCTATCCATCCATACATCCATACATCCATTCATCCATCCATCCTTTACCTAACAGGCACATGCTCTGTTGCACAGGTGCTATGATCTAGGCCTTGTGTTTCACCTTGGGAATAAGAAAATAAAAATCAGCCATATGCCTCCCCATTAGGGAGCTCACGTGTGCCAGTGGCAAAGTCTGACACGGGACTGGGAACAGGGGAGATTGTTCACAACGCCACCAAATTTTACATCCTGTGGTCTGTGGTCTGAGGTCCTGACTGCCTCTGAGATGGTCCTGGGCAGATCCAATGGAATTTTACCCTCTTTGCTGCCATATTGCTGAGTTTCCAGCTGACCCCTCACCCTCTTGAACTTTGCCTTTTTTTGGAGCCACTGGACTCCCTGTTTCATGCATGGCCCTCTCCCCAGCTAGGAGAACCCTAGTGTTTTTCTTGGGCCTTCCAGACTGGACAGCCTTGACTGACCTGGGCCTCTTCCCTGCCTGGGAAGAGTCCCCACAGGGCATTTCTCCCAGAAGGTCCTGTAGAGGTAACCCTCCACTGCTGGCCTCCCTAGGACTAACACCCAACTCTTCTCTTGCCTGTAGGCTGTGTCCAGGAGCCCTCTTTCTGTCAGCTGGCAGAGGTAACAGACAGTGCACCCTTGTACTTCACCTGCACCCTCTACCCAGAGGCCCAGGTGTGTGATGATGTCATGGAGTCCAGTCCCAAAGGCTGCAGACTGATCCTGCCCCGCAGGCCAAGTGCCCTCTTCCAGAAGAAAGGTGAGTGCTTGGTTGGATCAACCCAAACTGCGTTTTTAGTGGGCTGCTGGCTCTGTGGCTTTACAAATATCCAGATCAGTTCTTCTTCTTTGAAAAATAGACTTCCCTGGCGGTCTAGCTGTTAAGACTCTGCGCTTCCACTGCAGGGGGTACGGGTTCAATCCCTGGTGGGGGAGGTAAGATCCCGCAGGCTGTGTGGAGAGGCCAAAAAAAAAAAATGTCTAAAAGTAAAGTTACCCAGGCTTCTTGTAGAGATGCAAAGGCATTTAGAAATGCAGCAAATTGACTAGAGAGAATAATCTCACTCTGGAATCCCACTGCTCATAGAAATCATGTTTTTTGCACATAGCAGGTGGAATTCCAACTGGCCTTTTATTATAGAAAATCCCAACAACTGTGGCTTCAGCAAGATAGAAGTTGATTTTACCCCTTTGAGAACATTAATGATACTATTTGGGTGGAGGGGGGTTCACCTTGCCCAGTCTTCATTTCTTCCAGCATGCTGAGATCTTTCATTTACTGTTCTATCTTCCTTGCTGGAGGCCTTTCTCAGGTGTCTGGTGACCCTTGATTTTTCCACTTAAATGTAAGACAGGGGCCCAGAAACTAACTGGGAAGCTCTGAGTGTGTTGTGGGAGCTTGTTGACTTGGGCTTTCTTGGTAGGATAATCTAGTTGGGCCACCCTTTGGGGACTCCCTCGTCCGTATGTCTAGGCCCTTCCTCCAGAGGAATCTTGTAATATCTGGCCTGGGGGCGTGAGCCTGGCTGCTTGTGGTTTAGATGCCAAATAAAATGGGAAAATTAGGGGATCTCAATATTCACCATGTAGACTGAGTGGAAAAATTCCCCGGCTTCAGTGTGGTACCCCCTCCATTACAACTCAACCTGGCACCCCCGAGAGACCCCATCCTTCCATGGTAGGAAGGGGCAGTTGTTGGCTGTGGAAAAAAGAGGAGGGCCTCTGGAGACCTAACTCCTTCTGCAGAAGCTTTCCAGCCCATTCTGTTTTAGCTCACTTTCATCCCACTGCTGCTGATACTGAAACTTTGGGGGATTCCGGAAGGTGTATGGGGTTGCTTCTCAGTTCTTCCCACAGAAAAGTCGAGAATTCAGCTTTCTTAGATTTATTAGGTCAACTTTTACTCCTCTGTGTTTTTTCTAGCTTCCAAAATTTCTCTCTCTCTCCCCTCTCCTATCCTCTTTTGCCTTGGGGGTATATGCCTTTACTATTATTTTAGTGAGATTTGGGGTGGGAGTAGACTGTAAGTATATGGGTTTAATATGCCATCTTAATCAGAAGCTTTCAGTATGGTTTGTATACCTTTGTCCCCCTACAAAGGTATCTTTATGGCTACAGCACATCTCTCCTTACATAATATGTCTTTCTTCCCTCTGTGTAGTTGTACTGCAAGATAAAGTGAAGAATTTTTACACTCGCCTGCCGTTCCAAAAGCTGACAGGGATTTCCATTAGAAACAAAGTGCCCATGTTTAACAAATCCATTTCCAATGGGTAAGCTGTTTCCATTCACTCCCGCCCCACTGCAATACTTAATAATGACCCTTCTGTTTTCATAAAGATGGTGATATATCAGTTAAAGGCACAAGCATAAAAGACTGAAAAACCCAAAGCCAAGGGTGAAAAAGTAATAAGGAGGTAACTATCTAAAAACCATGGCTAAGGTCAGTTACTAATAGTCAGCACAACATTTAGCCCTGAATATCTGGTCAGCTGACGCAAAAGGGAAACACTGACCCGTGTTTTATCAGTTAATACAAGTTATCAAGCATTGTAATAAAGTTGATCAGCGAAGTCTTCCTGTGCTGCGCTCAAAATCCAGAGAGCAAGCAGAACTTTCAACGGGACCATAGGCATATAACGACTTTTAATTTATTTAATTTTTTTCTTTAAAAAATGTATTTTATTATTGATTTAATTAGTCAGCCGTAATTTAGTTGTTTTCATTAAAGGTGATGTTTCTCTCCACCAGTCTGTGGATCTCACCCATCAGAATTACCAGGAGGACTTTTTAAAAAATGCATTCATTCCTGGGTCCTACCCTGGACCTACTGAATCAGCATTTACAGGGGGCTCAGGAATCTGAGTTTTAACTAAGCTCCCCCTGTTGAAGTTACAATTTGAGAGTCATTGATCTATGAATTGTTGATCTACGAAGTGTTGTTGGTTTATGAAACTATGCCATGCTGCTGGCATTTAAGATCTGCTTTTGAAAATGCAGATTAAAAGGTGATACAGGATAGTCTGCCTTGAGTTCTGGCTGGGCACCACCCATGCCGACAGGAAGGGGGACAAGAAGGAGGGTGGGAAACGGGGATCAGTCTGACCCTGGTGCTGGGATGGGCACTGCGGGAGCAGAGCTTGTGTGTCTGGACTCAGGAAAGGGTCGTCATAGAGGGCAGGCCCCCAGAAGTCAGTGGTAGCGATTCAGCCCGCCCCATAGGTCCTGCCCAGCACAAACCTTCAGGCCTGCTCTTTTCCCCTTCCGCCAGCTTCTTCGAATGTGAACAACTGTGTGACGTGGACCCGTGCTGCACCGGCTTTGGCTTTCTGAACGTTTCCCAGTTAAAAGGTAATAATGGTAACTCCCTCTGGTCTGCATACAGCACTTTACAGTCTAGAAAACCCGTTCACATCTACAGTCTGATCTAATCCTCAGCACCTCCTCGTGTGGGTGGGGAAGAGTGCCCTTCATTCACAAATGGGAGGTGGGGGCTTGGAGAGGGGAGGTGGCTAATAAACATGGTAGCTGGGACATGGCTCCTGGCCCAGTGCCCAATCAGCATTACACGACTCTTCTCCCTGACCCAAGTAGCCTTCCTGCCATGGCTCACTTAGCTGTCTTCTGCTCAGCTTTCAAGACCTGGGTCAGGCAGCTTGGTAGGGTGAACTTTGGATCCATCCATAGGATCTGCATTTAAATCTTGATTCTGGACAAGCAACTTAATCTCTCTGAGCCTTGGTTTTCTCATCTGTAAATAGGGATAGAAATGTTATCCTCTTCCTAGGGCTGAGTGAGGACGAAGGAGTATGATGCAAACACAGCCCCAGCATAGCCCTAGGCACACGACAGGTCTGTGCTGTCTCCATCGATGTCCTCTTTGGTCAGAAGCTCATTAGGGTAGCGGGTTTTTCATCATTGACTAAGATCGTCACTGGAATGGTGTGCTGCACCTCAAAAGTCTGCTGAAGAATGAGTTTGCAGAATTCCTCTCATTCCGTTAGAATCTTCCATCATGATCATTTCCCTGGTCCTCGTTATTTTTTGCTCCAGGAGGAGAGGTGACATGCCTAACTCTGAACAGCTTGGGAATTCAGATGTGCAGTGAGGAAAATGGAGGAGCCTGGCGCATCCTGGACTGTGGCTCTCCCGACACTGAGGTCCGCACTTATCCCTTCGGGTGGTACCAGAAGCCTGGTAAGTGATATTCTCCGAGCAGCTACATGGACATCTTTAGTTGACTGCTTCTCAACTTATGTTAGGATGATGTCCTTGGCCCCGGGAGGAGATTAGTCAGGATTCAGTAGGTGCAAGCAACAGAGACAGATTCTATTTAACTTAAGCAGAAAAGGGACGTATTGGAAGTCTGCTTGTAGACTCAAAGGAAAGATGTCCAACTAGGTCTCAGCTCCGTGGATGTATTCAGCAGGAGTGAATGGACAACCTCTTCAGTGTGACACTGTCTTCCTCAGTCTGCCCCAGAGGGTTTTGGTGGTTGTGTTCAAGCTTTAAATTTAAGGGAGAGAGTCTGGCCCTGGCCTGGTCCTTGCCGTAGAAATGAGAGTAACAGGATGGCTGACCTGGAGGAACCTTAGAGGTCTGTAACTTTGATTTCACATTCTGCATATCACCCAACACAATGCTTTGCCCAAAGTAGGAAAGGAGAGGAGAACTGACATTCCTCATGTGCCCACTGTGTGTCCGCATGTGTGCTGCGGCTTCTACACGGGTTATACAATATATTACTCAATGCCTCCATGGAGTAGACATTATTTCCTCCATTTTAAGATGAGGAGAGTATGGTGTAGACAGTGGAAGTTATTTGACCCAAACCACATAGCCGTCAAGAAGTATAGTCAGGTCGCAAACCCAGCTCTCAAGACTCCAGACTTCACTCTTCCCCTTTACCTGCTGCCTCCTGGCAGGTCTCCCATATGGCATGAGTGACTGTATGTGAAACTGTCTGGACACATTGCCTGAATGGTTTTCCCCCAGCTCAACTCAAACAACCATTTGACCAATAAACTGAAAAAATAAAGTTAATAAACGAAACCAGCGGTAGGTTGACCTCTTGTTCCAGAGCTATGTCCAGCCCGAGAGGCTTGGGATGGGGCTTTTTGGTGGAATCTGGTCCTTGACATTTGTTCATGAGCCTACTAATCCCCGAGTCATTCTGTGGCTTCAAGGCAGAGTCTTTTGGGGTTGATTGTTACCAGGCTGAAAAGAATCTTCCTTGCGGATGTCTACTTTGAGCATCCTGTGACTTGATCTGAGTTCACTCTATTTATTACTTTTATTTTATTTTAACATCTTGAATTGTTTTAAGAAGAACATCAGGAGTGTATGATGAAACATCCTCAGTGGGTTTCTATTTAGGGGGGAGGGATGTGCCATATAGAGGACGGGGAGTGAATGCCTGCCTAGGATGGTGGCCCCGCAGGAGATCCAGTGCCGGCTCTGGGTATTTAGGGCCTTCAGAACTGAACTCTCAGCCCACAATGCCTCCTCGCCCAGCTGTCCTCCCACACCTCTTCCCATCTCCCCACCCCACCGAAAGCTGGAAAATGTCATTTTTCATCTTTCTATTGCCTAGGGAAGAATTGGATAAAAAGAGGTGAAGAAATAATTCATTTGTTCAGAAATATGGGAATCATATCAGAGGGTTACAACATCTGGCAGGAGTTAGCAAGGAAAAGAACCCAAGGTGCTTATTGCCCCCACTTTTTCCATCTGTTCTGTTTCTTTTTATCTGACTGTACAGACCACTGACTTTTTCCAACGTATATTCTGTGGGGTCAGGCTGGGGACTCAGGAGTTCTGACCAAGAACTGCAGGGCAGGGAATTACAAATTCATTCAACAGACACTGACCGAATGTCAGCCATGCCCGGGGGCCTCTGGTTTTACAAATCCAGCCTCTAATCCCTGGGCTCTTACTGTGTGCCTGGCTGGATGCCAAGCACTTTATAAGTGTTATCTCACCTAATCCTCATAACCGCTGTTAGCTGAGGTTCAGGGAGATTAAGTCACTTGCCCAAAGTCACACATGGCAGGAAAATGACAGAATTTGGACCCAGAATTTTTGGACCTAGTCAGAAAGAACTGGGTCCAAATAACCAACCATATAACCATATTATATGGCTATACTCAGCCATATGACATATTCACTGTGTTATATGGCTGAGTTGGAATAAGAAATGATTCCTGTCCTCCAGGCGCTCGCAACTTGAGGAGGAGTTACAGCCTGTAGATAAATAAGCCGTTCTAGCTCTGGATTGCTCATGTCGTAAATCTAGAAGTTTTCAAACTTTACTGAGTGTCCATACTGGGTCCTGCACTGTGCTGGGCACTAGGAAGTGTGGGGTTAATAAGATGTAGTCATTTTTTTCTTAGGCGCTCACATCCTAGTGAAGAAGATGCGGGCACATTTGATTAATTGTAGCATCATAGGCTCAGTACTAGAACAGTCATATGCATGAAGTGCTGTGGGAAGATGGGAGCAAGAAATTAATTCTGCTTCAGACTGGTGGAAATCCATTACTGAAAGCCTCCTACACCCTCCTTTATGCTTCAGGGACCACCTCCTGCAGGCTCTGGCCCGCTGGTCTGGAGCTGCCCAAGCAGGCAGGTTTTCACCCTGCATGCCGCCTGCTTTCTGTGTTTGGGTGAGTGGGGAGAAAAATCGAAAAATGCCAAAATGGCGTCAGTCTCTCAGGACCCGTAGGTGAGAAACACCTCGGGATGCACATGGCTTATGGCCATTCTGGTGTGAGTGGCTCTGAATTTTCCATTTCAGAAGAGGGCCAGCTGCAGGGGTTCTGGTGGCCTGGTGTGACCCATGACTCTCCATCGGAGCAGAACTAGGTCCTCACTGGTCAGTCTTTTTCCCTTAAGTCGTCTTCACCACCCATTGCGGGTGGTGGGCTAAGTCTTAAGACTTGATGGATCATCTCCTCCTAAGACCCAGGCAGAGAAAAGGAACCTTACTCAGGGAAACTGGTTCGATAAATTAGACCATTCTCTCCGCTGGGTCACATTGACCTAGTGCAAAACCACCTTCCGATTTGTGATATATTTTGAGCCAAAACACACTCATCTTCTGGATTCTGAACCTTAGATGGTGGTGTATTCTGTTTTCTGTAGCAGACAAAACTTCCCTAGTGTAACGTTGGAAAGTCCCAACAGGCAAGCTGACAGCGTCCTTACTTTCCCCACATCCTTATCTTTGTATTATTATTTTTTTAATTGAGTGGTTAGATTTTTTTTTTTTTACATCTTTATTAGAGTATAATTGCTTTACAATGGTGTGTTAGTTTCTGCTTTATAACAAAGTGAATCAGTTATACATCACACACAATAGTAGGAAGTAGGGCCCCTGCAGGGCCAGGGAAGCCTGCACAGCGGGGGACCTGAGCCTTGAAGGATGACCTCTCTGTCAGCACAGGAGACACGGATTTTTTACAACGGAATTCTTGCAAAGAATTTCCGTTAACAGGCTTTGCCCTCACTTCAAATCCATGGTTTGGTCATTTAGTGTACTGGCATCTCTGTTGAGTGATGAGCACAGACCCCTGATTTGACTGCAGGCTGAGAGCCAGACACAAAGAAGGTAACACGGGTCCTGTTTCTGAAGAATGACACTGAGGAAGGGGAAAGGAAGGGCTATTTGCTCCTACTATGTGTCAAACACCATGGAAGCATCAGGGGTAGAAGGTCCTCCCCAAAAGCGTTTAGCCTGGCTGGGGAGGCAGAAGTGAGAGACATGAACGTCTCTCAAGCACTTACTAATGTCAGAAACAACTCTCCAGCACTCTCCCTGCATTCACTTACAACGCCTGTGGGGCTGGTACTCTCCTATCCCCTCACCAGGAGGTAATTATTCCCTCTGTATCAGAGAACTACTCAGCCCTGTGGCTTGTGTTACGGTGGGGGGGACCCACGGGGGCTTCTGAAGCAAAAAAGGGGAGCAAGAAATTTTGTTCTATAAGGGATTATGCAAAAGCCACTCTGGGGGAAAATCTGGGCGTAGATAAAGGAAAGCTGGGTGAAGGGCACAGTGGCCGCTGCGTAGGGATAGTGGGTGGGGTGGCCGTGGTCCTGCCCTGCAGCCCCGGGGGCCGCAGAGACCTGCACACGGGCAACATAACCCTGGTACTGGGCTGTGTTCTCAAAACAGAAGTGGGAGTTGAGTCTCCTAGGATCCAGGAGAGAGGCACAAACCTAGAGCAGGGAGCGCCCAGAGGGGCCCCCAGAGAGCCTGCAACCGTGTGCTTTCTGACTGCTGTCCACAGAGAACAGAAATTTGCATGGGTCTGAGCACCAAACTGAGAGGCTCAGGCCAAGCAATTATGATGCAAATGAGGCTGTTGGCAGCCACTTTCCAACAGCAGGACCCAACGAGGACGTATCTTAGCAACCAAGGTGGGAGTGCAGGGTAAGAAGGCTGCTCTGCAGTCCAGCTGCCCCAGAGCTCAGGGCTGCCTGGAGGGGGCGGCCTCTGGGGCACTGGTACCTGCTGCTCTCGGAGAACTGGGCTGCCATTCGCTCCGCAGCTGTGCGTGACTTGCAAGTGGGGCAGGATCTTTGGTTTGTTTACAAAGTCAAATGCGGCATCTAAAAAAAACAGCCGAAGCCTCACACTTCCTTTGTTCTTCTGTTAAGCAAATGTACTTGGACCCTGTAGCTATTCTAGATATGGGAAATGGAAAGGAGATGACCAGCTCTTCTCATTATGCCTCTCTGCAGCCCATGTAGAAACCACCACACGTAGGAGAATTTACTGTGCAATCCGCTCTTCACATCATCACTCACATCCCCTCAAGAGTGTCTGCCATTTACCTAGCACGGAGTGGGCTCCAGGGCTAGGCTAGTGTTTCGCAGGCAACATCTTATTTGGTCCCCAAAGAATGTGATGAGGTTGGGTCTATCCTTACCCGCATTCTCTGCTGTGCTGGCAAATGTGTTACAACTGGGGAGGGTGGCGGGGGCCCTGATTTGTTGTTTTGTAGCAGTTGCCACTTTCCGTGGTGTAAATACTCCAGCCACGGCCCATTTCATGCCACCAGCTTGATGTCACTGAAAGCAGAGCTGGGAAGAAGCAGAAGGGTTACCATCCATCTGTTTAACAAGCATGAATTAGCTGAGCAACTTGCTCAAGGTTACACGGTATGATTCTCTGTAGGGGCGTCCCCAGGGACGGAGTCCTTCCCAGGGGCTGAGGCTCAGTGCCCCGCGGCCCAGGGAAGCTGAGAACTTTCAGGGCTCAGCTATTCCTGTACAGTGAAGAAGGTCCCACCCAAAGGGCCGACAGCCCCCCGTCAGGAAACACTGATGGAGGATGAGGAAGGGTAAGTAGAGCAGCAGCAGCCCCAGAACTATGTGATGAATGCCTGGCTGAGACGCGCACACAGTAATTCTCCCTGCGGGTGTGTGGCAGCTCGCCTCACTGTTCTCACAGCAGTAGACGTATACGGTTTCCAGTGTTTCGTTAGTGCTGTAAAAATGTTTCCTTTGCAAACCGAGCTTGCTTTGAATTTCCAGATAAATTTCCAGAAGCAGAATTACTGGGTCCAAGGGTGTGGGCATCTGAATGCCCTCGATGTAGATTCATCAGATTGTTTTCTGAAGATTGCACTGACTCTCAGGGTCTTTGCTCTGAGAAAGCGAAGATGGACATTTAAATAAACAAGCTGGGCCCCTGGGTGCTGTAGAGCATGGTGGGTGGTTCTGAGTCATTCTGAGTTTTGTGGGAGGAGCTCACAGAATGTTGGGTGACAGGAGCCTTAGCTCAGCAACCCTCAGAGTGAGTCCCTGGACCAGCAGGGTCAGCCTCACCTGGGAACGTGTTAGAAACGCCGGATCTCAGGCCCCAGCCCACACCTGCTGAACCAGACAGTCAGCAGATGGGGCCAACGTGGTGTGTGTCATCAAGCCCTCCAGGGGATTCCAATGTCTGCCAAAGGATGGGAACCAGGGCCATAGAATGATGACCAGGAGCAGGTGCTTCTAGGCAGATGGAGTCAAGCAGGAGAGACACACGACAGCTGGGGGCTCAAGAACTCAGGGAGGCTGGGTCGTGGCATGTCTGACCAAAGTGAGGAAGGCGGCGGAGGGGATGGGATGGGAGGGAACCCAAACCGGGACTTCGGGGACCAGAATAGAGCATGACTCTGACTCGAGGCTTTTCATGGAGGCAGACAAGGCCAAGAGTCAAGGACAAGGGTGTGTCACTGTGAAAGGGCGATATTAAGAGTGAATAGTGGGGCTTCCCTGGTGGCGCAGTGGTTGAGAGTCCGCCTGCTGATGCAGGGGATGCGCGAACTGTATGCCCAAAGGTTTACATACAACAACTCATCTAAGCCTCACAACCCTGAGAGAGGTACTGTCATTACCCCCATTTTACAGACAAGGAAACTGAGGACAGGGAGGTGAAGCAACTTGCTCAAGGTCACACAATCTCACCCTGGGTTGCTGACCCTTGACTGTGAGCCCCACCCATGACCCTTGACCCCTGACCATGCTACACCATAGCTCAGAGAGGGAGAAGATCTGACAGCACTCCTAGTTTGGGCCACTGGAAGAAAAGGATGCTGAGGCTTTGAAGATTTTGATTTGTTCAGTAAGGGAAGAGGAAGGGGAAGGGGATAATGGGCACTCACGGGTCACCTGTTGGGTCTGCACGGTTTCTCATTTAATTCTGACATGATCCTCATGTGCCAACGCCAGAACTGGGTACAGAGGAAGCCAGGTAACTTGTCCATCTGCCCTGCTTCTAAGAGGCATATGGAGGTTCGAGCCCAGCTCTGTCTGCCCTCCTACTCCAGGCTCCGTCCACCTGCCACACAGCCTGTGGTGAATAGCGGCCGTCTAGTGAGCTCTCACCCTGTGTCTGGCCCTACACTACCTCCTGTCATGCCCACAGCCATTCTCAGCATATGTTGTGTCATCCTCAGGGTACAGATGTGGAAACTGAGGCCCAGAGAGGCTAAGTGCCCTCCCTGAGTGAGTCAGTTAAGCCATGGTGGTGGGCGTTTCACTTGTTCACTGTGTGTCCCTGGGTGCTCACTCTCTGGAACATGGTAGGTCTGCACTTCTTCTCCGCTGGCTTTGGAAAACGATGTGAAGATGACGAGTGCTGTGTGTCACTCGTCGGCAAAGCTGTGAGAGCAGGAGTGAGGTCCCCTGCCGCAGCGTCTGTGAGGCAGGGGCTTGATGGCGCCTCCCTGGCCTGGGCCTCGAGGGAGGGTGACACAGAGGAGAGAAAGCAGCCCAGCTGCAGTGAGTGTGTGGTGCCAGGTTGGTTTAAGCCCCTGAGATGTCAGGACGTCCCTTCAGCACAGCCTAGCCCGTTCTGACCAGGCGGGAGTGGTGCCGGGCACTGTGGGCCCACCGTCTGCCTTCCAAGTTTGACTTTTCTGTCACCAGGTTGGACCTCTAGTCTGCCTTTCAGGACTCAATGATCGAAAGGGTGAAAAAGAGCTAAAGGGCTGCCGTTGTCTTCTTTTGCAGTTGCTCAAAATGACGCTTCCGGTTTTTGCCCTTCGGTGGCTTTGCCTCCCCTCACAGAGAGCGGTAAGTTCATTGTCTTCCTAATTTCTCCGATGTGATGCGGCCTCATCTTTCTCCTTGCTTTTGTCCCGCAGTTTATAGCTCCCACGACCCTCTCACATCCATGAACTCAAGCCCCTCTCAGTTCACACATGCATAGAGAGGGCCAATGCCAGCAGCACATCGCAGCAGTTTACATGCCAGCCAAGGAGTGCGTCCAACTGGCCGCAGAGCGCGGCGGGAGCCCAGTCCTCCTGCTTTTCATTCTAAGGTTTGTTGCACCCTGTTGTGTAGTGACTAGGCCTGCACAAGCCCGGGGCCGTGTCAGGAAGAGTAGCGCTTGGGAACTATGTGCAGAGGAGTCGGGGCTCCGAGCCGTCGGTGCCCCGTGCAGCACAGTGACATCTGAGGCCGGGCGCTGGCCCTGATCCCAGGAGCACCACCTGGGCTGAGGCTGCCATCTCCTTCTGCACATGGCACCATCCCCACCACACACACCCTGTCTGGCGGCAGGAAGCGCGGGGCGGTGGTCGCCATGGGACCGGGCAGGGCAGCGTGGGCTTCGCTGCATGTCCCTTTTCTGCTTCCCCTTAGTCAGGAAATGAGAGGCTGTCATCATTCCTGTCCTGTGACATGATGTCTGAGGGGCACTAGATGTCTGTCATTATGGTCCTGGCTGAAGGGACAACATGTAGCTCGCGTAGGAGAGAATCATTTGTCATCAAGGCTGGGCTGAGAGTATAAATGTCCTCAACCATGTTGTCACTTCCTTCCCTCAGTTACAAGAGCTGACTTAGTGTGTATTTTTTTCCCCTGAGCATTCTGTACAGAATATCGATGTCTACATAATATCGATGTCTACAGAATATCGATGTCTCTAAGACATTTGATCTTCACACCAACCTCAAGGGGCAGGTCCTATTTTCCTATTTGTTAATTACAGAAAAATTCAAACAATGCTGAAATACAGAAGGAAAAAATCACAGAATTATTTAGAAGTTACTCCATGTCAGTTCATACATTGGTTTATTTCCTAATCTCCTTAGACTTTTCTGTATGGAAAAGTAGTTGTAATCTTGCTACAATGTTACGTGTCTTGTTTTTACCTAATATTGCATCATGTGTATATTTCCAAACAGTTATATATGTCTAAGCCATTCATGTATGCATGTGTATATTCATTCATTCATTCATTCATTCATTCATTCATTCATCTGTCTATGTTCTTTGCCTTAAAATGCTCCCAATCTGGTGATGAAGAAACAAAGACAGTACAGTGATCAACCACGGTTGTCACATTATCCTACTAGGTCGACGCACTTGCGTTCACTAACTCATTCCTCTATTTCTGGGCATTTGATTGTTTTTGACTCTTCACTATTACGAAAATACCACAAGAATACCTTGGTACATAAAGCTCTTTCCAATGTTGAGATTATTTCCTGGGGGCAGACTCTCCAAAGCAGAATTACTGGGTTTGAAAACTCTAGATTTTTTGACTCTAGATCTATATTGCCAAATTAGTCCCAAACACTTGTTTGTTGTTGCAGACTTACTAGCAGTGAATCAAAGTGGTTTCTTTTTTGTTGTTGTTTTTTTAATAAATTTATTTATTTTATTTATTTATTTTTGGCTGTGTTGGGTCTTCGTTGCTACGCATGGGCTTTCTTCAGTGGCAACAAGTGGGAGCTACTCTTCATTGCAGTGCACGGGCTTCTCATTGCGGTGGCTTCTCTTGTTGCAGAACACAGACTCTAGGTGCTTGGGCTTCTGTAGTTGTGGCTCGCGGGCTTTAGAGCACAGGCTCAGTAGTTGTGACACACGGGCTTAGTTGCTTCGCATGTGGGATCTTCCCAGACTAGGGATCGAACCCGTGTCCCCTGCATTAGCAGGCGGATTCTTAGCCACTGCGCCACCAGGGAAGTCCCTCAGAGTGGTTTTTTTTCCATCATGTGCTTAGAATCCTTAAGTATTATCACTAAAAATATCATTTATTAAATTTACGGATAAAGAAAACTTCCGTACCTAATGTCAAATGCATATATTAGATAGGAATCGATCAACACATAAACCTCTTCAGGTGATTTTACAATGCTTCCAGTCTGTTTTTGCTAAAATTTGTATTACTGAGACTTGAGTTACTAACAAAAGAAAGAAAAGGTGTAGAATTCCACATCTCCCTTCACACACACACAAAGTCTATGGAGCTGAGTAGATGTTTTGAAGGCGGAATGAGATGTCACGGTATTTTCAAATGTGCCTTTGACGAGTGTGATCTGAAAGCAGGAGAGATGGGGGGCCGACATTCCACGTGTGCTTAGAGCTTCCAAGTTGGAATTAAGAGGTTGAGCATGTTCCTTTGACGGGAGTCAGAGGGAGGACATCATTCTGCCCTCGGGGTATTGGTATGTCTATGTGATTGTGACATGGATTGTGTGCGTGTGCACGTGTGTGTGTGCTCACACTTGCATGTATATACCAAGCATACGTAAAACCCTCATCTTTATGCACTTTTTATTCGGGGAGAAAAGGAAATATTTATTAAATACCAAGCAGTTCATAAATCATTTAATGCTCAGAAGAAAGTTAGATGGTAACAAGGTCAATTTTTCAAATAAGGAGACTGAAGCTCTGTTAGGTTAAATGATCAAGCTGGGATTGGAACCCACATGTGCCTGCCTGGCCCCCCTCAGAGTTAGATGAAAATATTTGGTTTGAACTTCTGGAAAGGGTGACAGAGATGGACTTCCCAGCCCCAGACTTGTCGGAAGACCTAAAGTCTCAGCCTTGTTTCTTTTATGAGATTGTGTGTATAAGCTGCCCATTCAAAGCCTCTTTGAAAATGGGATTCTGATGAGCTGATCGGTCGATGGGGATGGTGAAGCCCAAGGTGGCTTGTGAAATCTCAGGGGCCTGTCTTGGGTACATACACTCTAAACGCTTGGTCTATGTTGCTCCCGAGAAGGCTTCAGACACATTAACGGGTGGGGGGCGGGGTTTGAAGACAGCGGGAGTTTGTCAAATGGGTGTTTCAGAAAGTCTTTCCAAAGAGACTGCACGTGCAAAGGCCCAGGACCACAAAACAGCCTGAGGCATTCAGACATTGGAAACGGTCCAGGGTGGTGGGCCTAGGGCTGTCAGTGGGAGAGGCAGAAGATGATCAGTAGAGAAATGCTGTAGCTTGAACATGGAGCCGGCGTGGGACTTCGTACTGGGTTTGGAACTAGACCTTGGCAAGGTCTCTTGGGAGCGCTAGGGTGGGCATGAACAGAGAAGCGTGTTATGGCAAAACAGATTCCTCTTTCACTTCAATTTAGTTCAATTTGGTGAATATCTATTTTGGAAAATGGATTCTGAATTGTCACTTACGTTCCAGGAAAGGTGTGCTGTGTTGAAGGTCTTGTTTGCAAAGAGAGTATCCCACCTACTAATTAGGAGAAAGGCACAGGAAGAAAGAATTTAAGGAGATGAGCCACTTACCAAAGTGAAGCCACTTCCAGTGGCAGTGGGAGCCTGGGGAAGGCTCCCCCCAAATTCACCACAGACAGTGAAAGCACCCAGGCACATCATGGCCAGTCTGTGCCATAAAGGCCAGTGTGCATTTGTCAGATGGCCAGGAGGGGGCAGGGGGCATCCTGGGCAGAGGGCAGTGCATGGACAGAATCCCGGGGCCTGCATTAGCACCGCACATGCAGGGAAATACAGGTAGCTCAGGACTGCAGGGCCAGGAGGGAGGCTGGACAGGGAGGGGACTGGGGCCAAACATTCGAGTGCCTTGGGTACCACAAATCCTTGAAGGGTTTTAAGCAGTTCCATAATGAGCTTTAAAATGACTCAAACGCTCCCCCTTAGGGCTGTGTGGGAGATGCACTGGTGCCTGACGAGCGAGGCTTTGAGAGAACGAGGACAATTGCGTCGTCTGTATGTAGAGTGCCGTTGTACGCTCTTTAGGGAAACGTTGTATGCTTTTTTAAACGGGCAAAACAGTAAAGGTGATATTTCTTCATAAGAGAAAATGTCCATTGCTTCTTAAAAGACCCATGACAACCCAGCTCAGGGTTAGCATGAGATGTCTTTTCAGATGTTGGACCCTGTCTGTAGGATGACCACTGTCTGCCCCCTCCTGCAGGCCAAATGGGGGGCGGGGAGGTCTTCCAAGGGCTAATTCCCAGGAGAATTGACGTTTTGCTTGTCATCCACTATCTCAGAAGCTCTTCTCTTAGAGGTGCCATTGAAACAAATTTAGATTATCTAGAGTATTTAGATTGCAAGCGAGGGGAAAACACAGATGTGAGTCTTTAAAAAGTTATACCTGTACTCTTAAGTTCCTTTCACCTGAGGAACTTCAAAATACCCTTTAAAAAATGCCCCAGCCCTTGACTGTGATCACAGGTTGCTACCAGCAGATCGAGGCTGTGGGTGAAGCGGCAGTTGAGAGGGTGTGACGCATGGCTGAGAGGGATGCCTGGTGAAAGTTTGCCCTGCTCAGCGTCACCGGCCTGGAGCCCAGTGACAGTAACAAAGCTGTCCCTGGGTATATGGAGATAGAAGTGGCCACACCAGCAGTCTTTTTTGGGACCTGCGATTTGTAGTCAATCACTTTTGTCTGCCTTGCCTCTGGCTTTTCACAGCTGTGCCAAAGGGTTGATAGAATTCAGTTGATCTTTTCTGCAAATGTTTTCCACTAAGCTGGAGACAGAGTCGTGTGATCCTAAAAAATGTCAGCACTGGCAGGAGTGTGTGCATCACCTAATTGAGGGAAACATCGGGGCATTCTGGTGTGGAGATGAGATTTGAAGTCCGTCTGCCCAGCTTCCAATCCTGTTCCATCACTTAACACATGGGTACTCTGGGGCCAGATTCCTCAGCCTTGGCCTTCGTAAAATGAGGATGATGGTGAAAAGTAAGAAATATCAACCTAGTAGGCTTGTGTTGTGGAATAAAGTAGAAGGCTCGGCACAAAACCTGATAAGAGTGGGTGTTTAAGAAATGTCAGTAATAGTGCCCAAGTCCAAACCCATCTTTTTATAGAGGAGGAAACTGAGGCAGAGAGAGAGAAAGTGACTCTCCCAAGTCACAGCCAGTTAAGGGCAGAGCTATAAAATCATGAATTTTTATATTCCTAGGTATTGAGTGACTTAATATGTCAATCACTATGCTAAATGCTTTCCATATTTTAATCCCCACAACGGCCCTAGGCAGTGTGCACCATTATGTCCATTTTACAGATTTGGAAACTGAGGGTCAGAAAGGCCCAACGTCACATAACTAATGAATGGTAGAGCTGGGGTTCAAACCCAATCTGAATCCAAATCCAGAGTCTCCCCACTGAAGATGCTGACTGTTGCTGGTTGGGTTCCTCAGGAATCAGACTCTGAGTTCAGTATGCAGGTCATTTTTTAAGGGAATGGAATCAAGAGGGGTGGGAGAGGGAAAGAGAAGGGCAGAGGGAGAACTTGAGCTTCAATGTAGCCTTAGAGGAGGCCTCAGCTGACCTCTAGGGATGCTGGGACGATCTTCAAAATTGTTATGCCCTCACGTTGGTCACTCACTGATATGGGCTGCCCTTCTAGGGGTCACTCTCCCTGCAGGGGCTGACAGTGGGGTCTATCTGCCAGCAGCCCTCCTAGTAGCTGGGGAAGAGCCCTTCATTAATGAAGGGGGATCTGGAGGACATCACAGCCTGCAGCCTAGTGGTGTTATACTTTAATAATCTCATCTGGGGCACATTTGAGGGTGGAATGGGTGCTGTTAAAACTGTGCAGGCTGCCCTGCACCAACCCTGGGGCATTGTCACCTGCCTGCTGTAGCCACGAGTCTGGTGGTGCATTAGCCCACACAAGCTAATTCTTAATCCCTTTGGTCCTTGGGCTGAAAGGGCCATGTGAGCAGGCACTGACTCCAAAATTGCCTAATGTTTGTATAAAACTTAAATCTCCTTTCCAAGTACGCACAGAGCTGATGTGCGCACACGCACACAGACACAGACACACACACACAAACACACACTTTCTCTCTGGACCTCACGGTGTACACTCTGTCCCTACTTCACGGGAAGTGCTGTCCAGGGGAAGATCCCGTATCCCAGGGCCCATCAAGGTGAGGCTGGCAGGCACGCACTCTTTCCTACCTTCAGTCTGTCAAGAGTGCTGGGACTAGTTGGTAGCTGCGTGCCCAGACTAACACGTGCGGCCAGGATGCACATCTGCCACGGCCCCGAGGCGCCTGGGTAGCTGTAACTGGCAGGGCTGAGTGTGCTCTGGGCACAGCCTTACATGTGGCAGCTCCCCTGGACCACTTCTCTGCTTCTCTGAGACCCAGGGGCTGTGATGGAAGAACAGCTGGCAAACTGGGATCACAGCCACGACAGACTGAAGGAAAGTGGGACACGTGGGGAAACTGGGCCCCAGCTTGGAAGGCTTCACTTCTCTCCACGAAGCAGGAGGGAGCCTCCGGCCAGCTGGTGAGGTGCTGGATTTGGGACACAGTTATAGTTCCTTCTGCCTCGGCTGCCATTCCCCTGTTCATTCGCTTATTCATTCAACAGGTGTTTAGTGAGCGCTTACTCTGTGCCTGGCACTGGGTGCTGGGGCTACAGCAGTGAACAGAGCCTCAGAAAGCCCGGCCCCATGGAGCCTTCATCCTAGTACATCTTCAGGGCTGGCTCCTCCTCTGCTCTGAGCTAACATCACCGCCTCAAAGAGACCCCCCTGACCACCCCATCAAAGCAGCCTCTTCAGCACTCTGTACCCCTTCACCTTGCTTTATTGTCTTCCTATCTTTTTGCTATGAAATCTTCTCACTTGTTTACTTCTTGAGTATTTGTTTGCCCTCCTCTAAAAAGGAAGCCGCAGAGGGCAGGGACTTTATCTGGCTTGTTCACTGCTATTTTAGCTCTTAGAAGAATGACTGGTACCTAGTCAGTTCTCAAGAAATAGTTACCAAATGAATGAATATATTTTTCTTGCTTGCTTGCTTGCCAGATTTCGTGCTCCAAAGGGCAGTTATTTTGTAATTCATGGTTTGATCCTAAACACTTAGCAAAGTGTCTAGTAGACTCTCAGTCTTATTTTATTTATAATTGTTTGGTTTTTTTAAAAAAGAAAAAAATATATAAATGTTCACTTTGCTCTAGGTTAATATTTAAAACCAACAGTGATTCAATTAATGCTTGTTGAAAGAATGAATAAACGAATGAATGGTAGCCACATGAATGGATTGGAACACACATGGGATACAGGAATCCTATCTTTGCCACTCCTTAGGTATGGGAACTTGACTAATTTAAAAGATACTTGTGAATCTCAGTTGTCTCACCTATAAAATGGAGATGATGATGTTTTCAAAGAGACTGTTATTAAGCTGGAAAGATATATTATATGTAAAATTGCTGCACCCAATGTCTGGTGAAGGCTGACTGTGTTGGAGTAGCTAGATTAAGTCAAGCACTGCCAGTTCTAAGGGATCCTTTTCACAGGTCATCTTTGTGAATGCTGCCCCTGCAATTGTACAGTATACAACCTGTGCATATGTACATAGTGGGCCTGGGAGGCATTTGATCAATGTTTGCTGAATAGTTGTATCTTAAACCTTTGTTAGATCTTTGAGGCTGGAGAAAACGGAGGATTTACCTTGATAACTCCCTCCCCAGACAACAACAGTTTTGTACCATCAAGGGTTTATTTGCTCGACTGAGTTGAAGGGAGTAGAACCAAGAACAAAATATGCCCACCTAGGACCTACCTTCTTTTTAATATAATATTTTCTCCAAGAGTGGTAACATTTTAACAAGTGGGTAAACCAGAAAGATTTTGTTTTTAAGGAAATTCAGACCATTTGCTAAGCATTTGGGGGAAAATATTTTAGACGGTTTTTTACCCTTCCTAGGAGCCCTCTAATCATTCTGAGTAGCTGACTATGGATTAGACCATTCCTGAATGCAATCCATCAACAGTGGTAGATTTCCTTTAGTTTTATAGATTATAACAATTTTAGCTGTTGATTTAAAAAGGTAATACTATGTTACCAATGGCTACACAGTTTTCTTTAACTAAAAAAAATTTTTTTAATGATCCTTTGGTCATTCTTCATTGATTTTTTTTCCCCCCACTGTTGAGTCTGTGCTGAATTCTCTGACCTCCTTGGTGGAACTGAATTCAATTTACCAAGGAAGCAATCACCTTCCCTCCCCCATGAGTAAAGTCCAGGAGGGGAGAGGAGCCTAGCACGGGAGAGACTGGGGGAGGGGCTTCAGTATAGACAGAGCATCTGGCGTCATGGGAGGGGCAGTGGGGGATGAGGTGAGAGGCGATGGGGTCAGAGGACGGAGGAAGAAGTCGTGGTGTGTCCTGCTGGGATGGAGCAAGGTGGAGAGGATAAGCTCCCCGTTAGTGGGGTATTCAAGCATGTTGGAGATTCCCTCACTGTGCGGGGCGGTGGGGGGGGCGTGGTTTATGTGCCCTCTAAGTTTCTCTTTTAAGTTTTCTATTTTGGTCATTCTAACGACTGGCTCAGTTATGCTTTAAGGTGTTTTGGTTTTTTTTCTTCTGTTTTTGTGATAACTTACCCACAGACAAGCAGACGGCTCTTGGCAGATGTTTTGAGAAGCAGAAGCAATGAAGCAGAGGGACCTTGGCACTGGGCGAATCTGGGTTTCAATTCCAGTTCTATTCCTCCTCTGTGTAATGGGGGCCAGTCACTTCACTGCTCTGAGCCTTGGGCTCCTTGAAGCAGAGTTTTCATAATATCACCTACATCCACAAGTTGCTGTGAGATCTGGATGAAGGCGTGTAAGGCAGGTGCTTAGCGCAGTGCCTAGCGTGCCTAGTGGATGCATGCTGAGTGGCGACAGCAGCAGGGGCCCTACCCTCACACTGACTGGAGAAGCAGAGGGCGGGAGTGCAGTGTTGGGAGTTTGCCCACCCGGGTTCAAACCAGCTGTCAGACCTTGTGCAAGTTACCTACAGTCCACTCAGAGGTCAGGATGGCCTCCGTCCCACGCTCTTGTTCAGTGTCTCTGGGGAAGCCTCCGCATCATTGGAATTACTTTACTCAGCTCACATTGGTTCTTATATGCATCTGTGCCTCCAAATTCCTGCAATTTCCCCCAGCTCCCTGGGATCACTCACAATGACCCCAAGAAAGAGGAATTCAGATGCTCTCAGTAACCCATTTAGCATGCCACCTCCCAGGTAGCCTTTGCATGTGGGTGGAATTTGGGGGGTTCCACTTGACCGGAGTCAAACTTCCTAGAGAGAAATCAGATTCAATCTGAGCCTTTGAATTTCCACTAGGAATTTTGCTTGCAATGCATTTAGTGATTTGTCATGAGGACATGGACAGAGTATAGCTCCAAGTCTGGTCTCATGTGTATGCTTTTTTCTTAGACATTTCTCTAGAAGTGTCTTTGAAGTTAGCCGTGTAGAAGATGACTACTCACCAACCACAAGCTCATAATCTCAACAGATGCTGGACCATTTCCGACATCTTTGAAAAGCCCTGCCTGAGATGTACATGCCACTAAAGGGAACCAATTTATGAGTCTGGAGTTGAGCCACGGGGAGAAAGGGGCAGCTGTGGCAGGGCGGGGCTTGGGAGGGGGCAGCCAGCCTGGGTCAAGCCCTTGGCTTGCCCATCATGAGCTGTGACTTTAGCCAAGTTATTCCCCACCTCTGATCTTCAGTTTAGTCCCTTGCAAAATAGTAAGAGTGATACAGTGAATGCACAGGTTGATGTCATTATTAAATATCACAGTGTAAGTGAAGATGTTTCACAAACTAGAATGCATCACATAAACGTGAGATATTATGAAATCAAATGCCCATTACTTGCTTCCTATGTGATTAATTGATCAGCTCATTGATTTATTCAATAATTATTTACTGAGGTCTTGTGGTATGAGAATAATTCTAGTGTTAATCTTTATAGAGATGAAAAAAGGATGAGTATCTCGTTTCTCCTTTATTAATTAAAGAGCTGTGTTCATTCACTCATTCCTTACATATTTATGGATTGGGCGGCTCATGCGAAATTGTGATGACGTTATTCCTGTTTAGCATGTAGATCCCTTAATACATGCTAGCTACAGCTATATTACTATTTCTATTGTTAATATTCTTATATGCTCTCATGATAGGTCTTGGAGAATTAATGAAAGCTAAGGCAGAGTCTTTGATCTCAAGATGCTCATAATTTTAACAGAGAAAAGAACATAAGTAAGTTTCGAGGCAGCATATTAGTGGAACACTAGACATATTTAGAAGATACTTAGAGCAGAAGAAAAACTACGGGGGCGTGGTGGAGGAAGGAGTCTTTCAGCGGGGTTTCCAAGGGAAGTGACATCTGAGTTGGGTTTTGAAGGATGATACAAGCTCATCATATGCATAAACTGACTTCACTTTGTCAGTGTAAACAAGGGGAATAGTGAACAAAGTCAGACAACACAGAGTGTGTTGCTAGCCCGCCAGATGTGAATTTGGGGTGGTAGGAAGTGGGCAGACGAGAAAAGTGTCTGGAGAGGCAGGCAAGGGAGGCAGCAGACAGAACGTGAGGAAACTTGGGGGCCGTGCATTTTGCTAGCAAATCAGATAAATGCACTTACCCCATCCACTTACGATGGTAGAATCTGAAATTTAGAGTTGAAGCTAATATTCATTTTGACTTTCCTTCTATAATGACCTTTCTAGATGGGCGTTCAGTCTACTGAAACACCAGGTGAGGATAACGTTGAGCGTTTCAGGTCAGGTAGTCCCGTGGGTGGAGTGCCAATTCTCAAGATAGAGAATATAAGGAGGGGACCAGTTAAAGAGTGTGGGTGAGGATGGAAGTAAGATGTAAGTGTTCAGCTTTCAACGTGCTGAGTTTGGGATGCTTCAGGGGCATCTGCTTGGAGGTGTCTAGTGAGCACTGAGTATCTCAGCGTGAGGCTTGGGCGAAGGTCTGGCCTGGAGATACATTTGATTATTACTGGCATGTCGGTAGTATTTTAAGTCATGGGGATCATGAGATCACCCACGGAGAGTGTGTAGGGTGCAAGCAGTAAAGGTCAGGGGCAGGTCTCTGAGGAATCGCAGTTTTTAAGGGAAGAGCAGAAGAGCAGCTAGAAGAGCAGCCAGAAAGCTGGAAGGAGCACGTGGTGTCATGGAGACCAGGGCTGGGTCAAGTGGTCAGCAGCTTCAAGGAAGCTGGGGACTGCAAACAGTCCCTGGGTTAGTCATGAAGAGTCCTTTGCAGATTTCACAAAGTGATGAGGGAAGAAGCTACATAGTAGTGATTTGAGAAAATGGAAACCACAAACTTTCCCAAAAATCTTGGCTCTGAAGAAAAAGAAAGAGATTGACAGCTAAAAAAAGAACTGTAGAACATTTGTTAGTAACTATCAACTTTTAGGTCATGAATCACCCACGAGAATGTTTTGAAAACGACATACTCCTCCATACGTACCGAATTTTGCATGTATTTTCAGGGAAACAGACCCCCTTAAACCCAGACCCTAAGTTAAGAAACCTTGGGCTAGAATAAAGGGTTGTTTTAATAATGGAGAGATGTGTGTATGTTTTTATGCAAAGAGTGACGTGTCAGTGTTCAGGGGTAGACTGGGCATATAGGAGGGATGGGAGTGGGCCTGGATGGGGGGATAGTCGGTAGATGGATGTCCCTGAGGGCGTGAGGACAAGCTCTCGAGCACCGATGGGGGAATTGGCTTCAAACAGCCACCCTTTCTCCGTTCAGGAGAAACAAAGAGGGAAAGACGGGACGGTTCATAGAGAGTAGATGGAGGGTGGGGAGTTGAAGCCGCCGCTGATAACGGTCCCTCTTTCTCTGGCTGCAAGAAGTCAGGTCCCTGCTGAGAGTGCAGAGGTCATGGTGATACCCAGGCCTGGGGAGAACGCAAGAGAGAGACGACTGCATTGTCAGGCTGCGTTGAGACTTCAGTGGAGGCCGAAGATCCAATAGTTGTAAAGGCGCCAGTCTGTTTGTCTGTGGGTATTTCTTTAGCCGTACTCAGGCCAAGACAAGTTGCAGAGGCAGCAGGCCCATCGGATTAACCCAACGAGGAGGAAAGGGGGCTGAGGGCAGTGGCAGAAGGGAAGTTGAAATGATGGACCCCAACCAATCGGAGGCCTTGGTTTATGAGCCAGTGAAGATGGATAACATGGTGTGGAGGGTGAGAGAGTAGAAATCACAGTGAAGTTAAAGAGCTGGTTTTGATGGAATAAAGTACAAAAATGCTAGAAGGAAGGAGGATTGTGGGATGTAACAGCAAGTGTCCCTTAGACAAGTGGGATTTACAGGGTGACGGAGCTCAGTGCCGTGCCAGGGTTTGGGGTGCGATTGTGGAGGTACTTGGCTGGAGTGAATGCAAATACAGTTTTCTGGGATTAAAGAGGCCAGGAAACTGAGACCAGACTATGAAATAGGCCATCTACTTTCCCCATAGATGACAAAGTCCCCCAAGGTTTTAGCAGGATTTGGGGTGAAGATGAAAATTACCAGCTGGCTGGCAAAGAATTTGGAGAATGTGGGAGAATGACCAGGCACCCCTAGTTGAGGACGAGAAGTACTAGAAGGTTTCATAGCTGGAAGATTGTGACTCAGAATGAGGGCAGGGGACATTATGGTAAGAACCCTTGTTTCCAGGACACAGCGGATAGGGAAGGATGAGAAGGGTTCGGGGATTCGCTGCGACAGCAGGCGGATAGTTTCAGAGGGCTGGCAGCTGCAGAGGCTGGGTCAGGAGTCGGGGGAGACCACCTCCATGTCGAGAAGACAGGCAGGGCTTGGATTCTATCCTTGGGCTGGAGGGCAGCTCACGTTTGCCACCTTTTCATTCTACCAAATAAGAACCCTTTTAAGAAAACAAAACAAACGAATCATTTTGTAAAAGGACATTAACATGCCAGGTTAGGAAGGAGAACTATCAACATGTCATAAAATTACGATACTTTACCTTCCAGATGCCATTTCCCAGATGGCTCCTCATTCCCGGAAAAAGTACAAAACTCCCTGTCGAGTTTCCTGTTGGATTTTTGGTTCCCAGAATGTAGACCCTCCATCCGTCATGGTACATAGTGACTGAACCCCTGTCCCTTCTGTCTCTGTCTTCTGGCCTGGGGGTCGCAAACCACAGCCTGCAGTCTGTTTCTGTGCAAGAGCTGTAGGCTCAGAATGTGACATAGAGCTAACGCACAGCAGAGAATGAACGTGGCCAACAGTGCTTAAAATACTGACATTTACTATTCGGCTTCTAACAGAAACTTCTCGCTCACCCCCGTCCTAGCCTGAAGATGTGCTGTCTTCTCCATCCTTCCTCCCAAGTCCCTGAATCATCAAAGTGGGTCTTTTCTGGTCTTCCTGGGCCATATAACCAGACCTAACCCCCACTGTGCAACACTCTTGACCAGGAAAGTGGGGGGGGGGTATGTGTGGCAGCATTCCTATCAGTACTATTAATGCTCGTGTTTTGGTTGAAAATGCCCTGTTTTACAAGTAACAGCGTGTACGCCCTTGTGCATTCAGCAACACGGCAGAGCTAGAAGCTCTGGTTTTGGGGTCAACACATGGGGGGTAAATCTTTAATAAATGTTACTGAGTGCTTGTTATGCTCCAAGCAGTTTGTAGGCATCAATCCATTCAGCCCTCACCCTCACCGTGTGTCCAAGGCCCACTGACTTTTTATGCCACGACACACACTGGGGACAACGATATGGCGTTGGGAAAACCAGATGGGAGGACGGCACAGCTGCTTCCACCCCTCCCCTCAGGGAGGCTAGAAGGATCAATAGCAAGCTGTAACCCTTAGCATATGGGAAACCCTCTCTGTGACTCAGGTGACATCAGGTGACACGACTATTCCAGTTTACAGAGTACGATCTACCCCATGTCAGAGCTGGCAGTGGGCAGAGCTGGGATTTGGGCAGGCAGGGTGCTCCCAGAGTGGTCCCTCCTTAAAATGTGCACACAGTGGTGGCCAGGACAGCCATGCACATGGCTGTGTGTGGATTAAATGAAACAACACACATAGCACATCGCAGCACATCTGGCAAATAGGAAATGGTTGGTAAACAGCCATGGTAATATGTGTTATTTGACATGATAAGAATTACCATTACAATCAGCATTTCTAGGCAACACGGGTGCAGCAGGCTCTCCGTGAATCACGGAATGTTTGTTTTTACTGCATAGTCACTCCCTGTATTAGTTCGGGCTATGTAACAAAATACCACAATCTGGGGGTTTAAACAACAGAAATTTATTCTCTCCCAATTCTGGAGGCTGGTAGTCCAAGATCAAGGTACTGGCAGGGTGGGTTCCTTCTGAGGGCTGTGAGTGAAAGATCTGTTCTGGAACCCTCTCCTTGGCTTGTAGATGGTAGTTTTCTCCCTGTGTCTGCATGTCATCTTCCTTTAATGTCCATTTCTATGTCTAAATTTTCTCTTTTTATGAGGACATCAGTCCTTTTGGATTAGGGACCATTCTAATGATCTCATTTTAACTCGATGACCTCTGTAAAGGCCCTATGTCGAAATAAGATCATGTTCGGAGGTGCTAGGGGTTAGGATGAATTTGAAGTGTGAATCTTGGGATTGAGGGGGCACAATTCAACCCACAGTACTCACTGCCATCCCTCTGCAAAGCTCTGGAGGTGCAAAGTTAAAGATGAAAGCATGCTTCCTGGGTAGCTCAAAAATAGGTATTTGGAGGCTGAACAGAGGTAAATACGTCTCTGGGTATTTTTCTAGTGTTATAAATGTTAAAACGGGTCCAGTGGGGTCTGCTATGTCAGGCATTTCTCTCTGAAGGTATAATAGACCAACAGCTAGCTCTGGTCACATTTTCATCTCTCAAATAGTTGCAAAATAACAAGGGACATCTTTTTTCTTCTTTCTGTTATCAAAGGAACATCTAGGGTTTTTTGGGGTTTTTTTTTTTTTTTTTTTTTTTTTTTTGAGTGTTAATGAGGGTAAAAATAGACCGGTGTGACGTGGTTCTCACTTGAAAGACGGTGTCTGGTGAGAAATCAGGTTGTCTGAGTCTTGGTCCCATCCAATAATGACAGCACACAAGTGTCTTCTGCCAGCGAGAGCTTGTGGCCGTAAGCTGAGAAAGCAGCATTAGCGAGCCTGTTATACTCTGCTGACTCCAAGGTCACGGAGGCTTGCTGGTGCCTGAAATGTTTTCCTGTGTGAAAGACCTTTCCTGCTGAAAGGCTTCAAAAGCGTTGATGTTTTTTCCCCCCGGCCGGCCTGGGCATGGAAACCACCTCCAGTATTTCCTCAGGCTTTTTTGATGTTCAGCACCTATCCCTTCGATAAGCCTTGAGGAGCAGAAAGGAATTCTTCTTGGTTCTGATTGCAAGAAGAACAGTAAGAATCCTGGATTCTTTTCAGTGCTTTAGAGTGTCTGCTTGTTATCTTCATTCTTGGTGATTCTTAAGAAAATCACATTGATCTTTTCATTTAAAAAATGGCTCTGTGATTATTTGAACGTTGGAGAGAAGGTCAGGCATTTGCGACTGGCTTGACATTTCTGCACTTTGATCTGATTAAAAAACTTTGAAAGGCTCTTCCCCCCCAACCCCACCATTTTTCAAATGAGAGAGAGGAGGGCCAGAGTGGGAACTTACCCTTGGTTACTTACCCAGCCAGCAAGCGAGAGACCTGTTCCTCCTGTCTTAACACAGGTCTGTAGTTCCGTGGGTGTTTGTTTTGTTTTAGCTATTTTTAACAGCTGGAATTACTCTCTCTGGGCCTTGAAATCAAAATCAAACATTTCTTTCTTTAACTGATATCCGTGTGGAAAGGAACAAAGGAAGGCAAGAAGACAAGAAGGCAAGAAAAGAGGAAGAAAGGAAGGAAGGGAGGGAGGAAGGAAAGGGAATTAAACACAGTTTTCCATATATTGGTGGAAATTTTCAAACATATTTTAGTCTAGTGATTTTTTTTAAGCTGAGTCTACATTAAAAGGGAATAATGCTGCCTGGAAGGGAATGGAAATACCTTGATATCACCCCAAGGCCTGCCTGTACCAAGGTTGCAGGCCGTGCTGCCCCTCTCGTTCCCTCCCCTCGGCCCTGCCCACCCTCAGCAATGCTTAGGTGTACAGGGCAACCTAATGGCACAAGGCTGTCCCGGGTTCCAATGCTGGCTCACTACCTTTTAGCTGTGTGGCCTTGGGCAAGTCATTGGCCCTCTCTGGCCCTCATTCACTTTTCTCTTCTGTAAAATAGGGATAATGTTGTCCATCTCAGCATTGTACTGTAAGACAGAATCAGATCATCTTGAATTTGCCAGCCCACTAGATGGTAGACTGTCTGTCCCCATCACAGAGGTAAGGGCTGTGTGACATGAGTGAGTCTCTCTTCCCTTCAGGGTCACCCTTTCCTTTCTGCTAATGGACAGGCAGGGCCACGTTCTTCTGAAGGCGTGTTTCCTCCAAAGTCTTCAGACCTGTTGGTGAACTATTTCATATGTAGGTTGTTTACAGTATGAAAGAGTCATCAAGATTCCACACCACAGGTTTGTGTCAAGGGCTGAGAGGGAGTGCATTTGCTGCTGGGAAGGAGGTCCCAGGCTACAGCCAGGCAGATGGAAACCATGCTGGCAGGGTCTGAGACCAGGCTCTACCCTGTGACCTTGGGGGGTGCCCGGTGACCTTGGGGAGTGCCCTGTGACTATTCCTCCTGGTGGCTCATTGCCTCATCTGCTATGACTAGGATGGATCTGAGTTAACATAAGTAACTCAAATTATGTAGTAAAGCAACATCTCTTTCTACTTATGATTGTACAATGTGTTTGATGTATGGGTGACCATGGCAAGCACCCAGGCCCACCATGTGAAAGTGAGAGGGGTGTGATATAGCTGAAAACCTCAGCAGACTCGCCCTGTTACCCCGAGGACATCGGGCAGTGGGTGTCGTAATCAGATTTGGAGGTGACCCTGGTCGCAGTGTGTCGATGGCCTGAGAAGGGATGAGGGGGCCAGTGACAGGGAGGCCCATTTGGGTCTCAGTAACTGGAGCATCTGGAGTGAAATTGATGAGGCCAGAATCTAGGTGGAAAAGAAAGGACAGTTCCCAGAGGGGCTGAGGAGGCAGAACTGCCAGGACAAAGTGAGGGAGAAGGTGATGAAGGTGGTGGGATTTCTGGGTTGGGCAACAGGGTGGGTGGTGGATGCGGTCCCCGAGGAAAGAAAGAGCACGGTGTGGGAGCAAAGAGCAGGCTGGAGAGAGGGGGCGGTGATGGGTTCATCTGGGGTGTGCTGGGCTCACAAAACCTTGAAATGCTGCTGTTTCCGAAAGTTGCTGTATTCGGCAGCAGGCCTCCTGGTCGGGCATGCGTCCTGCGTCCACTGTGCTAATGGCCTGACCAGGAGTCCCAGGGCCGGAGGCGGGAAGGGAGATGCTGACAGAGGCCCTCCTGGGCAGGCACAAGGCTGCGGTGAGGGGATGAGGCGAATTCAGCAGGAAGGTTTTGAAATCACCAACAGTGATTTGTGCTCCTTTACCCCTTAGAGAACTTCCCCCAGCACCTCAGTCAGGCTCCTACCTCTATAGTTTCAAAAAGACAGTGACCCAAACACAGCAAGAACTGAGCAACTCGGCCCAGAGAGAATGGGATCGGCTGATTTCACTAATCCTACCCCGAGCGGGCTCTGTGCAGCTCACACACAGTAGCTCATTCATTCCCAATGACCATCTTAGAAGAGAGCATCTGGTAATATACCCATTTTACTGATGAGGAAACTGAAGCTCAGAGAGGGTGAGTGGTTTGCCCAGAGTCACAGAGCTGTTAAGTGGAGGAGCTGAGATAAACTCCTGGAACCTGACTTCTTAAGCAAGTACGTGTCATGTATGCCATCATGAGTTACAGCTGCTGGATGGCATGTATTCCCTAAAACTGGAATCTACTGTGGACCTGTTTCCAAAGTAGCCACAGAGATATGAGCCTGAGCTTCAACTACGTCTGTGAGTTACATTCAGAGTAGGTTCAGGTCCTGCTAGAAAATAAATACACACAAATACATAGCTTTCCTTTTGGTCAACTGTAGCCATTTAAAAAATATAATGGGAAACAATCCCATTCCATTCTTAATGACACCGAAAATTAAACAGAATAAAATTAAAAATCTTTTTCTGAAATCAGTTTTTCCAAATAACATCCACAAAATGTTTTCCTGAAACTTGACAAAGTGATTTTCAATTTCATCTGGTAAATAAACAACCAAAAAATATTTTTAAAGGAAAAATAATGTGGGAAAACTTTTACCATTTGATGATAGAATATAGTATAAAGTGACTCTAGTTTAAGCAGTTTGGGAATAGAGCCAGAATTAGCAGAGATGAATTGAAAAGAATTGGTACTCACCAAAGAAAACTCATTTACATATAAGGACTTAATATATGATAAACGTGGCATTTCAAATTCAAGGGGAAGTGATTTTCTTATTTATTTATTTAGCTAGGTATTGGCCACACTGGGCGGCTTGTGGCATCTTACTTCCCTGACCAGGGATTGAACCCAGACCACACAGTGAAAGTGTTGAGTCCTAACCACTGGACTGCCAGGGAACTCCAACGATTTTCTTTTTTAAATAAGTTATGTTGACAATGCAGTCTGTAAAATATATTTTAAACAAAGGAAGAAAAAAGTAATTAACAAACCACAGATGCTGCATTTCGGAGCAGACTATCCCTTTGGGTGAGTCTGAAAGCTGTCACCATCTCATTCACCCGGAGAGGAGGTCTGCCTTGGAGTAAACCGTGGATTCTGAAGCTGAAGGAGCGGGGCTCAAGCCCAAGCACTGCCACTTATCAGCTAAGCACTTTGGGTGTGTTTACTGGATCTGTTTCCTCATCTGTAAAATGCGCACAGTAGTGATGCCCACAGCGTGGGTTATCGTGAACATTAAACAGCAATGGTATTGCGAGGTTCTTGGCAAATTAGTAAACTCCTGTGAAATGCTACCAAGATCACCCAGCTTTCGTGCTTCACTATGCTTTTGCATTCACAAAGAACTTGTTCTCAGAATTTTCATGAGATGCATGTGGAACCCCAGATGTTAGATTCTGCATGGCAGCAATGGCTCAACCGGGGGTCCTGCCAGCCAGGGGAGGGGGACAGTTGCGGGGTGTGGCAGAGAGCTGACTCCAGGCCCTGGGATGGCGACAGATGAGCTGACTCTCACTTTGGAGGTGAAATTCACCCTTTAATTAGAACGCTTTCCCCTAGACATCAACCTAAATAAAGGTGGAGGGCAGCCAAGGCTTCCATTTTAAGACCATAATTGGCAAGTTCCGTCCTGAAATCCCATCATAACTCTTCTCTGAAAATGCAGTGTGCTCACCATCTAAAAATATGCACCTCGGTTTGGCCATGTTGCAAAAATGCCACTTGTAACGACCATGAAAATAGCAACACGTGGAGGATGCTTAAGGAAATGAAAGCCCAGGGTCTCTTACAGGGAAGCCGGGTCCCAAGTTCAGAAATACACGGCTCCAGATTCTGAGGGTGGCCCTGCAGCTCTAGGACAGGTGTGGGGCTTTCACTTCCTCTTGCTGAGTCCACGCGAAATCTGGTTGCATTATTTGGCCACTTCTCTGGATAAACCTTTTTTCTCACTCTCTTTTTCTTTACTTTTTTCCTTCCTTTTTTTTTTTTTTTTTTTTTTTTTTTAAAAAAAATTTTTGTCTATAAACAATGTTAAATTTATTAACAAAAGTCCCCTCACAGAGCAAACTTCAGATCTAGGTAGTTTCACTGATGAATTTTATCAAAGAATTCCATTCTTTCTCTTTCTTTGTTTCTTTCTTTCTTTGTTTCTTTGTTTCTTTCATTGAAAAGAAGGGTGGTGGTGCTAGATCATTTTGCTACTTTATTTACCATTCTAATTTTAGTGATGCTCAGTGCTCTGGTGTCAAAGACAAGTTCAAGATAAAAATGACAGTCTTCCCCGTGTAGCCAAGAGCATGATGCTGTCAAAGACAACGACCTTTTCCTACCTGGGGATAATTTTCTGGAGAGGATGCTCAGCTCTGTAGGAAGCTCAGAGGGATGGAAGGAGCCCTGGTTTAGAGCCAGGAGGCCTGGGTCTGTCTCTGGCTTGGTCACTGTCCAGCTCAGCATTCTTGGAAAGTCACATACCTCTTCCAGCTTCCGACTCCTTATCTGTGAAGGAGGCATTAGAGTCCCTTCCCCACCCCCATCTGGGGCGCTGCGAGGATCAAACATGATGATGTTTTACAGACAAGGAAACTGAGATGAAGGCGTATCACCCCCAACGGGCTTGGGCGATAAGTAACGGCACTTTGTAAAATGTGAAATGTTACACCTAAGATTGCCACTGTGTTTTGCTAGCACAAAGTAGACACTCACAAATATTTGTCATAAGGGTAAACTGCTACCGTCTTCTGGAAAAAAAAAAAAAAGTCAAAGACAGAAAGAAAAAATAAGTAGATAGATTTTCTCCATTAACTATCAGTGCTGTACCCACTGAATGGTTCCATACAGTATTCTGGTATTAGCACTCCCAAGTGGTCACGGAGGCCTATTCTGGGAGGTGGCATCGTGCCTAGTTTGATGCCATTTGTGGACAGAATAATGCACTCATCCCCCTGGACCCACAGTCCTTCCTCACGGTGGAAGCTTAAGCCCCCCGTGCAGGGTCACCTCTGTCCTCACAGGGACACAGGTGCTCTGGCAGATTTCTTTGCCTCTGCCAAGCATCTCTGTGGCAGCCACAACCAGATGTCCCTCCCTCTCGCCATGACAGCATGTCCTGTGCGAGGACTGGGAAGCAGCAGAGTAGAGCAGTGGGAGGCACAGGTTCTCTGGGTGCAGAGACCTGCTTTCCATCTTGTCCACTCCGAAAGCACAGCACGCTCTCGGGCAAAGCTGTTTCCACATCCCTGTGACTCATTCATTGTCTTCATCTTTTAAAGAGGAGGTCTTAGCTGAGGTTTTCCAGGAAACAGACTCTGAGGTGCAGATTTGCATGCAGAAAGTTCAGTGCTGAGTGCTCTTGGGAGAAACACCTGTAAGGAAGCGAGGGGGCAGAATTGGGCAGGGGGAGAAGTAAAACATTGATGCAAACCAAACAATGGCCGCATTGACACCTCAGTGAGCTGTGAAGCTGGCCGGCCCTTGGGAGTTGGCCCATCTTGAGGCAAGGGGGCTGGGCCTTTGTATACCCACAGGGACTAGTTTGGGGATGAAGGCTGACCCTGTGGAGGGGAGGCAGCTAGCCTAGACCTAGGTAGCTCCTAGAGAGGGACTCAGCTGGGAGCCCCAGCCATAAGCCTCCAGCAGCTGGGAAATGAGAGCCTTGGTCCTGCAGGCAGCCGGGCAGCAGATCACACTGATGAGCCTGTTCTTATCATGGTTACTAGCGTTATTCTGACTTTTGCATTATAACAACTGTACTACAGTGTTTGTCTTGTCATTTCACGTTCTCTCCCCTCTACTGTGAGCTGCTCAATAGAAACACCCATGCTTTGGTTGCTTTGTTTTTCACCCCTGTATCCCTAGACTTGAGCACGGGACCTTGGCTCATATAAAAAAAAACTCTTAAAAATCATAGTAGAATGGAGAGATGGATAAAGAAATGGGGTCACGGGGCTTCCCTGGTGGCGCAGTGGTTGAGAGTCCCCCTGCCGATGCAGGCAACACGGGTTCGTGCCCCGGTCCGGGAGGATCCCACATGCCGCGGAGCGGCTGGGCCCGTGAGCCATGGCCGCTGAGCCTGCGCGTCCGGAGCCTGTGCTCCGCGACGGGAGAGGCCACGACAGTGAGAGGCCCGCGTACCGCAAAAAAAAAAAAAAAAAAAAAAAAAAAAAAAAAAAAAAAAAGGGAACGGAGACCACCAGGAGGGAGCCCTTGGGCACCCTTTGGGGGCATCGGATGGCACTCCACTAACTGTCCCTGCTTTCCCTCCTAGTCGCTCTGGACTCGTGGCAGTCCCTGGCCCTCTCTTCAGTAGTTGTTGATCCATCCATCCGGAACTTTGACGTTGCCCACATCAGCACCGCTGCCACGAGTGACTTCTCTGCTGCCCGAGACCGCTGTTTGTGGGGTAAGGGGAGTTTCCACCTCCAGGTAGGGGGTTGATTGGGACGGGACCCCTCTCACACAAGTGCTCCTCAAAATTCTGACCTCAAAAACACATAGGAGACCCCGAGATCACCTGGGGTGCCTGGCCGGAAGGACCTCACCTCGGGGAGAAGACCCTGGCGGGGGGACTCTGCTCTGTAGTCTACTCATCCTCCTGCAGTGTTGGCCATGGTCACGGTCTCCAAGGGGCTAAGCCAGCCAGAAAATGCACAACATTGAACCTGGTCAGAGGAAGATCAGAGGGAGGACCTAGGGGGTTAGTCTGAGATGGAGATGCATGGAAGCTGTGACGGCTGTCCTCAGATTACAGGTGGGCCGTCGTGGCCAGGAGGAAGGATATTGTTCTGGCCAAGCTCATGGAGCAAGCAAAGGCCTATGGGTAAAACTCAAATTTCAAGAGACATTTTTCAATGCAATATGAAGAACTTCCTAATAGGCAAAGCTGTCCATGGATGCATACTTCCTTTACAGGGTTTCAGTCACTGGTATTTAAACAAAAGCTAGGTGACCATATGATCAGAATGTTCTGCAAAGGCTTCACCTTGTGAAAGAGGCCAAGATTGGGTAACATTTACACTTCTTCAATTCTGAGATTACATGGATCCTCTCCCCTACAAGGTTGGATAACAATATGTGCATATTACAGCCAGGGCCACCACGTACGGTTGTATAGGTTGTACATCACGCAATTCTGGGTGGTGCCACAGCACAGAGACTGGGCTATGGATAAGGCCTTTAGGCGATGCACAACTTGCTCAATCAAAGGAAGCAGCAGTCCTTTCAGAGCTGTTTTTAGGACTGAATACCCTAATGCCATGAATCTTTTAAACAGTCTAGTGCATGACCTGGTACACATGGAAAAGGACGTAACCCCTGACGGAAGGTGGTGGGTGTGATGGGGTTGGGGAGGCAGAGGGAGACGAGGCTGAAGAGGAAGGCAAGGGCTGGAGCGTGAAGAGCCTTGTCTGCTACGACTTCAATCGGAGAATGACAAGAGCACATTTGTGAATAAATAAACAACCAATATCCGGACTGTTGTGTGGAAAATAGATTGATGGGAGGGTTGGGTCCTCCACCACCACTATTTTATTCCCAGCCCCTAGCACTGTGCCTGGTGTTTAAATGAAGAAGTGAGTGTTTGTATAGATGGATGCATGCATGCCTCGTTGGATGGATGAATGGATGATGCATGGGTGGATGTACAGATTCATGAGGCGCGATTGGATGGAAGGATGGCTAGCTGGCTTACCCCCTTGGACACTTTGACTTTGGGCTGACCCTGAAGGGGGATGAGGAGACTGCAGCAGAGAGCCCACCCAGGGTCATCTCTCCCAGGTTAAGTATTTCCTGCTGGGCATCCCAGGTTATCTTGGGATGAATGGAAGCGTGGGTGGGTGGATGATACACAGATTTATGGATGTAAAATTGCATGGATGGGGCTTCCCTGGTGGCGCAGTGGTTGAGCGTCCGCCTGCCGATGCAGGGGACATGGGTTCGTGCCCCGGTCCGGGAAGATCCCACATGCCGCGGAACGGCTGGGACCATGAGCCATGGCCGCTGAGCCTGCGCGTCCGGAGCCTGTGTTCCGCTAACGGGAGAGGCCACAACAGTGAGAGGCCCACGTACCGCAAAAAAAAAAAAAAAAAAAAAAATTGCATGGATGGATGGATGGATGATGCTTGGATAGATGGAAGGTTGCATGCATGGATTCATGGATGCATGATTAGGTGGTAGCATAGATGGATGGATGGATGATGGATTCATGGATGCATGATTGGATACATGACTGAGGTGATCTCTCAGGCCCAAGCCCCACTCATCTCCTCCTCCGCAGAATGCTCCCATCACCAGGCCTGCCTTGTCACCACTCTGCAAACCCAACCTGGCGCTGTGAGGTGTATGTTCTATGCTGATACCCAGAGCTGCACACACAGCCTGCAGGCCCAAAACTGCCAACTTCTGCTCCGTGAAGAGGCCACCCACATCTACCAGAAGCCAAGTAAGTGCTGGCCTGTGTCGTTGCAGCCATTCCTGAGGGCCTGGGTGTGGCTGGGAGGGACTGTCCGAGCACCTGGTGACTCATGGGCAGTGGCTTTTGAGGTTCTTAAGGGAAAGTCAGTCAAAGTCATCCTAGGCTCTGTGGCACTCACATGGGATGGACTGAAGGAAGGTGAAAAACCCTACCTCTGACCTAGAACTTCTCTGCACTGCCTTTATTCATTACTTCCTTTGAGTTATAGAAGCCATTTTGGCCTTTGCATTTCTGAGTAAAATAATTAAATAGACCACTTTTTAACTACTATTTTAGAATTTAGAAAGTTGTTTCACATGCCTTATCCCATTTGATACTCACACTATCCTGTGAGGTGGCAAGATAAGGGTTTTATCCCCGTCTTAGAGATCAGGAGACTCTGGTCCAGGGAAGTTAAGTTATTTCTCTGATTTCGCACAGCTAGCGATGACAGAACGGGGACTTGGAGCCAGATCTCCTATCTCTAGAGGCAGTCCTTTCCCATAAAACCATGTCACCTAAAGACCACACCACAGTGACCGGAGAGAGCAGCTGCTTCAGGCTCGGTTTAGTTTAGAAACATTGGATAACGTGCTATTATGTGTCAGCCCTTGTGTTAGGTGCTGGTGATACAGGGGTGAAGCAGGCAAGGAGAGAGCCGCATATAAGTGCATCCCTAAGTGAACTAATAAGAGCCGTGGAACAGGAAACATGGGAATCGAGGGCCTGGGGGACACACCTCCCCCGTTAAACATGCTTATGGGATGAAATGAATAACTTTTTAGAAGTGTTGGCCATGTCTGCCATCTTATCTTCAAGAGCAGATGTCAGCAAACTCCCTCTGTAAAGGGCCAGATCATAAATATTTTAGGCTTTACAGCCACAAGTCTCTGTTACAGCTACTCAGCTCTACTGTTGTAGCAGGAAAGCGGCCACAGACAACAACAAATCCACAGGCATGGCTGTGTGCCAATAAAACTTTATTTACAAAACCAAGTAGCAGTGGGATTTGGGCCCACCCTGTGTTTGAGCATTAACTGTCCTTCAGGCCCGTCTGGATCCAGTGATGTCTCCTCTGCCCACTCCTGCACCTCAGCCTTTAGATCCGGAGAGGGCCCCCAGGGCTGGGAGTGCTTTGATTCCTGTAAACTGAGGTCTTGGGCCCTTAATCTCAAGGCTTGTCTTCTCTCAGGACGTTTATGTCATTCAGTGAGTTAGACAGATTTCCCCCATAGTGTAGCTAATCTGCATGGTAGTCCTGCTGAGAAATGCCTTCACTTCGAGGTCTGAGTTCTGTAAAACAAATCCGACTGCTTCTCTCCTAATTCTGTGTGTCTCAAATTCAATGTGAAATGCTCACTTTCCAGCAGAAGATGCACGCCCACATTTATCTACATAGATGTTATTTGTTTGCACCTAATATATATGTAGAGCTACAGATAACTTTCTTAATCCAGATAGTCACAGGGCCTAAATATGTGGGTATTCTGAAAAGAATCCACATTTCTGCAAAAGATTCCAAAGGGAGAAATGCACATCAAACGTTTTCCCCATGTTGGATCTCTTTCAGTCTGGGATTCACTGGGCAGCCTCTGGAGGGAGGCTTAAATACCACCATCTGTGGGAAAGCAGGCTTGCCTTCCCTCGAAATTCTTTAGCTTTTACATTTTCTGTCTTCGCTCCCTGCTTCAGATGCTGCCACATTGGTGAAATGTGGCTGTTTCCTGCAGAGCTGACCTCAGATGGTTTGCTACTTTAGCGCCCACAGTCCTGAATGCTGGCCGGAGAGCCTGTGATTTGCAATTGAAACAGGAAATCTTGTGAGAAGGAAAGAACCGTGGGAGTGAGAGCAGTCATGATTTGTGATCAAGGCCAGATTACAAATCGGCAACTGTTTCTTTCCATCCTGAGTTTCCATTTTGAGTTCTAACTCACATGCCAGTGTTTATGCAACAGAGAAGTTTTCACTCACTGTTTCCTTCCTTCCTTCCTTCCTTCCTTCCTTCCTTCCTCCCTCCCTCCTTCACTCCCTCCCTCTTTCCCATTCACTCATTCATGTGTTGATCTCCTGTCATTTGCCAGGCACTGGGCTTGGGACATTACAGGCATTGTGTTATTTATTCCTAACATCTTTGCATTGTAGGGACTGCTACTGTTCCTATTTTGCAGATGGGAAAATTGAGGATGAGAAGAATTATAGAGGTTTTCTAAAGTAGCTGGTCCATAACACAAAACACAGACCTGCTGGGCTCCTCAGACCATCCATTGTTTCCTCCTCACCACATTGACCCTCAGTGGCCTGGAAGTCATGAGTGCACATCACGCCAGGGAGTCTCGGCCCTGGCACCATTGACAACTGGGAGCAGAAGGCTCATTGTGGGGACCTATCTTCTCTATTGCAGGATGTTTGGCAGCTTCTCTGGCCTCTGCCCTATGAGATACCAGTAGCTAGTATCTCTCCCCAACCCGTATGACAACGAAAAGCGTCTCCAGACATTGTCAAATGCTTCCTGGGGTCAAAACCACCTCTAATTGAACCACTGCATGGTACCAAGCTTTTGAGGAATGGATAGACTTCCGCCTGTCTGTCTGTCTGCCTCCTCTCCCAGGCTCAACATGTTGGAAATAATGAGAGACCCCCCGCTTGACACACACACATAGACACACACACACACACACACAGACACAATCTCTTCACCAGTGTTGGTTTCCTCCGTGTAAGGCCCTAAGGCCTGTGGGGAACCAGGCACAGGCCTGTCTTAAGTCCCTGAAAATGGCATCTGGCCCTGAGCTGGGGCCCAACAGAAGTTTATTGAACCAATGAATGAATGTGAGAAATATAGTGGAGGGCATAAGATAGGGCTGAAGAAAGGCTGATAAGTGTCTGGAGGTTAGCACTACAGGGGGGGATGGAAGGCCTGTGGAGCACAGCGCAGGGTTTGGCAGCACCAGTGTGAACTCACAGACTGGGTGGGATCCAGACCTGCGCAAAGGGGGATGCACACTGCAGACCTGGGCCGAGGCCTGGCCTTGACCCTTTGTGAACCTCTGACCCTGTGGTCAGAGTTGTGGCTCAGAAAAGTATAGCTTTGAATCCTACATCACTTTGAAGTCCTGACAGCTGCCCACCCCCAGACTCTAAACCTATTTCCTCACCAGTGAAATACAAGTACCGGGTCTGCAGTGCCTTAGCTGCAATTCTGAAATCCAAACACTCTAAGAGTCAGAAAAAAAATTTTTTTTGTAAGTTTGTGGCAAACTCGTTTGGTGGCAATATCTGACCTGAAGTGACGGAAGAAATGATATTATGTGTTCATCCCTCTTAGTAGGAATAACCTATACATTTCATCCCAGAAGTAACTGGTGTGTCTGTTGATGGGTCTCAACTCCACACCCCCCTGGAAGATTGAACCTTGCCCGTTCTGTGCCCCTCTGTTCTTTTTAAAATCCAAATAATTCAGAACTGTGGTAACATCTGGCCCCAGGGTGCTAAGTCAGGGGCTGTGGGCCTGGGCTACCTCTCTGGGAAGAGCTTGAGATGGCTCATCTGGGGGAGGGATTGCTCAGTGCCTGGGGAAGATCAGGTGTCTTTGCTGGGTTTCTTTTTTCTTTTTCTTTTTTTTTTCCCACATTGAACACTAACATGACTAGACTTAAGCTATTGGGGCCTGAATGAATAACTAACTTTTTTTTTTTTTTTAATGCAGAAAGCAGTGTTTGGGCTTTTAGATTTGTTTCTTAAAGCATATTCGGAATACCTGTGAATAGAGCACCAGCTGCTCTCTCTCTCTCTCTCTCTCTCTCTCTCTCTCTCTCCCCTCCCAGACGTCCCTCTTCTTGGCTTTGGAGCATCTGCACCTTCTGTGACCATCACCACCCACGGCCAGCTGCTGGGCAGGTCCCAGGCCATCCAGGTGGGCACTTCGTGGAAGCAAGTGGACCAGTTCCTGGGAGTTCCGTATGCCACCCCACCCCTGGCGGGAAGCCGCTTCCGGGCTCCGGAGCCCTTGAACTGGACAGGGTCCTGGGATGCCACCAAGCCACGGTAAGGGTGGAGTGGAGTACATTTTGGGGGATGCCCAGGGAAGCCTTCTCCCATTCTAAGCCTTCAAAATGAGACTTGATAACAGAGCAGTGTGTTCGAATTTGAGCCATGCGTGGAGCAGGGGTTATGTTTGTTAAGATGGTGTTGAGTGCTTTAACACATAAACTCCCACTTGTCGGTGACTTAACATTGTCTTGGTCCTGCACAATCCCGTTGGTGATGGAGGGGCAGGTGGGCTTTGCTCCATGCGGTAATGCGGGCACCCAGGCTCATGTGCCTTCTTCAGCACAGACCTTCTAAGGTTCCTTCTAGGAGCCTTCTGTGACTTTGCATCCAGGAAAGAGAGGCTGTGGAAGAGTCTGCAGGGGAGGTCTCCACGGCCACAGCTGCAGGTGGGGCGTGCATTCATCACGTGCCCCAGTGTGGCGGTGACCAGGACTCAGCCTCCCGGCCACTTCTGACTTCAGTGGGGCTGAGAAGTAAGCAGAGAAGGAAAAACACATGAGCTAGTGAAAAAATAATTTAAAAGGACTTTGATTCCCCCAACAGGAACAATATTAAAAGGAATTTTCCAAAAAGGGGAAAAAAAACGGAATATCTTATTTTCCTTCGTCATCAACTGCTTTCAATGTTGCCCATTCCCTCCCATGCATATATCATTGTAAAGAGGTGACAGATTGGATACGATTTTGTGATTTTTCTAAATTAAAGCGTGTTCAGAGCGTCTGTGGAAAGAGCACCCATGTCTCCCTCTCCCATCCCCATGGCCTTTCCCCTTCCCACAGGGGTCCACAGTTCTGTCTCAAGGCAGCCGTATTCTCCCTGTCCATCACTCCCATGGCTGGCTGCTGGGCAGATCTACAGGCCCAGGGCCAGACAGAGGGATGGGCGGGAGGCTCTGGACTGCTCCAGGCAAGCAACAGTGGAGGCTTAAACTAGGACAGTGGCAGAAAGATGCAGAAAGTCATGGATAAGTCTCCACCATTGGGCAACCAGAGAAACAAATATGGACTAATTAGAACACTTTAGCGTGTTAGGATACACCCATTTGACAGATGAGGTGGTTGAGGCTTTTGAGTGGAGAGTAGTTGGAGAGCTAGGTTCATCAGAGCCCAGTGCTAACAAGGCCTGGGCGGGTAACCATCATGCCTCCATTAGATGTGTCCCAGATGCAGTCTCAGCTCTTATGCCAGGAGATGTTCCACTGGCACACTTGGACTCTGTACTGATGTAGAAAACCGGTTGGGACACCTCATCCCAGCAGGTCTGCTCACTTGGAGCCAGGAAGGGCCCAGGTTGCAGGTGACACACATTTTCCTCTTTATCTGGGCATCCTTCTCTCTGGGCCAGCCCTTTGTCCCTGTAGGATGTTCCTCAGGCCCGTGGTAGAGAGAGGGATGGGCATGCTGCTGTTTCCACCATTTACTCAGCAATCCCTTTAACCATTTCCTGAAGCTGCCTAAATGCTGGTGGGCCGCCGGGCTTTAGGAATGGGGCAGTGGGCTCTGCCACCGCTGATGGGAAGGGGGCTGGGACTTGTCGCTTTGGTTGTTTTCCCTGCAAGTCATGCCTTCTGTCTGTCTGTACTTGCAGGGCCAGTTGCTGGCAACCAGGCGCCAGGACGCCTTCGTCCCCCGGGGTCAGCGAGGACTGCCTGTATCTCAACGTGTTTGTCCCTCAGAACATGGTGAGTGCTGCAGCCCTGAAAACTATGTTTGCCCTGAAAACTGCCCCATTAGAAATCCCCAGGCCCAGAGCGGCCAGCACGGTCCGCCCTGCGCTCTCCTGGTGGGTTCTTGGCTTCCTGAGGCCTGAGTGGCTGAGAGCAAGCCTGGGTCCCCCACGGCCTCACCTGATCTCCCGCACGGGAGCATGTGCGTGGCTATCCGGCTCCGGCCCTCTAAGAAGTATTCATAAAGCGCCCGTCACAGGAGGGGCTGTTCTCAGTGGGAGGAGCAGAAATAAACAGATAAGCAGATAAATATTGGACAACTGTGGTATTGATATGCTTGTGAAGAAAAACACAGCAGGGGAGGAGACGGAGCGGCAGGAGGAGTGAGGTAGGTGGTGATCAGGAGGGTGCACCTGAGCAGGGGTTCGGACGAGGTGGGGTGAGAGCCACGTGGGCAGGTGAGGGCCAGCCGCTGATGCAGGGCCCCCTGCAGGGCCGTGGGCTGGGGGAGTGTGGAGCTGGATTAAACTAATCCGCAAATGAGGAAACCAGCGGCCCTTCTTGGAGAGACCCTTGGAGAGACCCACCTAGCGGGTATTTCTTTCCATGTGGTCTCTCATTCGAGGCAGTTCTAGAAGGTGAGGTTTGGGAGGTGACCCTGACTTTGGTTAGGTCCTACTTTGAAGGCTGTATCTGCCTAGGTAGCAGCTATGATCCTGATGTTGAGTGTTTGAGTTTCCTGTTTGGGGGGAAGGGTCGGAGCTCATGAGAGAAAACAGAACTGAAGAGCCTTAGGAAACATGAGTTTCTGGTGACGCCAACCCTGTACTGACAGATCCCATGGTACATGTGACTGGGCCACCGCTTCCTGGGCCCCTAGTTTACCAGCAGTGAGAGGCGGTGTACTTTGGAGGCTTGGTCACAGCAGGCTGACCTGAGTAAGCTTTGGAACAAGGGCGCCTAAATGTGCAGGCCCTCCTGGGCTGCATGAATGGAAGAATTCTCTCTTGCTCGCGTGCTACTCAATAAAAATAACTCAGGGTTCTTTGAGGAGGGGATACAGGGCCTGTCCCTGACCTCTCTGGTGGCCCACAGCAAATGAAACCAAGGCCACCTGAGCTGGCCTTTTTCTATGGCATTTAAAAGGCCTCCTATTGGAAGAATCAACAAGCCCACCAAGTGGTGACACCTACGAGCAGGAGTGTCCCAGAGGGAGGGAGGGGGCTGGGGTCAGAATTCTGCTCAGTCCCTTCCTCTCTGTAGATGTTTCAAGAAGCCACTTCACTGCTCTGAGCCTCTGTTTTCACACCTGTAGAATGGGGGTGCTTAGAGTCATCTACCTTGTGAGGCGGAAGCTCTAATCAGACGTTCTAGGTGAGCACACTTAGCACGGCACCCACCCGGGCAGGTCCTTGGTCAGTGTTTGCTGTTGGTGTCGGAGCCCAGGGCACATGGAGTAGAGAAGTCACAGCCCAGGGATTCAGGGCCTGAGTGAGCGAGAGCCACCTGGGGCCTTGCATTCACCATGGCCTGGGGCGGGGTGTCAGATCCCCTAGACGGAACACAATATTCTGATAGGAAGGGGTCAACCTGGGTTCAGATCCCAGCTCTGCTACTCGTAGCCATGTGACCTGAGGCAGGCTATTTAACACCAGGAAGCCTCTGCTTCCTCATCGGTAAAATGGGAGTAACGACAACACGCCAACCTCACGGAGCTGTTGGAGGACTGAATAAATGGCACACGCCAATAGTCAGCATGGTGCCTGGCGCTCAGTCGGGCTAAACAAAGGTGGCTCTGTGTTAACAAGATGGGGTTCCAGGCACAGTGACCAAACTCAAGGACTCCCCAAGGAGGACACAGAAGCGTCTTCCAGAGTAGACGTGGGCCAGGAGCTGGGCTGCTGGGAGACCACGTGGCTGCATGGGACAGGTCCCCGGCTCACTTGGCAGTGTGGGCAACGTGTCTTCACTTTTTATGGCGCTCTGGGTCCTCATCCGGGAGGTGGGTTTTGCTCCTTTGCTCAGTCTGCTCTATCAAAGTACCACAGACTGGGAGGCTGAAACTACAGAAGGGTGTTTTCTCATGATTTTGAAAGCCAGAAGTCCAAGATCAAAATGTCTACAGGGTTGTTTCCTTCCGAGGCCACTCTCCTTGGCTTGTAGATGGTCATCTTCTCCTCCCTGTGTCTCCACAGGCCTCTCCTCTGTGTGCATCTGTGTCTAAATTTCTTCTCTGTATGAGGACGCCGGTCCTATTGGATTAGGGCCGTCTCATTACAGGACTTGTCTCCAAACACAGTCACAGTCTGAGGCAGCCAGGGTTAGGGCTTCAAGATGTGAATTTGGGGGGCACGCAATTCAGCCCCTAGCTGAGACTAAATACGCCTACAGGGCAGAGGTGAAGGAAGAGTCACGCGTCACCTCACAGTCGGACACCTGCATGGGGAAGGTGCCCTCACCAAACTCTGGGGGGTGAGAGCGGCCGCCTGGAGCTCCCACATTTCTCCAATCCCTACAGGCCCCCAACGTGTCTGTGCTGGTGTTCCTCCACAACGCCGCAGAGGGCAGGGCCGGCGGGGGCCAGCCAGCCGTGGACGGCTCCTTCTTGGCTGCTGTTGGCAGCCTCATCGTGGTCACTGCCAGCTACCGAGTGGGTGTCTTTGGCTTCCTGAGTTCTGGTGAGTTGCTGGCGTTGGTGGGGACCGCTGACCTCCTGAGCCCATTGTGTTCTTTGTGTGCGTTTAGTCCTTTCTTCCCCAAGGCCCATCCTTCCCAGCCGGCTGCCCTCCTCCAGCCTGCTGAGCGGGGAGTGGTATGGCCAGTGCGTTCACGAGACCCTCCAGCCATGCTGATGCCCGTAGATGAGAGTCACAGTTGCTACTGATTACACTTATCATGTGTCTGAAGCTGTTCCAAGTACATGTTTTATCTTGTGATGTATCTGTGTGTGCGCGTGTGTGTACCGAGACCCCAGAGGGCCAGACCCTTGCTCAAGCTCACGTGGTCAGGAAGGAGCACAGCCAGGATTCATCACCAGGGTTGACCTGCCCTGGAGACTCTAAGGCGTGGATTAGAGCTCTTGGGCCCTCAGGAAGCCATTTACTGGAGTGAGGGCTGCATAGACAATGATTTCTGATTCCCCTCGAATTCCAGCATCACTTGTGAATATCCGGCCTGTCCCCTTTCCAGTCACAGATGCCTTTATCACTCTGGTTATGCCCTCCACCTTCCCCACCAGCCCACAGGGCAGAATTGAGGCTTGGACCAATCCCAGCGTCATCCACCCATGTCTCTTCCTCCATCTCCCCACCCCCCCACCCCAACCCCCAGTGGTAGGGCAGTCGTTTGACAGGCAGACATGGCAGAGGGCAGACACGCTGGTCTGGGAATCTGAAGAGCCAAGGGTTGTCTGTGTGACCTTGGATAAAACCCTTCCTTTCTCCAAGTCTCAGTTTTCTCCTCTGTAAAATGGGAATAATTTTACCCAACTTCCAAAGTCACTGTGAGGCTCCAGTGATACGCTACACGTGAAGGGACTTTAGAGGCTGTGATGGGCTTTAGGAGTCCTCAGGGAAAGGCACCTAACAGCATCTTTGTTCTCTGGGGATCTCAGTTAAGACCTGGAATGTCTTGCCTGCTCAGTATGGCTGGGTGGGTGGGAGGTAGCCTGGCGGGAATGACGGACTCCTCTAGAATGTGCCGAGTGGAGCAGGCGTCCTGTGTGAGCAGAAGCCAGGCAGTGCTGGGGAATGAGGGCTGGGTGGACCACGTGGCAGGAGGCCTTGAGTGTCATAAAGAAGATTCTTCGTCTGCACAACAAACATGAAACAGGCAACAAGTTAAGGCAACACGCGACCAGGTGCCAATGAGGGGAATGTGGATGATGACCAGATTCCAGACTTTGCTTCAGGGGTGCGGGGGCAGCTGCTGGAGCACTGAACGCCCTGCCCGGGTTTTCTTTCCTCTTTTCAAACACACGACTGACAATCTGTTCAATCAGGAGCTCCTTTCTCTAAAGAGATGGTGAAACTCAGAACCCAGCCTGTGGGACCCGCTCAGGTGGAGCTTTTCACAGACACGGCTGACTCTGGCTCAGAGCGTTTCCAGACACAAGAGAGCGAATTTCCATATGCCATCCCTCTGTGAGGGGGCGGGGATTGTGATTTCATGGGCTGTGATCTTATGGAGAATTCTGTGGGCTTCCTGGAAGGGAAACTCATTTCTGCTGCCGGCGAGGCAGAGTCCGGGGTTGGAACTCTTCCAGAACACCCACACCTTCTCACTCCTGACTTGCAACACTGCCTGTTCCTTGTGCTTAAAGCAAAGCTGTCAGCAAGAGAGGAGAGTTACCCTCACCCAGCGTCCGTCTCTACCAGACATCTTTCCTGGGTGACGTCATTTCAGTCTCCAGGCACCTCTGCAAGGTCAGCCCTGTGCGGTCATGTCATAGAGGAAACGACGAGGCTCAGAGAGGTTAAGGGACTTTATGCTCCGCAGCCGTGAGTTAAATTTAATGTCACACTGGGCGTTGAATCCCGTGGATGAAACACTAAGAGAAATGATAGCTTGCTCCCTCGATGTTTTCGGTTTTATTGTTGTTGTTGTTTTTGCAACTTTCACAGTCTCTTTTAATTCAGGACAGTTTTAAAATATCTTTAGCATATAACTTGAGTGTTCAAGGAAATAGGGAAAGGAGAAAAATGTTAACTTAGTTGTTTCACAAATATAATCTCTTTTAAAACTGAAAAAAACCCCAGCTCTCTAAAGTTGACATGTCTGGAAAAGTTATCTGTGCCACTCCCTCTCCCCCCGAAAGAAAAGAAAACTCCTCAAAGAGAATTGCTTCCTCTTAAAGTTGCACATTTAAAACTGGGGTTCCAGGAGTTTCCATGGTGTTTGCCTTCCTGTTTATGTGTGTTGTCTGTGTAAGGGTCCTCTCAAGAATTTGTGGTGTTTGTTCTATTTCTTAAGCTGGGTGGTGGGTTAATGTGTTTGCTTTTTTCTCATGCTTTATATATCGTGCTTATATAACATATATGATATATGATTCATGTAAGGGTAAGCTATTTTTTAAAAAGTGGGGATATATATATACGTATAACTGAATCACTTTGCTGTACAGCAGAAACTAATGTGATACTGTAAAGCAACTATACTCCAATAAAAATTAATTAAAAAAAATAAATGTAGGAGACAGGGGATACAGAGGAAGAAAGAAGAAAGAACAATACTTAGCAGTTAATGTTAAAGATTGAGAATAGGTATCATTTTAAAAAATAGTTTACTCTCCCTTGGTGTTTAGAAATGCCCTACAGATTCCTCATTCTTCTGTGTACAGAGAGGATCAGTGTTTTTTGGGGTTTTTTTTTTTGTTTGTTTGTTTTGCGGTATGCGGGTCTCTCACTGCTGTGGCCTTTCCCGTTGCGGAGCACAGGCTCCGGACGCGCAGGCTCAGCAGCCATGGCTCACGGGCCCAGCCGCTCCGCGGCATGTGGGATCTTCCCGGACCGGGGCACGAACCCGTGTCCCCTGCATCGGCAGGCGGACTCTCAACCACTGCGCCACCAGGGAAGCCCAGGATCAGTGTTTTAATTCATTTAGGCTCAGGCAGCTTTTCTTTGCTTTATTCTGGAGACCTCCTGGTACTTCCCACATTCCAGATCTTTAGCATCTCTTACCTGGAGCTCCTTGCAGTTCAGCCCCTAGGGGAGCCATCAGTCAATCAAGAAACTGAGACCCAGAGAGTGGCCGCCAGGGCCGGTGGGTGGAGGGGCAGCAGCACTAGGACACACACACAGGCTCCTGGCTGCAGACGACCACCTCCCGCCAGACACTGAGCATCCCACGGCAAGGTCCCAGGTGGAGAAGGTGTGCACTCACAGCAGAGGGAGAAAAGAGCAGGTGTGCGATTCAGCTAAGCCCCCAATAAACTTCCAACACAAATACATCATCCCGGCGGTCCAGTGGTTAGGACTCGGCACTTTCACTGCCGAGGGCACAGGTTCAATCCCTGGTCGGGGAACTAAGATCCCACGAGATGAGTGATGCAGCCAAAAAAGAAAAGAAAAACATACATATATGTAATAGATTTCATTATTTAGATGATTTTAAATTTACAGAATAATTTGAGCATAAATTACAGAGTTCCCACATGCCGCGTCCTCCCCGGCCTCAGTTTCCCCTGTTAAGGTCCCGCATTGGTGCCACACATTTGTTACACTCCATGAGCCCATAGTGGTATGTTAGTATTGACTAAAGTCCATACTCTACAGCAGGGCTCACTCTTTGTGTTGTACATTCTGTGGGTTTTGACAAACATATCATGACGCGTGTCCACCAATCATACAGAATAGTTTCACCGCCCGCCCTCAGACTTGCCTGAGCTCCACCTACTCATCCCTCCTCCTTTCCATTTTAAATAGTTGGAAACTGTGGTTCAGGACAGGTCTGGAAAGAGCTGGGTGACTTCAAGTGCCAGCCCCAGACTGGTGTCCTGCACAGTGCACAGCATTTGCACCCGAGAAGAGCAAGGTCCAGGAGCAGCTCCTCGCGCTGTGGGGCTCAGGGGCTCTGGGCGGGTCCCTCGGTCCCTCCCTCAGCGTCCCATCCCCTCCCAGGCTGCCCGTCTCTCAGGAGATCAAGAATGTGAAGGCAGACACCGGGAACCTTGCTGGCACCTTGCAGGGGCTCCCGGGGGCTAATGCCCCTTTGCTTTCCCTGGCAGGGCCTCTCCAAGCCAGGGCTCTGCTGCAGCCATGTCCCGGCCCTGCATCTGGCCACCAGCAACTGCAGCCCCTGGCATTTACTGAGTTAGGCCAAGCTGCTGCTTCATGTACATCGTCTCATGTGATAAATGTGTGCACCATCTAGTGTTGTAGCCCAGAGTGAAGATAGTCCCCCAAGAGCTCCAGACTCCAGAGGCACATTAAGAAAGGGATGGGAGGAAGCTGAAAACAGCAGCTCATGCCAGGCCTGCGGCCGACTAGACAAACTCACGTTCTCTGCGAGAAACCCAGCAGTACTTAAAAGGAGCACGATTCCTGATGAAGAGCAATTGGGAAGGAAGTGAGGGGGTTGGTGATGGGCCAGGGAGGCCCTCTCCCAGCCTGGACCCTGCCGGTGGGACAGACCCCAGGGCCGTGGGGCACAGTGATTATCCTTCTCTCTCTGGCAAAGCAATGCAACAAGGGCAACCCGGGCCAGTGGCGTGCAGGGTCAGAGGAGTGGGTCGGCCATGGCTCGCGGGCCCTCTGCAGGGTGTGGGAGCAGAGGAAGTGGGCTTTGGCTAGGGAGACAGACCGAAGGCCAGACACGTAACACACCCATCACCCCGTCATCCCTGGGGTGCTTGGAGCCTCCCCTCTGAGGGGGTCTGCTCACCATCCTAACCAGAAAAACAGGCACAGAGTCCTGCCCCCGTCACAGGTGTAATTTTTGCTACTAAAGACAAGGCAGACTGTGCAAGGGGCACCTGTGAGATAATGCTGGGACCTAAACCTGTTTCATTTTATTTAAGAAAAACCAAACAAATTCCAGAGTGCTTTATGCCAGGCATTGCACTGTTCTGTTCCTTTTACGGATATTAACAAATTCAATCATCATAACAACCTATTGAGGTTGGTACTATTATTATTCCATTTTACAGATGGGGAAAGTCAAGTCACATTAAGTAACTTGTCCAGGGCCCCGCACAGCTAGTAGGTGTTGGAGTGGGACCTGTGCCCGGCTCGTCTGGCTCCATAACCTGCCGGCTAAGCCCACACACCATGATGCCTTCTATTGATGGCCATCAGCAAGAGCTGGGGGAGAACCTGCTGTGAGCCCAGCTAAGGAGCTTTAGAGGGACAGATGAAGAAATCAAATGGGATAGCAAGAGCCGGTTAGACAGTGAGGGAACAGTCGAATGTTTGCTGGTGTGTTCTGACCAGAGAGGTGGGAGCGTGGAGCTGGGGGGCCATCAGGGCGGTGTGAGGCAGATGGGGGGGAGCGACGTCACACTGTCCGGACACCTTCCACTCACACCCGTCTCCCTCCTGGACTGTACACGCCTGGCCAGCAGAGAGCAGCCCTGTCCAGTTTCACACCCCCAGCAGCACTGCACGCTATGTGTTTGTGGCGGGTCTGAGCCAGGTGAGACGGAGTCCTAGAGGATAAAGAGAATGGAGCTCAACCAAGGCCAGACTGCAGGGCAATGAACACAGGTGATGAGCAGACGCCGATGGCTGGACAAGGGCAGGTGTTAGAAAGTGAAGGGACCCAGACTGTTCAGATGGGCTGAAGTCAATCTTAGAGGAGCTGAAAAGCCAGGAAGGAGTTAGACTTGATGCGGCAGGAATGAGGGAGTTATGAAGGCTTCTGAACAGAGAAAGTTCCATAAATAGAGTACTTAAATTTTTTAATGAAAATAACACAGTGCCTTGCACACCATAGATTTTTTGGACAAATGTTTGTTGAATTGGATTGAATGTTAGGACAAAGGGCTCTGAGTGTGCATTGGATTTAAGTGCCAACTTGATCTCAAATTTGCTTCTTGCACCTCAACAGACTCTTTCCCTCTCAAGTCTCAGGTTCCACCAGGGGAGGAAAGGGTTGAATTAGACCATCTCAGAGCAGCTAGTGGCTGCTTTGTGTGCACGTCCCGGAGGGCGTCTGCTTCGAGGGCCAGGATCTTGTCTATCTTGCTCTCTGCACTACCCAGCACAGCGCCTGGCATGAGGTGAAGCCCAGTTCGGACTTGCCTCCTGAATGCACCCTCATCTCTGACATCCTAGGGGTCTGTAGACCCCAGAATGTCAGCATTGTAAGTGGGAAGCTGGTACATGGGGAGTGAGAGTCAGGGACAGTGGCGTCCCTCCCTGTTGTCACTAGAAATGCAGGCCGTGGGCGCCACTTCCCAGACTGGGTCCTGCTCAGCTGGTGCCCGGCTTTCCTGCCCTCCCTCAGACCTTGGAAACAAAAGCACTCATCCTAACCAATGGAATGTGCGTGTAATCCAGAAAAGTCCGCAGAGAGGATGGTGCCAATGGCTTCACTAAACCCAGAACATGAGAAATGCATTTGAAGAAATTCTGAGTGTCTCCCCAGCTGGAAGAGTAATTCGTACCGTTATGTCCACTGAGCTGGTGTCCTCGTCAGCTTTGTGAACACCAGTTTGGGGAATCGGATGCAAGGTCTTTCTGTTTTTCTATTTGGGAATATGGGTTCTTTCTGATAGTTTTTCACTTGACGTTGAATCGTGTTCATAATAACTATAGTCATTTCATTCACCTAACATTTCATAAGGACCTACTCTGTGCTTCTGGTTTTCATGGGGGGCAGAGTCTAGCAGGGAAGCCAGTGGTGACAAATACTTTGAAAGGGGCCCCTCACTTCCCCTGAGGGCTGCCTATGAGTTGATGGTGTAGCTAAGACTTGGAGGATGACTGGGCCAGAGGAGGGAGTTGGAGAAGGTCAAGGGGAGAGGACACAGCTCTGGGTGGAGGAAATCACATGTGCAAGCACAGGCATGGGGGAGGGCGGGGCTGGTGTGTTTGAGCCTCTGAGGGGAAGCCTGGCTGGTTGCAGCACAGGACAGTGGGGAGATAAAGGGAGATGTGGCCTGACAGATGGATGGCCCAGTCCCGGCGGGCTTTGAATGTGCTAGAAGAACTGAAGTGGTGTCCTAAGGATGATGGGATGAGAGGGGAGATTTTACATAGGACGGGGCACGGTGTGTGTGTGTGTGTGTGTGTGTGTGTGTGTCAGAGAGAGAGAAAATCAAGATTCTAAGTTTAGAAGACCACTCTGGATGCGCCATGGAGAATTCACTGTAGGGAGGAATGTGTGGATACAGGAGGCCAAGGAGAAGCGTGGAGGAAAGAGGGTGGCGGTCAGTGGTGGGAGAGCCTGCAGCGGCTGGGGAGGACGGGGACACGGCCGAAGGAGGAGTCGGGGAGACCCCCGCGAGGCCGTGCAGGAGCAGGGTGGGCGGTGCCGCGCTTGAAGGAGAAGGTAAGAAACTCTGCCGAGGCCGCCGGTGGGAGCGCTCAGGAGACTTAGAATCAATTCCCTTTGGGGCTGAATGGACTTGAGGTGCCTGTGAGACAGCCTCCTGGGGGAACTCGAGGGGCCCAGGCCTGGGAGAGTGCCCTGGGCTGCGGACACAGTCCCGAGAGTCGTCGGCACGTAGGCGGTGGTTGGAGCCACGGGTTCTGCTGGGGTTTCCTGGAAAGAAGCCAGAGACAAAGGGCATGAACCTCGGCTCAAACCAGAGCGGGCCTGGTGTTTCAGGGCAGTTAGCGGTGTAGACTGATAAGAAGAGCCGTTGAATTCAGAGGACGCCGGATGGGCCTGGGCACGGCATGTCCCAAATGCCAAGGGGAAGGGCATGTGTTGGCTATATGGTTTCTTTATATCTGAATCATTCGATTCAAAAAAACATGCTGAGCTTTTGATACATGTTTACTGAATTCTATGAATAAAAGAGAGATGGACTCAACTGAGCGCTGCATATGTGGTCATATACATGACTGTAGTCAAAAGATGTGTGCTTTGGAAACAAGCAACAGCATCAAATGACAATCAACAACAAACAAACAATGTAAGAAACTTGAATCGCAGCTCTGCCTCTGTTGCGAAGGTCATGGAAGGTAGTGGGAAGAGGTGGGACCGAGAGTCTCAGCCGGGCCTGGCCATCATCGGGGGGCAGGAGACACGGAGAGTGGGGGGAGATGGGGGGCCGGAAATTCAGCTCCTTCTCGTCGGATGCGCCAAGCCTGGGGTCTGAATGTGCAATGCCTCTCATCTGAGAAGCCGCCCTCCTCACGGGCAGTGGGGGGAGATGGGGTGGCCGTGGCCCACAGAGGTGGAGAGACATGTCTGCAGTCTCCTAGCTGAAGCGAGAATCCGGGCCGGGTGGGCCTGGTTCCGGAGCCCAGGCTCTTCCCACTGGCCCACTATATTAGGAAACCACAGTCCAGACCTATGCGGGCAGGAGCCCAGGCCCCCCACCGGCACCCCGTGCCTGGCTTACACAACACAAGGATGGTTACATCCCAGGTTGCAGAATCGCGGAGTGCTGAAGGCTTTCCTCTTTCTGAAGGGTCTGGCGAGTTGAGCGGCAACTGGGGGCTGCTGGACCAGGTGGTGGCTCTGACCTGGGTGCAGACCCACATCGGAGCGTTTGGTGGGGACCCTCAGCGCGTGACACTGGCAGCAGACCGTGGCGGAGCCGACGTGGCCAGCATCCACCTTCTAACCACCAGGGCCACAGACTCCAGACTCTTCCAGAGAGCCGTGCTGATGGTGAGTCTCCTGCTCTGCCTTCAGTCTTGCTGAAGGTGGTCCCTCCTTGCCCCAGTTGGCTTCAATTGCTTGGACTTGCTTTATCCTTTGTTCTGAGTGGGTGTCCTGCCCATGGCCATCTTTCCGTGTTCATGTGAGCCAGGATGCTGCAGGGCTCCCCTGACTGCTGTCCACTCACAGCTAAAATGTTAATAATTCTAGACGGGGAAGAGTTTCTATTTCCTGGGAGTTCCTCCTTAGGGTTTAATAGCAATTAAAGCAGTGGAGGGCAGCTGGATCTGTTACAGAGCAACAAAGGTTTGGCCAACTTTGTTGCTGACTGGTGAGTGAAGGCAAAGAATAGAACATAACACTCAGGATTCCACTGGATGGTCTGAAGTACCTGCTGAGTGATGATGATGATGATGATGATGGGATGACTATGGTGTTGATGGTGATGATGGTGATGATGATGGTGGTGATGATGGTGATGATAGTGAGATGGTGGGGCATTGATTAGACATGGAAAAATACTGAAGTCTGTACATATCTATACTTATCTGCTAAACTTAGCTCAGTGTTGTGGGGTTATCAAAAGACATTTAAGAACTCATCTGCCCCACATTGTCTCACCACGCCACGTCATGACCATGAACGGCAGGGCACTTGCTGTTGGGCCAACATATGTTCTGCAGTCCAGATTCTGACTGTACCAGTACGCTTGCTGTGATGGTACTTAATGCGTTGGCCAGGCCGAGCATGTGATACAATTTATCCCTCAGTTGTTACAAAGAAAGAAGGGGCTGTTTCCGTCAGCCCCAGGCAGGGGAGGTGTGCTGCTGCCGTTGGATAGGTGGGCGTCATATGGCAGAACTGAGGGCTGTGGAGCAGGTAGAAAAAAATATGCATTACTGCTTTTTTTTTTCCCTCTATAACGTCCCCAATATTTCTTTCAACTAAGAACCAGTGTGGTCAGCTGAATAATGACCCCCAAAGACATCCACATCCTAATCCAAAGAACCTGCAAATGTTTCCTTATATGGCAAAAAAGACTTTGCAGCTGTGACTAAGATGAGGCTCTTGAGATGAAGAGATTATCCTGATTATTCAGCTGGGCCCTAAATGTCATTGTAAGTGTCTTCATAAGAGGGAGATTTGGAGATTTCATCACAGGAGAGGGAGAAGACCGTGTGACAGGACAGAAACAGAAACTGCAGGGGTGAGTTTTGAAGATGGAAGGAGAGGTAATAACCCGAGGAACACAGGTGGCCTCTAGAAGCTCAGAAAGACAAGGAAACAGATTCTCCAACAGACCCTCCAGAAAGCCCTAGCCTTGCTGACACCCAGTGAAACTGATTTCAGACTTCTGACTTCCAGATCTATGAAAGAATAAACTTATATTGCTTTAAGCTACACGTTTGTGATTACTGAGGTTCATAGGAAACAAATACAACCAAGGACTCCCTCCGTATTAGAAAAACCAACTTACTAGGGCAACATGCTATTTCAAATATTTAGAAGGTCACATGCCAAGTGCTATAAACTGAATGTCTGCGTCCCTCCAAAATTCATATGTTAAAACCTAACCCTGGGGACCTCCCTGGTGGTCCAGTGCTAAAGAATCCGCCTTCCAATGCAGGGGACACGTGTTC
>NW_020172779.1:15424517-15448738 GCF_003031525.2 Neophocaena asiaeorientalis asiaeorientalis
TGATGGTGATGATGATGGTGATGGTGATGGTGATGATGGTGATGATGATGGTGGTGATGATGGTGATGATGATGCTGATGGTGATGATGATGATGGTGATGTTGGTGATGGTGATGTTGATGGTGACGATGATGGCATGAGAATGTTGATAGTGATGAAATAATTATGATGGAGGAAACGACCTAATGACCACAGCATATGCTCTGATGGCTATTGTGTCACTGATGAGCTTCTAATGTTATTGAACATCCAGCTGGTGCCAGGTGCTATGCTCATTTTTGGAGGTGCCATGCTAAATAATACATGACCTCGTTCTCAGGAAGCTTGTAGTTTACTGGAGAAAGAGGTGACAAACATTTAAAGCAGATATTTAAAAGAGCATCTTAGAGCAGCTCAGAGAGACGCTCCCAACCAAACTCAGGGGAAAAAGAGAATGTCCCAGAATGCCTCCTGAGAGAGAGACTGTGCCAGCTGATGTTGAAGGCTGTGTAGGCACGTAACCAGAGTCCTGGCACCAAGGGAAAGTTTGGCTCTTTGCTGGGGTCTGCCCATCATGCAGTGCAGCTGGAGGACCGGGTCTGCGTGGACAGTGGTGTGGAGGCAGAGAGCAGCCAGCCTGCAGTAAACACCTCGGGTGTTATCCTGAGTGCATGGGAGCCTTCAGCGTCTTTTGTGTGCTGCTGGTTTGGTTTCCCCTTTTAACCAGTACTAAGTGTACAATTCACTGGCATTGAGTACATTACAATGTAGTACAACCATCAGCATGAATTGTCACCAGTACTTTTTCATCGTCCTAAACAGAGACTCTGTACCTATCAAACACTAACTCCCCATTCTCCTTTCCTCCCAGCCCCTGGCAACTGCTACTCTACTTTCTGTGTCTGTGAATTTGCCCACTCTAATATGAATTTACCTCATGTTAGTGGAATCCTAGAAGATCTGTCCTTTTGTAACTGACCTATTTCACTTAGCATAGTGTCCTCAAGCTTCATCCACGTTGTAGCATGCGTCGGAGTTTCATTCCTTTTTAGGGCTGAATGATATTCCATTGTACGTGTACAGCACATTTTGTTTATCCATTCATCTATTGATTGATGTTTGGGTTGCTTCCTGCTTTTGGCTACTGGAAATAGTGTTGCTATGAGCACTCTCGTGCCATCAAAGGGTTTTAGGCAGGTGGGAAACTTGCTTAGACTCGCCTTCAGGAAGACTTCTCTTAGAGCTCGGCGGAGGATGCGTGTAAGAGGGGCAGTGCTGGAGGAAGAGAAAGCAACGAGGAGACTACTAAGTGACACAAAGGAAGGTACAAAGGAGAACCACTGAGGCCAGTGCCATGGACCTGCTGGCGATTCTAAGGCCATCAAACCACATCTAGCTCTCTCCAGCCTTCCCAGGATCCAAACCTGTGATCATAAGCAGGGTGGAGAAGTGTCACTGTTTGAGCACAGTGGAGGTGGGATCAGCATCATTGCTGTCCCTGCCAAGGAGCAGGGCCTCCTGCCACTTCATCTCTCCCCTTCAGCCACGGGAGCCTTCTAGTACTTCTTGAAGGGTCCCTGCACTCGTTCCTGCCTCTTACTGGTAGTTTCCTGTGCGTGGATTCCTTTTCTCCCATCTTCCTCTTTGCCCTCCCTACTCATCTTTCAGGGGCTACTTCCAGACTTTCCAGCCTCGAACCAGGCCCTCTTCCTATGGCTGATGCCATCTGTAAATCTCGTACGGCATCTCTCCTGCTTCCCCACCGGTACATAATTACTCCTACTGCCATGTATGTTTCTCTTACAAGACTGTCATCTCCAGGATAGTCGGGGATGCCTGGCTCTCCACAGAGCCCGGGGCACCCAGCACTGCTGTCTTAGGGTCAATGCTCCGTGATTAACATCCGAGCAGTAAAGGAGCTCATGAACCTGGGAGGGGGGGTTGTCAAGGGACCCACCGGTTAGTCCACTTCTCGCCTTCCCACCTCTTTCTTTTGTTTCTCGTCCTTTGCTTCAGGTTTTCTTCAATCTGTCCCTTCATGCTTGGTGCATCTGAGTGTCAGGGGGCCTGAGCACAAACATCTTTCAGTTCCTGGTATTGAAAGCAGACCTTCCTGACTTTGAGTTGATCCTAAAGGGCTGCGTTGATTCCCCCAGGGCCTGCTCAGAAGCCAGACACTGAGTGGGACCCAGAGGACACCAAAAATACCTTCCAGTGCACCCAGAAGGCAGAATTTTCCTTTTGAAAGTTGTGGAGGGTTTCGATGTTTAGGGAATTTCAAAAACTAATCTGTTTTAACAAATGGTAGTGTATTTAAAAATAATCCCTCCATCTGTTTTAGTCATGTAGAGGTAGCCTTTACAACTGCTCCCTGCAGTTTGGGGGGATGCATGTGAAATTATTTGGGAATGAGAGAATTAAAATACTTCAAGATATTAGCAGTTCTTCAATGTGCTCTCTACCAACAGATGTTTGGGGGAATGAATGTGAGTTGGTGCTATATTCTTGGATAAAATCTTCAGTCTTTCTACAAATCTTGGGACCAGAACTGTTGAAATTTGGATGAAACAGACTCCTGTGATAATTAATAACTTATATTTATTTGTTTAGCATGTTTGGGACCATAAGTCACTTCGAATATATTACCTCATAGATTCCTCGCATTAATTTGCCAGGGACATTTATTTTATTTCTAATCTAGACAAAAGAAAGCCAAGGCTCAGAGATGTTTAGTGACCCGCTAAAGAACACACAGTAAAGAAGGAGCTGCACTAGGGGTTGGAACCTGAAGCCAAATCCTGTGTTCTTCTACACTGTGAGGCTCCTTCTCCAAGAGCCTGTGACTCATTCGGGGTCTCAATGTGTCAGAGGAAGAGTGCAGGCCTAGGGTCAGACAAGCCAGAATTAAGATGCTGGCCTTGGGTGAAACACTTTACCACTGCCTTCTTCATGGATAAAATAGGTGTGATTAATTCTGTCTCCCACGGGCTCACGCAGTCACAATATAAGGTTTGTAAAGTGCCCTGCACACTGTGGGAACTCAAGGAACCCGAGCTCCCCCATGTCCCATGCCAAGCGAAGGCAACTCCAGGCAAAAGCAGATCCTGAGTGTTTCACCTGCCCTGGGGGCCAAATTGAAAAAGGAAGATGGGAGCCATATTGCAAGCCTGAATTCTGTGGCGCTGACCCCTTGGCCAGTTTTAAGAGAAGGCAGAGGAGGTCATGTCCTCTGTGCTGTGATTCTCAGGACCCAGAAGAAATTTCCATTGCTTTCCTTTGACATTGCCTCAATTCTGCATTCCTCTGAGTGAACTCCAGGCCTCAGAAACTGGCCTCAAGCTAAATTTTCCGGTCTCCTTTCCCACATGAGCCCTACAGTCAAGGCTCAGCAGCTCTGCCACCATTCCTAGAAAATGCTGTGCCTTCCTCTAGATCTTTCCAGGCTCTTCTGTGGTCAGCACATCCTGTTTTCCACCTGGAAAATCACTCCACCCTTCAGGGCTCAGCAGAATTGGGCCTCTAAGGCTTTCTCCAGCTCTAAAACAGAAAGATCTCACGGTGGGGAAGAGACTTCTACATAGCGACTTTTAGGAATTCCGACTTGTTTTCCGTGCTTTTTAATTTTTCTAACACATCTTATTCCATTTCTACTGTGACTCGGTGCTTGATTGGGTACGTGATTTATGCTCTTAGTAGCTCTTAGTACGGCCTTAGCACTTAGCTCAGCTCCTGGCTCAAAGAGGGCACCTGAGACCATGCTGAGTCCATTAAACCAGCAGTGGTGGAGAGCAGGGGATGCTGGCTTGGGCCCAGAGCACTGATTTTTCCTGTTTTCATACAGACCTCCCAGTGGGAGCCCTCGCCCCATTGCTTCCCTTAATCAAAACTGGCCTAGCTATTCACAGGCTTTGATGCTTCCATATATATTCTAGAATAAGTTTACAGATTTTAAAAAATATTCCTGATGGGAATTGGATTGTAGTTTCATGTAATTTTTCAAATCATTTCAGAAAAATATCTATGTTTTTAGGATGTTAGTTCTTATATCCATGGATCAGTTTAACCCCATAACCAGGAACATAGTATTTTTGTCTCCTTACGTCTTCTCATGGAGTTTTGAACTTTTCTCCATAAAAGTTTTGCGAAGTTATCTTGAGGCGAGACCCTACATAAATGGTTTCGTGTTTTCTATTTTACTTTCCAGTTGGTAAATACGGGTGTAGCGGAAGAAGTTGGTTCCGCATCTGGCGAGCTTTCTTACCGCCTCTAATATTTGGTCTGTCGTTTCCGTTGGATTTTCTATGAAGTTATCTCAGTATCTGAAAATCATGGCGGGTTTATTTCTGTGCGCTTTGGAGCAAATACTCACCTGCTCTAACAAGGAGACCCATCACAAAAGTAGCTTAAATAACAAATGCGTTTCTTTTTTTCCTCTTTCCCATAATGTTTCCCCAAGTGTGGAGTACAGGTATCTCGTGATCTCTCGGGGGCCGGCTTCCTTCTAGGTGTTTCTCTGTCATCCCAGGGCCTTGCTGTCATCTGCAGGGCTGAGCCTGGGCTGCCAAGGATTGCAGGCTGCGGGGAGGGGATGAAGGAGAGGAGAGCCACCCCTGCTGACGTGGGGAAGGAAGGGCACATCTCCCGGCTCTGCCCCGCGGGGACCTCCTCTGGTTTTACTGCAATGGCCCCAGCACCCAAGACAGTGTCTGGTATTTAATAGGTGTCCAAAAACATATTTGTAGAAAGAAACTCTTGGAAGAACAAATAGCAGAGGTATCAAAAGTAATTTGCAGGGGTGTCTAGGTGAGACAAAGTTTTCATAACAATTGCTAAGAAATTGTTCTCTCCCTCGATCCCTGGACATCCACCTTCAAGTTGGATGAGGCACCCTCAAAAGTCATAAAACCCTGGTTTCTTAAGGCTGCACCTCAAGAAGAAACCAAGATACTAACCAATACGGGTTAGTCTCGTGTTCCCTGGTCTCCTCTTTCTCCAGCTGCAAGTTTATTTGAAAATTCGAAACCCACAGAGCTTCTAGACGAACCACCCACCGGCCTCACCCAGGAAGCTCTCCCCACTTTCCAAGAATTAAATATTCATTAGGTTTATTTTAATCAGGAATACATACATGAATTAGCAAAGCGTAATGCTTCCCACTTAGAAATCCCTCCGCCTATTCCCCAAATGTTCCAACCACGTGAATCACAACAGAAAACCATACAGAAGATGCTGTACACACAGGTGTTCACCAGGTCACCCTGCCTTATGGCGGAAGCCGGGGTCCCCAGAGCTACATTCATTTCCCATACATTGGCTAGCTCTATAGAAACAGCCTTTGGGGAATGTTGAGGAAACCACAAGTGTCTTCTTGGATAAACACACTGGAATCTGATGATACAGAAAATCATATAAGCGTGTGTGCACACACCACCAGTGCAGTGATCTCAGATGGACAGAATGCATATATACTGGACAGACAAACCTTTCCTGTTGGCAGTGCCCCTCCTCCCCCCGAATCCCTTTGCAACTGGGAAAATGCGTCACGATGACATCTGCAGCCCCCTTCCTAACAGAATCTGGAGGTAAAGGCTTCTTCTGCTCTAGAACTTTGCTATGTTTTCTCTTTCGTCTCTTAGAATTATGTTTGACAGAATTAAGCCACTCCAATTCCCATCTTTTCTAGAGCTGAGCATTTTTATTCCTGTGGCTGCCAGACTCTTTTTAGAATAAGATACTGGATGCGTTATTCCTTTAGAACTTATCAGTTTCCTTTTTTCAAAAAATCCAACCATTCTCACTTACCCAGTCCAACCAACCGTTCCACTGTTTAAAGATCCAGCTGAAACATGAGCTCCTGGGTCACCCTTACCTGACCCCACTCCCACCCAAAGCTGTGAGCTGATTTCTGCTTTTACAGCCCCCTTTCACAGTATTTGTTTATACACTTTTCTCCCTGTCTACACTGCTGGGGCCTCTCTCTCTCTCTCTCTCTCTCTCTATATATATATATATATACACACACACACACACACACACACACACACACACACACACATATTTTTGACCTGACACCTTACACAGAACTTAACACCGTGCCGCTTCTGGCAGTCACTGTCATGAATGAGTAATTGATGCATTAATATAGACAAGAATCTCAGCACCCCAGGGAAGCTCTTCCTGTGCTGTGAGCCGTGGTCGGCGACCTCATGAAATCTTGCGCAGTGCCAGGCCTGCCCTCGCGCTTTCACCGTCAGCAGCCACCCCCCTCCCCCATTACTCGTGGTCTCAGCAGAAGTAGGGAGGCCATCTGACTTCCGCACACGTAGCTTTGGAACGAGAAGCCCAAAGGGATCTCCCCATTCAGGGCTTGTAAGGAAGGTTAGCATTTAGTGTCACTGAACTCCCTTAAAAAGAGAGGAGCCATATCCCAGAGGTCTCTTTACAGATTGGTTACAAAAGTTCATTGCAGGAGATCAATTTGCAAACCCAGACTTTCTGCCAGGCCACAGTTTCTGGCTTATCTTCTTCTCAGGCTTATCTCATTCAGAAGTTTTCCTCAGGGACCTCAGAGTGAGGCCACCTGGGCGGTGTGTTGGAGAGTGGTCCCTGGCTGGGTGCGTTCCTGTGAGAGAGCATCTTTGTCTTTCCCACACATGTGGTACATGCACGCACGCAGGGCTCTTCTGAACCCTCGCCCGAAGATGCCAGGAGTCCACATTTTGCAATGTGCCTGATCAAATGCCAGAGAGGGGTTCCCTTTGTCATGACGCAGATAGAGAAGATGAGAGTTCAATTCTCCATGTGGCTTCTCTTGGCTTCTGGAAGATGTGGGGTTCCCCAGGGACCAGGAAACCGTGCCTTTCTGCAAGATCCCAGGTGACAGTTTGAACCTCTGTTACTTTGGGCAAACACCATGGTGTCTGTTCTCGGGCTAGTCTTCAAAGTACGGCGTCGACGAGAAGAAAGAGCTCTTTCTTTTGCTTCCACTGTACATCAAAGAGACGCTTTTCTTCTTTCGATCGAAGGAGGTGCTGTCATCCCCGGTCAGGGACAGGTAGGAGGCGATGCTTTCCCGAAGGCCGTAGCTGAAAAGGGACTCATCCACACTGAGTGGGTTCTCAGCCCCCTCCGGGTCATCTTGCCGTCTGCGAGTGGGCAGAAAGTGGACAGAGAAAGGGGCAAAAGAGAGGGACATAGTGGGATGGAGGACAAAAGAATGAGAAAAGGTAGAAAAACAAATGAAGAGCCTGGTTAATATATATCTAACATTCTAATTCTGCTTCTTGCATTTGCGGCTGTGTAATCTTGGAGAAATCACTCAACCTCTCTGAACTGCCATTTCCTTGGATGGCTAAAACGTCCAACTATAAATTTTAATGAATATTCTTCATGATATTTACAAGGAGGAGCTGTTTTATTCATTTCCCAGGCATTTCTGATGACTGATTTTCTTTGAATTTGCCAATGGGTTGTCTGGATCGGTGTTTAATTAATACAACAACTCCAACTACAGATAATTCCAACTACAGATACCCCTGAAAATGCAATAGCTGACAATCAAATAGGACAAATAAGGGAAGATTTTTTTTTCCCTTAAAAAAATGAAGTTGCCTTAGGATTTTGCTTGTATGTTTACCTTCAAGATTGTTTACAGTAATATTAAATTTGTACAAGATTGATTTGTGTGTTATTCTCTAATTGTTAGGATACTAACAATTAGAAAAAAGCAAGATGGTATCATTCAGCTAGAAAATATTCAGCTAACACCAAAGGAGGGCTCAATAAATGTTTGCACAACTGCGGGGACTGAGGCCATGGTGGGGAGTTGCTAGGGCCATGCCACCCGGGGCATGAGACCTGAGGCTGGGTCTGCCTCCCAGGGGACAGTGGGATTCCTGGGGTCTGCATCTGCTCAGAGCGAGGGTTTAGCAGGGCCAGCGGTAACTGGCCATGGTGTTCACGTGCCAGGCTCACGTGCTGGTTTGGGGCTTACACGTTCGTTCATGGAGGACACACACACACACACACACACTCACACACATGCAGACACACACCTGGATGCCCTCTTCCAGTCAAAGGTCTTCTGGCGCAAGGTGACAGGTGTGTCGGGGGCCCTCACTGCCGGGGCAGCCGTGGTCTGAGTGAGGCAGGGTGTGGTCAGCACACAGCAGAGGCCGTCGGCCACCTCTGAGGAGGGAAGCAGAGAACCAGTCAGCGACTGTGGGATGCCCCGGCCAGTGTGAGGTGCGGGGCCCTGGATATTCACAAGGGGGAATGGGGGCTGAGATCTGAGAGGGGCTGAGAGTCACGTGCCCAGCTGTTGAAGAAATATTAACGTGTCCTGGGTACACACCGTGCTTGGCTTGACACAAGTAAAGAGAAGGGTTTAGGATCCAGAATCCACCAAACTTGGGTTCGAGTTTTAGCTCTGCCCGGATAGTGAATCACCTTGACCCTCTCTGAACCTGTTTCCTCAATTGTTGGATGAGGGGACTGTGCTACTAAGAGAGAACAGCTGGCAGAGCACTCGCATGAGGGCCCAGACTCAGTGGCTTCACAGCAAGGTGCAGGGCCATCAGCTTTGGGTGAGCCTCCTGTGTGTGCGGCGGTGGGGGAGATGTGTGCAGTGTGTGTTCTCCCACAGCACACAGAAGGGGCTCAGTACAGCATGGGGCTAATGCATCTTTAGGAAGAAAGGGAGATAAAGGAAACAAGGAAAGAAGACAGAAAGGAAGGGAGAGAGAGAGGAGGGAGGGAGGGAGGGAGGAAGGAAGAAAGGGAGGAAGGAAGGGAGGGAGGAAGATGGAGAGAGAAGGAGGGAATGAGGTAGAGAGAGGGAGGGAGGGGAAGAAGCAAAGACAGAACAAAAAGGATAAAAGACACAGAAATAGGAGGAGAAAAAAGATAAAAGGCAAATGGAGAAAATGGACAAAGAAAAAAAGGAAGAAACATCTCTCTTCTCTACCCTAGATACAAAGAGGATGAAAATTGAATAAATCCTTTCCTTTTATCCCTCTGCTAGTAGGACATAGCTGAGTTTCCATGGTCCCCCACCTTTCCAGGAGCTTTAAGATAGAGCCTCCATCTCTTCGAAGCCTTCCCGTAGCCCACGACATCATGAGAAAGACTCGAGCCTGCTGGGCTCAGATGTTCTTACAGATGGAGGAGATTCTGTGTGGCCCTATTGAGGCCGAAGAGCGCAGTGGGTCTCATGTCCTGGGGGAGATGAGGTGGCCAAGGATGTGAGCTGCCACTGGCCTCTCAGCACAAGGCCACCCCAGCCCCGAGCACATAAATCACCAGGGTTTAGGAAGCTCATCGCCCCTAAGGCAGGCTCCACCTCCCAGCTTATTGATGCAGCTCTTGGGGTGTCCTTGCCAAAGAACAAAAGGTAATGGTAGCTGAAGAAGCAAGCCCAGGCTGTCAGAGGGTGGCAGTCAATAATGCTTCGTCTCCACGTGATTTTCCCTGTGAACTCAACTGTCCACCCACACTGGCTCACACTGAGAAATGTGAGATTGGACCCTGAGGTTACAGGGAGCTTAACTGGATGTGAATCTGAAATAATTACCTGTCACGGGTTGGAAATTGAAACGCCCTCCCAGATTAGGAGGCAAAGGAGACTGAGTCAGACACAAACACAAAAGAAACCAGCTGCAGTAGATAGCACAGGCGGGGGAACCTCCTGCCTTAGCAAGGTTAACACTTAGGCTGAGAAATACATTCTGGCACAGAAGAAGAGGACTAACGCTTCTGAGCACGGAGGCTGAGCCTGGTGCTGAGCGAGCTTGGCATGTGCCAGCTCAGGGAGCCCCGAGCCAGTCTGGGCCATCAGTACTGTTACATCCATTTGGGGAATGAAGAAACCAAGGCCCCTGGGGTCAGGATCACAGCCAGTTCACAGGCATTATTTTTTTTTGGTCCTAACAATAATCCTATGAGGCATTTTAATCCCCATTTTATAGATGCAGAAACTGAGGCTCTGAGATATTAAATAATTTTCCCAAGAGCACTGGATAATAAATATAAGTAACTCATAAAACAAAATCGTTCACGTCGCTTAGCGCACATCTTCTCTGATTCTGCGCCGAACCTGGTGGGACGTAAATTGGCCACATTATTCCCACCTTGAGGTCCTGAAGGCACCGGAAGCCTTTCAGGCCTCCATCCAGACCCTTTTCAGTCATTCGCAGAGGTGACTGCTGACTGCGATCCCTGTGCTGATGCGATGGCCAGGGGTGCATTTTTGGAAGGCGCTGCTTCTGCCCTGGCGTGAGATCCTCGAGCGTCTGCGGCCTGGAAGCCGTGTGGACCTCCTGGTCCATAAAAATCTTTGCTGGGCCAGCATCCTTTTCATGTTTGCTTTTGTCTATGCAAAACTTATGGTCACCACACCTCTCAGATGATTCTTATTAAAAGCCAAATACCACAACCAAGTTTGACTCATGATCAGTAAAAGCTGACTGTTTCCAGGACTCCCTTCCTCTTTCATTTTTAGCTAAGCTGCTAGGTGTTTGGGTATCATGGGAGTAATACTTGTTATCATTTATTTTGCATCCTCCATGTGCCAGGCTGTGATAAACATGTTACGTTCACCTTCCGGTTCAATGATCATGACAACCACCTGCAGGGGGCGCTGCTCTCATCCACCTTCCGTGAATGGGGATCCGGGGCTCTGAGAAGTGAAGGTATTTGCCCACGGTCTCACGGAGCCCATACCAGAGCCTGGGCCTGGGTCTCCATAGCGGCCATTCCTCCTTCCAGACCTGCACTTCTTCCAGGCCAGGTGTGATAACCCAGCCCCGTGGACTCCTCCTTTCACCTTGAAGTGCCCTTCAAGATCCCACATCCTAAAGAACCCAGGGTGTGGGGTCAGACATCCTGAGCCCGGAAGGGGGAAGATGCTTACAAAGGGAAAGCAGCTTCCTCTTCCTCCCTTTCACAAGGCAGAAGCAGGGAGGAGGGAGCCCTCCTGGCTGGGGAACAGTGGCTCACATAGCAGGAGCCCACGTCTGAGTGGCCGGCGCTCTCGTCAGCACTTTCCATGCTCTAACTCAGCGGACCTCACAGCATCCGCGCGGTAGGAACAGTCAGCACCTGCATTATCTGGAGAAATGTGGGCACGAAGGTGGACCGCCAGCCCAAGGTTGCCCAGATCTGAGATATGAACACAAGAAGGTTCCAGAGCCAACTCTTAGAAATGCAGCCACCTTTTTACTATTTCTCCCTTTTCCATAGGATAAAACTCTAACTCCTGACCCGGCATTCAGGCCTTTCCCAATCTAACGTGAAGGTCCTCTTCCAACTCTGCACACTATATCATCGCCTCCATCAAACCCCACTCTGCTTCCGCCATCCTGGAGGATGCGCCCCATCCTGGTCAGCATGAAACATTTGGACTTCTCTCCTGGGCCCAGGGAGGACATATGGATGAACAAAGTATAATCCCTGGTGTCTAAGAGCTTGTTGGGAAACACAGACTAGTACACAGTTAACTAGGTCACTGGGCAGGACGCCCAGAGTTCTAGGGAGAAAAACACCTGACATGCTAGGAGAGCAGAGAAAACAGACCATTAGTTTTCTGACTCTTAGGGCTTCATCAAGGAAGTGGCTTCCTGTTGACCTTGAAGGTTGACGAGGATTTTGACATGCAGAAAAGGGGAAATGAGCGGCATTTCGGAACAAAGCCCCAGAGGCCCAAGCGTACAGTCCACTTAAGGAAGTGCAGACTGTCTGTGGTTGTGAATGTAGGGGCATCCTGATTCGTTACACTTACAGGTAGAGAGGGGGTGAAGTTGAGGTTGGCTGCATTTTACTTACTTAGGCAGCCTTCACATTCAGTCTGTTTTAGCCTGAAATTTACAGTCTGAATTAAAAAGAAAAGAGCATATGAAGAAGCCAGGATGGGCAAGAGAGCAAAGTAAACCACCTGGCATGTCTTGGTGACCCGTGTGCAGCCTAGACTGAGTGTCCGGGGTAGGGGCGGTTAGCAAAGAGGGGCGTCATGTATCGGTCCCAATGGAGTGTTTCTTACCAGAATAGTGGTTCACCAGGTCCTCCAGGCACTGGAAGGTGAGCCTTGGGGAAATGTAATACCAGTTGTTTGGCAGACGGAAGATGCGGTAATGCTTCACCTGCCGGTGTCTAACCGAGAGCGAATAAAAACCTGCAGGAAGTGGAGGACGAGTCAGTGGCATTCCATGTATCCCCACCCAAGGGCCGCCAGCTAAGGAGCCCACCACCGCTGAGGCAGAGAGACCTTCTCAGCCTTGTGATATGATGGTGGTACCCAGACACACGCTTTTGTGTTTTGAGCAACAGCTACTCAAACCCTGTCTGCTTGGTTGTAGCTCACTCTTTAGAGACCCCAGGAGCATGGTATTTGAGCAGCCCAGTTGCATTAACCTTGTTGCAATGCAGGTGTTCAAATGCAAGGAATGAGTCTTCGCTTTGTGAGTTGCCATTCTGGGGGCTTCCACATCCTTTTGTGGGTCCTTAGACCAAGTGCAATGACTGGAGTTGGGTTGCACCCTGTACATCCCGGATCTGCGGTCATTCTCGAGTCTTTCCCAAGTTCACGCTCCAAGATATTTGTGCTGTCATTTTCCTCCGTCACACAGTTGAGGGGCCCTTACAGTTATGCCCCCTTTTCCTGGTCCGTTTTGCCTCTGACTTATGCTTGGTGTTCCCAGAAATTTAGGAACTGTGGCAGTTAAGATATTTTTCTGAGTATTCCTAAGCGACATGAAATGTGTTTAGTCTCCTTCAGCACCATGAGAGTAATGACCCAAGATGGGTTAATCAGAGTAGAACTTTGGGTGAGCACCTGCCACTACCTCTCTTAGCCTCGACTTCCCCAAATGGAAAGTGAGAGAATTGAGCTTAGGTCATGTTTAAGAGTCCTTCCTGCTCTGTCTTCTGAGGTTCGAGGAGTGAAAAGGCTGGCGAAGCAGTGAGATGGAGGGGCACTTGTACTTGCTGAGTTTTTGCTGCATGTGCTGGGCTGGGGGCTGAGCTATTCCATAGAAACGTCTCTGATGATTCTCAGAAAGACTCTGGGAGGTATTGTTCTCAAATACTATATAGACGGAGAAACTGAGTCTTGAGCACTGCGTGAAGTAGCCTGAGGCACACAGCTTGGAAGTGGCAGCCCCGGATGGGACCTTTGTCCCCCTAGAGCAGGCCTCCGAGCATTCTGCTGGGCGTCCCTCGCCGCTCTGTCCCAGGCCCGCCCTCTGAGTCAGTTCAGCATGTGTCTTCCGGTAATGTCAGCAGGGACTGGAAGTATGGTGAGTAGGTCAAGGGTAGCAGGTGGAAACTTAAGAGAACTTTGCATACCCAAGGGAGCAGGGCCTGGGCCCCCCACCTGGGCCCCAGCTCGGCCGCAGCTCGGACTGATTATTTTTAGATCAGCTCTGGCAACTCACATTGGGTCCGCCCCCGCCACGCCCCGGCCATGCCGGAGTCTGGGTCTCCTGCGTCGGGCGATCCCTGGGACCTGCACAGGAAGTTTTGCCTTTGCTTTGCTTTTGCTCTTACCCGGCTTATTCAGGTTTTGGAGAGAAAAGCTGTTCCTGGATTTTTAAAAAAATTTTAATCCACATATATGTGCTCCCTGCTTCCCCAAAGGAAAGCTGATGCCCATTTTGGTGGAGGGCTCCATCCGGCACCAGGTAGCTCTGGTGCTTAATAAGTGCTCAGGAAATAGTCTCAGATACCACATTTTCTCTTCTTTGATAGCGAACGTACAGGAAGCAGGCTAAGACCTTGAAAATATTTTCTATATTTAAGAAGTTAATATCAATTCTCAGTTAGCCTGAGTAAGCCCAGGCTATTAATGTTTTGCTTCTGCGAGCTTAAGCGTATACGCCATTCCAGACACCTGCCAAGTATTTTCCTATTATTAATCCCATGTTATAAAGCAGGTAACTTAGGCTTAGAGAGAAGAGGTGACTTCTTAGTAATTCACGCAGGCCAAACTAGAGTTCGGGACCCTTGCTTCGAACCATGACAAAGCCCGGCTATTTCTTTTTCACTGAATTACTTAGTGCGTAGGATGTATGAAAATTAAAACAGTGAAGGTCATGGTGAATCTGCTGGTCCCGATTCTCTAAGCTGCCTGATTTCATTGTAGGGCACAGCCAGGACTAAGAATGAGGGTCTGCTGTGTAGTGAGAACACAACAGGTCTGCCAGGCCTGCTGTGGGTCAGAGCCTGCACCAGCGACGGCCCCCCCAGCCCCAGGTCACTGCCCCCCAGCTTCGGTGCTGGACGCACTGATGGTGTGTGGGCTGCCGGAAGCTCACCGCGCCGGAGTGATTTGCATGCCTCATAGGAGGAGGGAAACTGAGCCAGGTAGTGAATGAGTCAGCCCGGAGCAAAGCCTGCATGTCTGACCCATGTACGGAAAGATGAATTGGAGGCTGCTCACCTCTCTTGGTCTCACTCTCCCTGATCATGAAGGAGCCGATCTTCGTGTCTGGCAGCTGCAGCAGCTCCTCAGCTTTGTCTCTGCCCAGCCCTTCAAACAGCCAGCTAGGGAGAAGAAAGACAGCCATGAGTATCCTGAATACACCCTCCCCCAAGAAAGACAGGAGGGATGCAGAAATGACCCAGGTCCAGCTAACATAAAACCCTCTGCTGGAATTAAAAAAAAAAAAAAGAGCAAGGCAATCAATGGTTCATTCATTCATTTAATCTTTCAAATAAAATTTCCAAGTACACACTGCAAGCCAGGTGTTACATTGGATAATTAGGACACAGAGATGCACAAAGCATCTTTCTTAGCCTGTTTCTCAAATGCCAGCTGCACTGTGCCCGTTCCGTATTATATAAAAGCATCCTAAAATGTGATAAGGGACCTATTTGGTAGTTTATTTAATGTCTATGTCCCTGATACTCTGACTACCCGGCTCCTCCACCCATGGGGGCAGGGACTGTGTCTGTCGTTTGAGGTTTTGCCTTTGTGTCCAGGTTATCAAGCTTGGTATATATCTGTGAGTGAATGAATGAATGAACATGAGAAAGGAAGGAAAGAAGGAAGGGAGGGAGGAAGGAAGGAAGGAAGGAAGGAAGGAAGGAAGGGAGGAAGGGAGGAAGGGAGGAATGAAGGAAGGGAGGAAGGAAGGAAGGAAGGAAGGAAGGAAGGGAGGGAGGGAGGAAGGAAGGAAGGGAGGAAGGGAGGAAGGAAGGGAGGAAAGAAAAAAGAAAACAATGGTGGTACCTCATTTCACCACCTGATGCCCCACCTTGCATTCATTCTATTTCCTCCTTGTCTTCTCTTTTCAACATATTTTAAACTCAGTTGTCATTGCATGATGCATTTCCATATGTTTCTTGCTTTTTTTTCACTTAACAATTTAAGAAAGCGGTTGTAATACTGTAGTCCAGCTTTTCAATGTAATGTTCACCTTCCAGAGGAGAGTGGGCACTTTGAATACGCTTTAGAAAGCAGCTCGGGACACAAAGGAATCTGTGTTCTAAAGGGAAGGGCCCTTCTCATTTTTCAGACCAGGCTGGGCCAGATCTCAGCGTGGAAGGAAATGCCGTTAGCAGCTGGCTGGTGTGTACTCGGAAGCAATTGTACATCCTTTCTTAACTGACTCTGTTTCAGTGAATGTGCTCTGGCTTTCAGTCACACGTCTGGATGAGTGCACGCTGTGACCAATATTAACACTCTCCCTGTGGCATGAAAGCGGGCCGTTGACGGGGCTGGCTGAGGGCTCCTGAAGCACCGTGTGTGGGAAGACATGCAGGCATAACATCCCGTACCGTTTATTTATGTACTGGTCTCCAAGAAAGATTTTGTTACTAAGGTCATGATGACACCATATTCGGCCAAATATTTCCACTATTCCCTTAGGTCTCCATAGTATGTGGCACATTAATTACTGCAGCATACATGACATTCATCCTTTCAAGTCCTGACATGAAATTCCACTTATAACTATGAAGACAATAAAACAATGACAGTAACAACAGCCGTGCATGAATACTAATTGTCGGCCACACACCACATTACGCACTTGAAGTCTAAGCCTCGTGTCAACCCCCTGAGACAGGTAGTATTGTCTCTCTTTCCCCGATGAAATACTGAGGGGCAGAGCAATTAAGTAATTTATCCAAGTTACCCACATTGCAACTTATAGAGCTAGAATTGAGGTGCATTTTTCGAATTCCATAACCACTATGCTACAACACCTCTCTTCCTGTTATATATTTTAAGAACATTTATTGCATCTGCTAGATTGGAAGTGCTATAGTGTCAGGATTACATCTTATTCATCTGGGTTCCTCACTCCCTGCTCCTGCCAGCATTCAGCACCACATCTTCAACATGAAGGTATCCGTGCACGATTGCTAAGTGAATGGATGGATCAATGACACACAGCTGATGAGAAGAGTTCCATGACTCACTTCTCCTTCAGAACATAACTCTCATAGTAGCTACTGCCCCGCCTCCGCTCAGCTTTGTCATCCTAAGCACAGAGACAATTTTGGGTATTCATCATCAAAATCAGTAACGCTGCAAAGAATTGCACTGAATTCTATGCTTCAAATATTCAGGCAGTTTGCTCTGCTTCCCCAGGTGAGCAGGTGTCATGCAGAGTCCTTCTCTGCCTGTAAGGAAGTTATTTCTGGATCCCTCAAATGGAAAGTGGAGTTCCCTTCTCCCTTCCTATATGCCAAGGTCCGGCCTTGGTAGCCCGACAGATGAGGAGACTGTGGCTCAAGGAGGTTAAGGAAGTTTTCCGAGGCCCCACCAAGGAAGCAGGGCTGAGACACACCTGTCCTGGCCTGGGTGTGCTGGCCACCAGGGCCACCCGTCCTGTCACAACTGCAGGGGAAAGCAACGTCCTTGCTTTCTCATCTGCAGTGCCCAGTTATTTAAAGGGTCTCCTTTTCTGCTTGACTTCTCCATTTGTCAGGTTGGGTACATAAGCGTTTTTGTCAGAGCCTGTTCTCTGTGTTCTGGATACGAATTGGTAAGAATGTAGCTAATACGTACTGAGTGCTGGTGGTAATGCCAGGCATGGTTTCAAGAAGTCTCCATGTATTGTCCTATCTCATTCTCCTAACAACTCTAGACTTGTCCCACTACTGTATATTATTATTCCTATCATTCTATACTATGATCTCTATTTGACGCGTGAGGAAAGGAGACTGATTCTTAGAATGTTGAACAACTTGCCCACTGTCACACAGCCAGTAAGTGACGGAGGCAGGGTTTGAACTTAGACTGACTTTTGGCTGCTGCACCCTGTGGTCACAGTTCCTGAATCCTTGTTGCTCCAGGAACACCGCATTAGAGCTGCAAGGTCCATCATTTGTCTTACTATTGAGGAAATCGAGTCTCAGAGAGGGGAAGGTTAGCCCAAGGTCGCACCACTCCTTAGGGACTGAGCTGAGAGTAGAAGTGACCCTCTCGAACCAATACCTTCCTTGCCACTGTCCCAGGCTGGGATCTCTCTATGCAGATGTCTGAGTCACTTGCATAAAGATTATGCTTTATTGATGCTATTTTGGAAATGTACTCACCCATGGTAAACTCTGGCCACACATATTCCAGGAATGTAGCTCTCTCGACCAGTGCTAAGGGAAATGGCTTTCCACCAGCCCCCTTCACTAGAAGGACAAGAACAAATAGAAAAGAGTGAATAGGGGAGTGTCAAAGTGAATGAACGAATGAAGAGAGTAATCAGATTTAGCCTGGGATACATTGGGATGTTCCTTTTTTAAGGTCTGTCAATGGCCATGTTAACTGGAATCTCTCCCTATGATAATTTAGTTTTTAAGTGTATCTCCCCCATTCTGAGCTAACAGGAAATCTTCCCACAAGTTGGCAATAGCCACCTTTCAGGGATGAGCAGATGATGTTTCCAGCTGATCTTCCACTGTTGGAGGCTTTTTAAAAATAAGTGTTTGCTATGCTGAAATAGACCCTGAGATTTAACCAAGATAGTTTCGCATGTCTACATCAATGAGGATCTAAATAAAAGGTGCTCAGAGCCCCTATTTCTTTTATAGCCTATTTCAAATCATGGAGAGACAACAGGCTAGAAGGCAATACCTTTCTGTTTATCATCAGAAGTTTTTTTCAGACCTCTGTGTCCTCTTTCTGAGTCTGCACTAATATATAATATCAACCCTGTCTGTGTCTGGGAGATGAGGCCAACATAAGAAGAAGACGTTGGATCATAAAGCGCCTCAAAAGCCAAGTTAAGGAATTAAATTTTATCCATCAGGCAATGGGGAGCCATGGAAGGCTCTAGAGTACTGGCAGCACTAAGGAGGATTAAGCATGAAGGCCTGCTGTATGGGCCAAATTTCTCACCTCACAACAGGACCAGGGCCCATGTGGAATTGGACAGCTATAGCTAAAATCTAATGATTCCCACCAAAATCGAGTTCTTCTTTTGGGGGCTTTGTAGAAGTTTTGGAAAGCTCACTCACTCAGAAATCACACGCAGTTTCTCCCCACGGCGGAATATCGGGGGGCTGATGTCAGGAGACGGGTAGTCACTCAGCACAGCCAGGAAGTCGCTGTCCAGTCCTGGGGAAACAAAGGCAAAGGGGATGTAGAGGCAGAGGTAAGATCTTCCTGGGGACTTTTCAGCTAAAGACACTTGATTGTTTTGAAACAGCAGTTTTCAGCTGGTCCTCCTCTCTTCAGGGATGGTGAGATAGGATGCTTGAAGGGACCCAGAGGGTCAGGTGACCTACTCTTATGATCAAGTCTGCCCTGGCCCTGACGTTCTCATCTGAGAAATGGGGATCCAGAGGTCCTTGAGCTGAGGTCACAAGATCTGACTCCATGGTCCGCCCCTGTGTCTACTGATCCATATAATCTTGGGCAAGTCCTAGAATGCCTCCTAGCCTTGATTTCCCCATCTTTAAAATGGGGCTAATAATACCTCTTTCCAGGATTTTTTTTTATGAGATAAGATGAAAGTATGTAGCAGCATCCATGAATAATGAGATGCTGTGAAAACCTCCCATCTTATTACCATCACCTCAGGTACCCTCCTTGGGGCTTGTGGGCCCCATGTCTGCACCGTATCAGGGTTGGGGTGTCGGGCTTAGGCTCTGTGAGTTCTGAGGACCCACCAGGGTCAGGAGATATTAACTCTGAAGCTCAACAAAGCCCTTCTTCCTTGTAGAATGGAAGGTACCGTGTCGGGAATCTACTTAATAGGGACTTCTGCTGGGGAGGGAAGGTGAAAGAAAAATTAAGTACTCATCATACATATGTTGAAGGTAATTCTGGTGAAGTTTTGAAAAGGAAAGCATGCTCTCTCGTTCATTCTGGTTCAGGTGACTACAGCTTACTGTAGACGACAGATAAAGAGATAGCATGAGAGTTCACGTTTTGACACTAAACAAAGCCTTGTTTCACAGCCTTAGTGATTTGCCGTAATTCAGATCCCTTAGCTGCAGGGGAATATCGGGGTATGTCTTTGGGGAAATAGCATATCCTACAAATTGGCAAATTCAGTCATTGTTTGCTGTGATGTTGCGTTGATCAGTCTGTGTGCTGGCTGGGCATCTGAACTCAAAATTCTGGGTAACATACCATTTATTCATTCATTCGCCAATTATTTATTGAGCACCTACTGTGGGCCAAGCATGGCGAACAAAGCAAGCCAAGTCTCCCTGCTGTCACGGAGCTCACGTTCTAGAGAATACGCCAATAATGGGGAGAGGGGTCATTCCCCGCCCCCTTCACCCCAAGAAAATCTGGAGAAATTCCAGCCAGCACTTGGGCACCTCAGGCTTGGTGGCCACTTTCTAGGATCCAGACACCCTCATGAGGGACCTCTAGCCCCTGCCCCTTAGAGCCCACATGTCCTGTAGTCTCCAACTCACATGTCCCCTATCAGACTAAGTCGAAAGAGAGCTTAAGTATGAGGATGAATAAGAATAAATGAGAAACGAGTGATCGCTGTGGAAGAGCGCACTCAGACAGATTGTTCACTTGGGGAAGCTGAGTCACAGACAGTGAGATGGAAATCAAGTGATTCACGGTGGCTACAGTCAGTGAAAGCAGGGAGGGCTCATGAGAAGGAGTGGAGTCGCCAGGGAAGGGCTGACAGCGAGGCTTCTGACCTTCCCTGAGCCTGTGCGGAGGCCTCCCCACACTCCGCTTTGCTATAAAAAGAGTTCTTCCCTTGTGTAGCTCTGGCCCAGTCCAATAATTAGAGGTGGCACTGCAGTTGGGCTTGAAGCCCGGAGTCCTGAGTTTTAATAAGGGATGGGTCCAGACTTGGTGGGACACGAAGCCTATACACATTTGGAGGTCCTCTTTAAGAAAAAGAGCACGAAATTGCTGATATGGTGTTAGGTAGGGGCCCTAGGAAGGTGCTGGGCAGTGAGTGGGGCCTGGTACATAGGGTTTGACCAGCTGCCCGGTAAATCGGCCCCGGTTCTGAGGCTGATTTGCCACTCTGAGAGTGGACCCATTTTCCCCTCTGAGGTGTGGGTTAGTCTGGGAAATGAGGGGTTGGAAAATGCTTTCATGATGGAAATCTGTCCTTCCTGGACTAATTGCTCCCAAATATGAAAGGACCAGTTAGTAACGTGGTCTCCACTGCCTCTGAAGCTGTGAGATAGGCCATTGTGTTTTTCTCAGCCAGCCAGGTTCCCTCATCCTCAGAGCCTATGAACAGTCTGTACCCTCTGCCTGAACTACAGTACACTCTGCTGTCCCCTTTCTCACCCTTCCCACGTCTATCAACTCAGAGGTCACCTCCCAGAGGGGAGGCTAGTCCGATGCTCAGGAGAGGCCCAGCCCTCCTCTTGAACCCCCTCTCGGGCCCTGGGCTTTTCCTTAGAGGCAATCAGCCAGGGTTGTGTGTGTTTTTGCATTTGTGTGGCTGTGAGGGTATGGCTGTGAACCTCAGGAGGAGCTGTCTTGTGGCCCCTAGCCCAGCACCGGTCCTGTCCCACCCAGAATGCCCAAGGCGGGTTTACCAAATGAAAACATGAAGAGGTCCCCATGCTACTAGGCCCTTGGAAAGTGCTACTGGGCTAAGGTTTTAAAGGGTCCAGGAGAAGGGAACCCGACCTGCAGCAGGCAGCATGGGGTGGGGAGGTCATCACAGAACCAGCCCCTTTTGAAAAACAAGTGTGGAAATGAGAGGCACAGCATTTATCTGTGGCGATAATGGAAACTTGAAACACGTTGTGTGTCTACAAGAGGGGCTGGGCCTTTGATCTCTGATTCAAGGGTAAGGCTGTGAAACAGAACAACCGTCTTTTCATAATGCTAAAAACAGAAACAAAAACAAAATCCCATTATAAAAAAATTGTTTCAATCGGGGAAAACAGGCTTAAGGGGCTGGAGAGTTTCAATTTTACAATAACAGAGTTGAGTTTCCTGTGGAATTTTCGTAATAATGATTTTTTTTATAGCTATGACACAAACATTGCTGAGAAAATCTTGCAATGGAGCTTCCGCTTCAAGGTTATGGCCTTTGCGTGGTCATTTGCCAGGGATTTCAGGTCCATCCCTATCACCTTTTTCCCCAGCATTGGAAAAACAGAAGGCAAAGTCAGTGGAAGATAGAAAGTTCAGTTTGTACTTTTGTGGGAAGGGCGGCCATTCTAAGCAAGGTGGGGGGCCAGGATCCCAGCTAAGTCTTTCCTGAGCTTAGGTCCCTATGGTGAAATAAACGCAAGATAGGAAATTTAAGTTCGCTCATAAAGTTCAAACACATTATTATGGACTTCTGGAGCCCCTGGCTTTGTGGAGAGCAGAGCATTTGAATTAAGTCAGATAAATGAGTGATACAGGGAAGCGGAGCTCAGAGGAAGCAGATGGGATTATGGCAGAGTCAAGACAAGGAAACAGATTAAGTGAAGAATACTGTGCGGGGCAGACAAAAGAGAACCTGGGGAGAATTTTCGGGAGAGAGAACCGGCTTTGAAATAAATCAGGCCTGGCTTAAATTCCACCTCCTCAACTTAATTGTTCTGCGAGCTGGAGAAGGATTTATTTTTAACCAATCTGAGCTTGATTTCTTCATGTATAAAACTGGGAAATATCAAAATGGGCTTCATCTGATTGGGTTAGGATTCATGAGGAAGTGTCTGTATAGAGCCTGCCTCAATCAGTGGCAGCTGGTATCATGTTTATGGCACGGGGTAGGGTTATCATGCCGTAATCCAAGGCCAGTCTCAGCCAGTAGTGTTCTAAATTTTGAAAAGCCTCTAGTCCCATACATTTGAAAATATTCTTATCTTCTAAAAACAAACTCCGTTTGCTGAGAACAGAAGATGAAATTCAAGAGACCAAATATTGATGATAGCTCAACTCAGAAATGAATCAGATTGAAAACTGCACAAAAGTGTAAAATAGGAAATGAATCCAAAAAAGGAAGGAGACTGAGGCAGAACTTACTAGCTACAAATATTATGTGGTCAAAAGAGGAGAGGCCCTTTTTCTGCATTATTATTCCTTACAGTAGTATTATCATTTCTTTTAAAATGCTGAAAATCTTTTAGTAGATCCCATTTATAACCATCTTGCAAAAGCAGCCATTCTTTACTTCCTTTGCTCCAATACAATGCTGTGGAACATATATTCTTACTTAGAGGGTGAAGGAACCAAGGCTTGGGGTCATGTTAGGAAAATGTCTAGGGGAGAGCATGAGGGTTTCCAAGCTCACGGTCAGGTGCCTAAGCCACTCAGGCCTTTTTGAGACGTAGTTACCAGGCTCTTCCCAGTTGATCTTGACCCCTGACAGGCTGAGACAAAGGCTGATGTGAGGGAGCCTTCAGAGCTGGCACAAGGAGCTCAGTGCCGCTGGCAGGAGAGGAGTAACCAACCCAGTGAGTTCAGCTTCTGCTTTTGCATTTCCTTGAGTCATGCTCAAACTCACGGCCTCGGGAGGGGTGAAAGCAGACCTTACTTTTAGTATCTTTTACTGGAAATACACCCGCCACCCCCCAAACACACACCGAAACAATAAGACAGGGCTAGGCAGACTGGCCTGATAGAAGATCTACTGAGTTCTCTTGGTTACCACGAACCACTTGTACCTGTGGGTCCTGTATTACGGGCTGGAAAGTGAGACCCAGTGGCCCAGAAAGCTCTTGGCTTCTCCATCGCTCAGATGGGGCAGAATGGGACTGAGCAGACCTCTCAGATAGTACAGCCAGGTGGAGAGTCTTGCCAAGAACACACAACCAGTAAGTTGAGGGCCTCGTTTCGGAACCAGGTAACCTATCAGCAGAGGACGCAGACCCCATTCTTGATGACCTGGTCTTCTCCTGGTCACAACTGAGTACCACCTACACTACCACTTACTTAATAGCATTTCTCTTCATGTTAAATTCAGTTTCAAAAAACCTTTAGTCCCCTCCTAAGCAATGTGAAATCAGGGGTTTGATGGACTAATCATAATTTGTATGGTATCCATTAAGTATACGAACATGGTACATTCAATATAAACGTTCAATTATCATGTCGCACCTAAAGCCATAGTATGTACCAGCAGTGGGGTAAGTGAGACCGGATGGGAAACCTGCATCTAGTCAAAGATCTGACGCGGTTCCCGTCTGTGTCCCTCACAAGGGCACTTGAGTGTCTGTGTCATTAAATCTGGTGACCACGCTCTCTCTCACTCCAGAAAACTCGTGTGCTTCTTGCAAGTCCGTCCCCTCCAGGCACGTGATGCGTGGGTGAAGAGGGGGGACTAGATTCAGGCCACTGACTTCAAATCCCAGCCGTATGGCCTCGGGCAAGTAACTAACCCTGTTCGTCCCTCAGTTTCCTCAACTGCCAAGTTGAAACGATAATGATAATCGGGATCACCCCTGCACTGTGTGAGGATCCAGGGTGTCTAAAGCACGTGGCATGCGCAGGCACATCCGAGCACCACGTAACTCGAATTACCCCCATGTTACCAATGAGGACAGAGAGACCCTAGGGAGACAGCTGGCTTCTCTCTCTCTCTCTTTCTCTCTCTCCTTGTGTGCTGGTGTAGGGGTAGCTCTGTGGTCTGCAAGTTTTAGGGGACTTAAGATGCACCAGGGGGGGCTTGTACGAAATCAGGTGTGCGGCTCCCTCCCGCCACCCCTGGATTCCCACAAGCAGGTCTAGGGTGGGGCTCAGGAATCTGCAGTTTTGATGATTACCCAGGGGATCGAGGCAGGTGGTCTGAGCACCACTCACTGAGAAGTATTCTGCTGTCTCTGAGGTTCCCTGCCCCCTCTTCCTCCCCCAGAGCCCCACCCGCCCC
>NW_020172779.1:15449003-15458054 GCF_003031525.2 Neophocaena asiaeorientalis asiaeorientalis
CCTCGATGCTATGTAAATGCACAGTTTAGCATTATTTCCATCCTCGCACAGAAGGGGGTCTGGGTTTGTGTTACCACCTCTGCCAGTGAGATCTCACTTTAGGCCAGGGCAATAAGAAGATAAGGAACGGGGAGGGGAAAAGATCAAGCAATGTGACTGAAAGCTCTTTTTAAGGTGGAAATATGCTATTTCCCTACTCCTTGGGAGTTCCCTGGCTCTCATTCAACTTTGTACCGCCTATGTCGGGCCCAAAACAGGAGTCTGAACCATGTGCTGAATTTGCAGAGAAAATGAGCTATTTGGGATGATTTGGAAACTAGTCACGGAATCCCCAATTCTATCACTTTAAAACTTTTTTGGGGGGAAGGCCATTTAGACACAGCCTAGTGCAATCAGATAGCCTTAAATGGAGTTAAATTAAAAAAAAAGTTCTTCTACCCACATGTATCAGGTAGCTGCTTTGTGCTGCCATTACTGCTGGGGAGGGATTGCTCTGATCTCCATGTGAGAGCCTCCCTCGTGGGAGGCTGTGTGACTTACCTGTGGTCAGGTAGCTCCCAGGGGACAATACGAGAAGCCCAACAAGGTCATTTGACTTCCAGACCTGCCCTATTTCCATCAAGCCCTGCTACCTCTCTGGGTTTGTGATATTCATCTCTGGGAACCAGACGAATCAGGAATGTTCTTGAAAGCTTAGTTTAGGAGAAAACCGATGGGCAAACCCATATTCCAAAGCATTCACAATCCTGCTCAGGACACTTGTTGGTCTAGAAATCCACAGGTTGGCCTCCTGCTGACCCCTGTGCGGGGCCTGGGGCCTCAGGCCCGCCACTCAGGCTGATGTCAGAGGAAGCACTAATTGTTTGTTGGCCCAAAGCAATGCACTCCTGCGTGACCTCCTAGTATTTGAGACCAATCAAATGAGTAAGCAGGAGTGTTACCTGAGAGGTGCTTGTTCCATGAAAACCCACATTCTTTACATCATTTGAATCAAGACTAATTAATGCAGCATCAACTGTACCACCTGTCCCTTATTCAACTAGGTGTCAGAGAAAAGAGGAAATCAAGTCAGGACTGATCGCAAAGGAAACTTCTCAGGGGCGGGGGGTGGAAAAGCCGCCCCCCACCAGCGCTTGATGTGGTTGTGCCTGGGTCACACACTGGGTGCGACCTGGGGAATTCTCCGAACCAGGGGGCGGAGGGGCGGGGAGACCCCTCTCCCTCCTCTCTAGAGGTGACCTCCCACCCACGCAGTGGAAAAAGAGAAACTTATTTCATGACGATTTGCATTGAGAAAATAAAGGCAAATGGGCAAGTCCTTGGAGGCCCGTGTTTTCATGGGGTTTGCTCAAGCATGCCGCCCCTGCCAGCCCCGCCAGCCCCGTGGGAGGGGCGACCACACACGATGGGCTTGTGGGCGGTGCCTCCCCTGCCCTGGAGCTGGCGCCCCCGGCCTGGCAGTGTCGGTCCTCCAGAAGTGGCCATGACCAGAGGAGGAGACTGAGACTTGAGATGGGTTGGAGGAGGTGAGGGAAGGGGCCCAGGTCCTCCCCCACGGCAGCAGGAGGACTGCACGCAGCTCTGAGCTTTGCATCGGAGGGAAAAGCTTCCCCCGCTCGCTCGGGGGGCCCACAGCGCAGCTCCAGCTAATCATGTGGTCCCATCTCCGGGAACATTCTTCCTGTCTTCCCCCACTTCTGTCTGGGAGGGGTATCGAGGAGCTGGAAAGGAGGGTTGCCAGAATCGCCCCGCATTTTACTGGAGCTGGGGACAGAGCAGGAGGGTCTCTGCATGGTCACTTGGAGACATCTGAGGAGTCATGAGACTGTGTATAAGTTGGGGGTCTCCGCTTTGGAAAAAGTGAGAAGGCGGCTCCTTTCTGAAGGGCCCCGGCAGTCACGGAGTGAGTGGCAGGCAGCGTCATGGCACCTGGCTCCGTCCCCGCTCCGCCCGTGGGGAGCTGTGCTCGGCACACACCATGCTGGGCGTCTGTGCCTGTGAACGTGGCCCAGTTCAGTGCTGCAGGGGATATGGTGGAACCAGGTGGGGTCACCCCCACCAGGAGGGAGGGACCAGGCCCCGAGTACTGTGATGTAAGGCGGGAAGCCCAAGTGTCCCAAATCCCCCACGACTCACCCTGGGGACACTGATGGGTCACCCATCCTCCGGACCATCCCCTTCCTAACTCCTCAAGGACCCACAGGTGCACCCACACTGTCCTGCTAGCAAATAAAGGTGAGGGTGTTGGTGGCCACCAGCACCCCTGAACCTGGAGCTCGATGGCTTTGCTCTCAGCCTTATATGAGCTACAAGGAAATTTTAATAATTAAATTCCTATTTTTTAATTTGTATTGTTTGAGTTTCAAATTTATAATCTCTAATATAAATGCTTACATTATGTTACATGCCTAAATCATCATTGCGGATGTCCCCCCCCAGCTCTCGGGCCATCCCTGAACGAGACTCTGTAGCTTTGGGGGAATGGCTCAGCCTGGCATCTCTGGGAAGAGCTGATTCTTGTCATCCTCAACTAACCCATCACATTGTGCCTTCCCCCTAGAACGCCTGTCCCCTGTGATCCTACCAACGGACACAAGGATTCCTGTACTTTCAGGAAGATTTCCTAGGGCTAGTGGCTAGCTTCGTAAAGTTACACTGAAAACACTCCAGCAGAGCTTTGATAACATTATATACCCATGATAATATTATATACCCATGATAGTATCATATACTCATGGTAGTATTATATACCCATCATAATATTATATCACAGCTGGCAGGCTATGGTACGAAAGAGCCTAGGTTTCAGAACCAGACCCACCTGGCTTGTAAATCTGACTCTACCAATAGCTAATATACAAATTACATTTGCTTTGTGGGCCTCAGTTTCACCACCTATAAAATAAAAGGATCAGGGCTTCCCTGGTAGCACAGTGGTTAAGAATCTGCCTGCCAACACGGGGGACACAGGTTCGATCCCTTGTCCAGGAGGATCCCACATGCCGCGGAGCAGCTGGGCCTGTGCGCCACGGCTGCCGAGCCTGTGCTCTGGAGCCTGTGAGCCACAGCTGCTGAGGCCCGTGCGCCTGGGGCCCATGCTCCGCAACAGGAGAGGCCACCACAATGAGAAGCCCACGCACAGCAACGAGGACCCAATGCAGCCAAAAATAAATAAATAAATTTATTTAAAAAAAATAAAAGGATCGAACCAGCTGCTTCGAAGGTCCATCGCAAAGTGCCAGCGATTCGGCATCCTTCCGGGACACCATTGTGGCTCTTTTTTTAACATTTAACTACAAACATGTTAACGCAAGCAAAGCGAGAGAGACAAGTATAAGGAAGCCCAACGTACCCACTGCCCTGTTTTAAGAGCTCTCAGCACCCGCATTGCCCCGTCTTCGCCAAAGAAGCCAGACTTACCCTCTGGGCTAGGCAGAGGCCTCTCGGGAGGCGCCGGGGTAGATCGCATGCTGTTTCCCATTTTTCTCTCTCCCCGGGCTGTCGAAGCCACTCGAAGCCAATGGCTCAGGGGATCCACACGGAGAGTGAGCCACGAGCCCTCTGGGTGGAGAATGACCCAGTTTAGAGTACATCCTGCATCATTTTTTCAGGCAGCTCCCTTCTTGAAAGGCGGGTGTTTTTATGTGAAGATGAGATTCGTGAAAGTTGGTTACATTTGTACAGCTCTACTTCTTTTATCAAGGGAATGACAGAGAAAAACCACAGAGAGGGAAGTTGCTAGCAAGTGCTGTCGGTGGAGAAAGCTTCCATTCCTCTGCACGGCTGACAGCAAGCAGCCGGCAGTGTTTGTGTGACAGACTGAGTGCCTTTCAGATCCCCCCACCCTGCCTCTCCTGAGCCCTGACCCTCAACTCTCAGGGTCCTGGCATTTGGAGCTCTTAAAACTCAGGAGTTATGTGGTTCCACAACCAAAAGGGGGTGAGAAGAGGGTACTTTCTGTTTCCACTTTTTCTCTTCTGTTGGAGTTTCTCAACATGCTCTAAGCAACGGTGACAAGTGAAAAACCCTGACAATACACTTTGTTGGCTGCCTGCTTCCCGTGCTGCTACAGCACTCTGACACCTGCTGTTACTTTTGACTATCATAGAATCTCTGCATCCCTAACCCCATTTTGCAGAAAGGAAAACTGAGTCTCAGAGAAGGTAAGGATTTTGCCCAAGGTCACACAGCGTGTAACCGGAGAGCTGGGATTTGACTGGCTGAGGCTAAGTCTCCGGTTTGTTCCATAACGTTCAAATTCTGGCTCTGCACGTGCAAGCTAGGTGACCTCGGGCAAGTTCTCGACCTTTTCCTGACTGTTTCAGGGAATAATAATAAAACAACATTGGGTTGTGGCTGCAACGTTAATAGATAAAGCCTGTGAAACACTTAGAACATGACCCGGCATAAAATCCTTGTAGGTTATTGCCATTTACTGTGTGTTTTCTGTTAGTCCATAGTGAGAAAAGCTTGAATTCTGGGTCTTTGTATAAGTATTTTGGAAAAGGACTTAAATGATTCCAGCATAGACGTGTCCTCCCAGGCTGCCTGAGGCACAGAGAAGAAGGCCACATCCTTAGACAGAACTATTTCTGTCTCCTGGGGACAAAGACAGTTGATGGGGCAGAATCCCCCAGCTGGTGTCCATCCCACTGGGAAACTTGCATTCCACCCCATTGTTTGTCTCCAGTTTAAGATCAATGCCTCATGAGTTTGAAAGGGTCCCAAAGTCAGCTAGTCCAACCCCCAGCCTGGCCTTACATCCTTCCTTTATGCATTACAGTTTCAGATACTCGAAAGATGGATGCTCTCAGAGCAAGGCCTTTCCGAGGCTGAGGGAGATCTGCACCGCTTCCTAACGGGGGGGAGGGGATACCTGGTATATTATGAAACAAGGAAAACCAGAGTGAGTGTTCTTTGAAAGTTAATCTATTTTAACTACTTACATGGACAGTTTATCACTTACAGCTCAAGCCAAGAGACTGTAGTGTCATTGTGCTGTCCCCAAGATAATGGCAAGACTTGCAAAAACCATAAACTCATCGTGCACTGCAGAGCATGTGGCTGGAGTGGGCCACGTGTTCAAATGAGGAGTCCTGTCTTCTGATCCTGTTGGTCTTTGTGACTGGACGCAATGGGGATAGTTTAAGGGTGAGGCCCCTCCGGATGCAAGGTCGGGGCCCTTCCTGCAGGCGGGGCATGTTTTAACAGCAGCACCCTGGCTCCAGGGGGCAAGGACGAGTTTTCTTTGTCCCTGGCCGGTCCCTGCTCTGGCGTAGGCGCTCCCAGAAATGTGCTCCCAAAAAGTGCTGGGGAAACCACACCAGTGGAGGGACTGGCAGCCTTGTTCCCTGCAGTTCAGCGTCTCCTGTGCGGGACCCTGAGCCAGTGCCCGGAGGAAGGCGGCCCACGGGGTCCCACCCGGAGGACAGGGAAGGCCACCGCCTCTGGGGCCCCACCTGAGGTTGGTCCAGGGAAGGAGCGAAGCAAGCAGACTGCCTGGGGGTCCAGTGCCCCACATGAGATGCACAGATGTTCGAGAGGCACCTGCTGCCTCCATCCTGCTCCCAGTGCCTTTCTAGAGCCCACAGCCTCCCCAGTCCCTCAGCTTCCCTCTCTGTTATCACCAAGGCCTTCAGGCCTCTAGAGAAAGCTCTCAGGACAGGTGGAGGAGAGGCCCTGGCAGCCCTCTCATGCGGAGATGACTCTGAAATGTGTGCTGGCCTCACCCCTCACTCTCCCAAGGGTCCTCACCGCCCGCCCCATCACCTGACTCCTAGAACAATGCCACTCTGCTCCCTGCAGCCTGATGCTCGGCCTCCACGATCGGCTAGACCCCAGGGCTTGTGCCTTTCACCCCCGACCAGAGCACCAATAGGCAGGTGAGCTCCCACCCCTGCAGGCATCCCAGGCCCCTTCTCTGCAGCTTGTCTTAGCCGTCTCCCTACTCCGTCTTCTCCCCAAGCCACTTCCAAGCGACAGCCTCTAGCCATCATGTCCAACACTGGTCTCTACATCAACAACTCCAGAAAAGTCGTGGGGAGAGACTTTCTTATCTATCCAAGTGAATTCTAACTTCACCTCTCTGTCCAACAACTTTATGATTCTTCTCTGGCATTTGTGTGCTATTTGGAGGAGTTCAGGGAATCCAATACAGAAAAACAAAACAAAACAAAATATTGAAAATTGCATTTTACAGATGGGAAAACTGAGGTCCATCCGAGGAAAGAAACATACCCACGGTCTCGAGATGAGAAAGTGGAGTGGAGGCTGGGGGCCCGGGTTCTCGGTCCTCTCCTTGTTTCTGTCTGGCAGGTGGGCGCAAGCTGTGAGCAGGGGCTGGGCTGGGCTGCAAGCACCGTATCCTGCCCGTGCTTTTCAGAAAAGCTCATCGGTCCAGCTGCCCCTTAGAGGTCTGCTCGCTGGCTTCCTACCGACTCCAAGTAGGAGTGAACTCATCTGAAAGAGGCTTTGATTTGAGAAGAGCGAAAGTGCCTCCAGAGACTGAGAGCTGGGGTCTCCCTAATGAAATGACTGAACAATCTGATTTAATCTGTGACAGTTTTATGCAGTGGCTGGAGGTGGGAGCGAGGGTATGAGAGACAAATGCTTCTAGAAACAATAAGGAGAGAGCCACAGAGAAATGAGTTAATTAACATTGGCTGTGAACAGTCTTGCTTTCCTTCTCCCTTTTCTTTGTGATGTCAGAGGATTGAAACTGGCCTCCGCCTCTTCGTTTTCCCCCAGTCTTTGGATCAATGCTTCTTTTTCTCTGCATGACCTTGGGCCCCAGTTTACTCTTCTTAAAAATGAGATGAGTGGAAAAGGTGATCTCCAAAGAGAGAGCCACTGAATCCCTTTCAATTCTAGCAATCAAGACTCAGTGACCTTTGGAAAATTATTACTAAGAGAAAAGACCCACTGTCACTTTCTTACGAAGTCCCATTAGACAGAATCCAAGCCTTGTCTTTACATCCCTCAGGATCCAGGCCAGGCAGTTCAGGTGTGCTGTATGCCCACCTCCTGCTGGGCAATCAGCAGATGCCACTGCCTTTTATCTTCCCAGCATCCCAGGAGGCAGAGTTTCCCAGCTCACCTTCTCTGTATAGGGGTCAGCCAGTTAGCTCCCCTGCCCACACACCTGGGGCTGGAGCCCCGGAGACCAGGGATGCAGGGGCCTACCTTCCCCTCCTGGCTTCAGAGCCCACGTCCTTTTCCCAGGGCCATGCTGCCGTCTCCACTGGAAGCCAGGTCCCCAAGGGACTCTGTTCAGCAAATGGCTGGCCACCCTTTGAGCGGACACCTGGCGTGGAGAGGTCCCGGGAATGTGGGCTGTGCCGTCTCCAGCTGGTTTCTCTTTGACCAGATCAGGGATCCTTTTGTCGCGTGCTCTGCGTTATCCTGTGGACACAGGAGCTCAGACTTCTCAGAGCCTTCCACTCCCAGGGCAGCATCCCAGGACAGCTCTGTGCATCTTATCCACTTTGTGCTTCTAAAAGCCAGGCCTCGCTGTGGGAAAGGAAGTAACCTGAACCCCTTCATCGTATGGCAAGGGGGCGACAGCCCGAGGAGCCCCAACCAAGGGAAGGCAGGTCTGGGACAGTTGGGAAACCTTGGCGACAGTCGGAATGTGAACACCTGCTTAGGGATGGAACCCTCCCTTTCGCCCTAGGTATTTCTTCCACAGAGTGTGACAGCGGGAAGCCCACCCACGTGACCTGCTTTTAAAGTGTGGGAGCAGATGGCCCGGGTGGGGACCCTCTTCACCCGTCACATCCAACCCCCCACAGCAGCAGTCATGTCAGGGCCACTGCCACCACCTTAGGTGCTCAGCCCTTCCTCTGCCAGGCACCTGGCTCGGCATTGTACAGCCTTCGTCCCCTGGGTGGCTCACAGCAGCCCTGCTCTACAGGTGACATAAATTAAGTAACGTGTCCAAGGTTATACGATCAGTAAGAGGACAAATGGGTTTTAAACCAGGTCTGCCTGACCCCAAAACCCCTGCTCTCAACTGACCATGAAATGCTGTCCTGCTTCTCTGCCCTCTGGTCCAGCCCAAGAGCTCAATGGAAAGTGATTTTGAAAGGTCATCAAAGCAAGCTTCGGGGACCATAAACTTTAGGGTGAAACTTCAGTCCAGGGGGCTCAGAGGTCCCGAGGGGTCTCTTGGATGTCAGGTGGCAATGTTTGGAAGCCCAGGGCTGGGGATCTGGCTGGGAAGGGCGGGCGGGGCAGGAGAGACAGGAGAAAGAAGCCAGTTAGGGCCTGCTCAGGTTCAGCTATCATGGCCACTGTTAGGTTGCCTGGCATGGTCAGAAGGGCAGGAGTGAATCGTGTGGGATGTTTTCCAGCCTTTCAAAGCATTGTTTTAAAGAACTATTAATGCTATGGGGGAAAAAAAGAACCCCAAACAAACAAACAAAACTAGTCATGTTCATATTATCTCAATTTTATAAAACTTTAACATGCATATGCATATATGTAGGAAAATATTAAAGGAAATCATTGCCAAGATGTTTCCAAGGGCTCTCTCTGAGTAGTGATTTTATAGGTGAATTTCTCGATTTCGTATTTACTCCTTTCTAAAATGTCCCGATTTTTCTCCCATGTGCCTGAATTGCTTTTATGATCAGAAGCAGAACTAGAGAAGAATGAGGGTGCCTTGCAAAGAGGGTTTTCAAAGCAAGCAAGCCTGAGTTCAGATTCCAGCTCCCTGGCCTACTGGCTGTGTGTCCTTTAGCAAGTTATTGCACGTCTCTGATCCTCGATTTCCAAAGGCAGACATTTGAGATATTAACACATGCCCTGAGGGGTTATTCTGAGGATTAAATTAAGGTCATATTTAAGCAGAGATAAGTTTGGTAAGATGGGATAGCTACGGATTTACCCACACTGGATCCCTTGGGGGTACTGGGTGGCCAGCTAGGTCACCGTGCAAGCTTGAGCAGTCCTTCCCCTCCTTGGGCCTCGGCTTCTCAAATATGATGAGGAAAGAATTGGGTCAGACAATGGCTCACAGCCCTTTTGCCTCAACTACCATGCCCCCCACCC
>NW_020172779.1:15458554-15513495 GCF_003031525.2 Neophocaena asiaeorientalis asiaeorientalis
TGGTCCCGGGTATCCGCCCAACTGCCTTGGTACTTGCTCAGGGCTGCCTGTGGTCTGCCTTCCGCACCAGGGGCAATAAGAGCTGGGACAGGGCCTTAGCATCAGTTGGCTCCCCTGCCAAGGATCTCGCAGGATTTCCGGGGGGCACCCCACCACATCCTGACCTCGCTTGGCAGGTGCACCACCCCTGTGACCCACATCGTTCCCTGCTCTCCTCTCCGGGCGGGTGCAGCCACAGACATGTCCTCCCTGCCCCCCCGGCCCACCTTCTCCTCCTGACACTCCATGGAGAAGGAGGCTGCGATACAGTCTGCTGGTTGAAACCTGTTTTAACAAAATTGCCGCAGAAGCTCAACATGAAAAATAGATCAAAGCAAGCTGCCGGTTGGAGGCTGGGGGCTCAGCACTCTTGCCCCTTTGTTTCTCCTGAAAGGACTCCCTGATCCTAGGATATCATAAAGCACCAACTGAAACAGAGCAGTTGAGTGCCCTCACATTACAAAGAAAAGGCTCAGAGAGGGCAAGCCATCTGCTCAGGGTCGCTCAGTAAGTTTGGATAAGTGCTATGACCCCCTGTCAAGCACCCTGTCCACCACCCTGTCCACCACAGAGAGCCATTGCCCATTTGCCAGCACTGACCCACATGTCCACGAGCCCCTTCCACCCTCGGGTGTCCGGAAGGGGATCTCATATGCCCTCAGGATAAAAGGGAGGCTTGGCTTTACCCTAAGACCAGGGTGGGTGCATCCTAGAAAACAGTTTATGGTCATTTTAGGATGTCGTAGGAAGAAGCCAGATTTGGGACCTCTTGGTGCTGGGGCAAATCTCAGTTTCACCTCTTAGGAAGTCACTAAACTTCTTTCCACTGTTTTTTGTTTGTTTTTATTTAAAAAACGAGCATAACCATATCTGCCTCGCTGGATTTTTCATGAGTAAGGATTAGAGAGTAGGTGTTACAAAACGAGCACATTGCGGGGCAGGGGCGGGGGGCTCTCTGTGGCTCAACTCTCTGCTGGCAATAACTGCTACAAGCAAGTGCCTTATCCCCGAACCTACGGGATCCATGTGAAGCGGTGTCCAGCACGGAGAGGTGGGCAATACAGTCATTCCTGACATGGCTTTTAACACGTCATTGAAAGCAAAATTTCAAATTTCCCCATTTCTTTTTTTTCTAGATCAGCTTTTCATACTCAAGAGTCCCCCCGCCACAGCCAATACCCAGGGCTGGTGGGATATGGTACCTCCAGTCTGTGAGCCTGTTGGACACTGAACACGTCTGACAAAAAATGGTACAAATGAGGTTCAGGCCCCAGGCCAGGTCCTGGATACCCTCATAACCTATAAGCTAACAATGAGAATCCTTGGCAATGAGAATAATCCTTGGCAATGAGAAAACAGTCGTAAAGACAATTATTTTGATGGTAGATCACACAGATACACAATTGGACAGAATGGGACAACAGTGAATATGAAATAGGCTTTTCCTTTCATTTCAAATCTGGATGCTTGGGAAATGCAGGACTCCTTACAAAGAGGAGGGCATCTGGACACCTGGCAGGGATCGTGAAGTTAGTGATTCCTCTATTACATTGCTTTTCCCAACAAGACTTAGTTTTGCTTTTGGGTCATACACACGAACCACCAGCAAGGCTCATAAGCTTATGGAGCGAGATGAAAATTCATATCTTGCCTCCTAACGGCATTTGCATGTGCTGAGCCCCGCGTGAATCACTCGTCGAAACACACAGGTGCCCGGGGTGAGGACCCCCGAGCTACTCTTTTTCAGCTCACCATTCCATCCTTATCTCTTCGGCGTCACCTGCATTGCCCCTGAAGTAGATTATGACTCTGATACTCACTTCTGTGATTGTTTGATGAATGACTGTAAGTGCCGTGAAGACAGAAGTCTGTTTTCACTCAGAGCTGGAACACAGTAGGTGTTCCATAAGGAAATACAAGGAATAGATGAAAACTGAGGAGACACTGTGCCTGGGAGAGGCACGACACTGTCATTATGCCTCTTGTATGATTGAGGAAACCGAGGCCAGAGAGTTTACAGCACTTGTCCGAGTTTATCACCAAGCTGGTAAAAGAGAAGGCAGGGTTTGAACCCAGGCGTCTGGCTCCAGAGCCCAACTCTTAAGTACTCTGCTCTGAGGCATAAGGAAATGGACGGACGGTTCCATAAAGCTGAATCGACCCCTTTTTATGACAAGATCACGGCACTTCTCTTGTGTGCTAGAGGGTCAGGTACATCACAGGTGTTCAGTAGATGGACCGATAGGCATATTGATAAAGTAGTATGTTGGGAAGTGGGTCCTGAACCCTGGATGCTTAGAAGTTCTGTTCAGAGGATGTAATTTTTTAGCTGACTGTCCATGTGACTTGGAAGGTCTGGAGGTCTGGAAGAGTAGGGGAGATGGCACATCTGTACTTTGAGAAGGAGCGCGGCCGCCTGCCAGGGTTAATATGAGAACTAAACTTAAAGACTTCAGTGACAACTGGCTCCCCTCTGCTCTCTGTCCTGGGCTCGGTCCCTTTCGTGGCTCACGCCACAGTTCGTCATTATGTATTTGTTTCTTTAACAACCCCAGGTTATAGATTCCCTGAGAACACGATCCCATGTCTATTATATTGCTCAATGAAAAATCATTACCTAGCAGGTGCCTGGCACATAGTAAGCGCTCACTGAATTCAGTCGAGTGGATAAAATTACCATCTACAAAGTACCCAGTACAGTGCAGGCAGGCGGGGCTGTGCTTTCAGGGGCAGCCTGACCCTCTCAAGGTGGCCCTCTGCCCCTGAGCACAGTCAGGAGGACGACTCCCACTTTCTTCTGAAGCTCCTTGAGTCTCCCTACCTTCCCTCCCCGCTCCCCAACCCTGAGCCCCCCGGCCATGGTCCCAGCTGCCTGGATGGTGCCAAGGAGGGAAGTGTGACTTTGCAAAGCTGTTTGACAAAAATAGTGAGCCACTTTGAGGCCACACAGTTTCTGTCTGTAGCTCAAGTTACCGTAATTAAATGAGACCCCTCCCTTCGTGGTTCTCAGATAGGAGGAAGTGGTTCGGACCCAGTGTACTTATTTCCTTTGGAACTCTTGGGGAGGAAGGAGAGGGAGGAAGTCAGTCACACAGTACAGCCTCAATGCATATTCATTAAGGGAAGGAGAGATGGATGCACGGGTGGGCAGATGGATGGATACATGTGCTTACAGGGCCCTCAGGTTGGCTGACAGGAACCAAATGCTCTGGCCTCACATGCCGGAAAATTTTAATGAGAATTTTAAGCTCCAGCTTCTTTCAGAGCTGGGGGAAATAAATTCTTGCTGAATGTCAAATGAAAAATTAAAACCCAGCAGCATCTATTAATGCAGGAAGCTGATTGGGGTTTATTGAAATGAATCATTTCTAAGTCTTTAAGAAAGATCCACTCCCCTTGGAAATACATCGCCCGCACTCAAAGCTCAGCGTGGGGAAATTTTTTCTGTAATAGGAAAATGATTTCAGTGCGATACAAACCTACCCACCCCTGCCTGTCTCACTTATATGAGATGGAGGAACACTTAGAAATAAGCGCTCAGAAAAATCAAGAAGGAATGTCCAGGTCATCGCCTGTGCAGTTTGACCCATCGTATTTAACACAGTCTGCTACTGTTTACTGCCTAGGGGTATACAAGTAACTTGGGGTACTTTACTTGTCTGGGTTAGGAATGATATTAATAGCTGCTGTTTAGTATTTAGCATCTCCTACATACTGTATATAATTTAAACTTCTTACTAACACACACGGAAGCTGATCTTCTTTTTACGAGGAAAAAACTAACCCTCAGAGAAGCAAAGTAACTTGCCCAGAGTCACTCAGTTAGTTCACTGGTGGCGGACCCAGAACGTTGGCCCAGGTGTAGCTGATTAAAACAATGGGTTTCCCTGGTCTTACTTCCCTGATTCTAGATCCGTTTAAGACGCAGGAGTCTAAACAGCTTTCAGCCTGTCTGTTCCATCGTTTGTTTGTTTTTTTTTAATTACTATTTTTCTTGAAGTTTATTTAATTTATTTTTTATACAGCAGGTTCTCCTTAGTTATCTATTTTATACACATCAGTGTATCCGTGTCAATCCCAACCTCTCAGTTCATTCCACTACCATCCCCGCCCCGCTTTGCCCCCTTGGTGTCCATACATTTATTCTCTACATCTGTGTCTCTATTTCTGCCTTGCAATCGTTTTTTAATATTATTACTATTATATTTGTCAGAGCATGTTAAGCACTCTTGAATAGCATTTTTCCAACTGGAGACTATAGATTGCACCAGATTTTGCCAGAACTTTCATTTGGCCTTACCTCCCCAGTTTTAAAAGGACCACAGCCCCAGTTTGTGGCACCTTATAGCAAACTACAGAAAGACGATTTGCAACTATGGGGTGTTATTTCTCCTAAGACAGGAGCACTGCTTTAAAGACAAACTTTCGTCCTTCCCACACCTGCTCTCACTGAGGTAAGGCTCCCGCTTCCCCACCTCAGCCCTTGGAGCCCTCAGAGGCTCTCACCAGCTGTGTGACTTGGATGAATCACCAAGGTTCATAACCTCTCTGAGCCTCATTTTCTCATTTGTCAAAAGCAAATAATCATCGTAATCTTACAGGATTGTGCCGAGGAGTGCAGGAGAAGAACCTTTCATGCAACACCCCTCCCCTGCCACTCAGCTTCGCAGACTCTTTCCCTTCAATCTGCGTGCATAACCCCGATTCAGGACAGTCTGAGGCCAAAACCCAGGTCACTTCCCTGACACCAGGCTCTCTGGACATCTAAGAACCTAAAAAGATGTGCAGTGTGCCGCATTCCTGAGGGGATTCTGGTTCTCCCAGATCTCTTCTACTCCTCACATCTTGTTTTCAGGTTTTACGTGCCTCGCATGTTTGCCCTTCCTTTAATACTGCTCTTGCCCTGTACACAGCCCACCTGCTTGGATCCTTGTTGCTTATTATCATCCGCTCTCGTTGGCATCTTCCCACAGAAGATCCACACTCCCAAACTCCTAGAAGCACTATTGTGATGTCCACCTGCCTGGGCTCCACGTACCTTTAGACGTCCTGACTCCACACTGATAGCATTTATTGAGCACCTACTATGTGTCTGAAACTGGCTTGGGCGCTTTGCATATGTCAGCTCATTTAATCTGCTCAATACCTGTGTGAGTTGGGTACCATTATTCCCGCCTCACAGAGGAGAGAATGAAGGCCTGGAGAGGTTTAAATGTCTCGCCCAAGGTCACGCTGCTAAAAAGTCTAATAGCGAGCAGGAGAGCCCTTGATAAGAAGCCTGCTATGTGCTAGGATGTTCTGTGGCTGGAAAAAATCTCCTCTGTCAGGAGCGTGCCCGTCCCAGCTCTCCCAGCCCTTCCTGCCGTGCGGTTCCCCATCACTGAGCAGCCACGACGTGCCAGCCACCGCGTTAGGTGCTGAGCCTCGCTTGGGACCAGGTTCTGCCTGTCCTCCCAGAGCACATCTGTCTCCAGAAAGTCCACCTGCTACCAGCTGTGTGTCTCTGGGGTCCTGAAGCCTCCCCCGCCTCAGACCCCCATGCCCCCCCAGATACCTTCAACAGCTGGGCATGGCCTCCCCTGGGAGTAGCTGAAGCAGGGCCGCCAGGAGCACCGTCACCGCCTCTCCGTCAGCTGCTGCTCCTGCAGCAGAGTGAGCCTTGCGCGGGTGCTGAGGAGCCCATGCTGTCGAGAAGCGCAGTTGCTAAACCAGTTACAACTTCCTCTGCTAGAAACAAGAAAGGCTTGCAGAAGGCAGGTTCCTGTTTTCAGCAACGGCACCGAGCAGACTTCTCTCTGTAAGGACAGGGCAGATAGCAGCATTGTTCATTTTTTTTGACAAAGCACTTGGGAATATGGGCAGCTTGATTCTAAATGTCTGGGCCACGCTTGGCTTTCAGACACTGGAACTTTTTGTCTCTAATTAAAAGGCAGAGGAGGCCAAGAGGCTGCTCTCACGGTCCCCAAAGCTCCCTGGGTCCAAGGAGGCTGTAGTTCAGAGCTGCAGCTTCTCTTTTCTCAGTTTATTGATGTCACTGCCCAGTGGACCCTGGAGCAGAGCTTCTGGCCCTGGCTCCGCTGTAGATGAGTTTTTAATTGGCAGAGGCTTGAAATAGTGGACATCAAAGACCCTTTACAGAAAGGAGCAACCCACCAGCCTTCCCGGGGAGGCATACCACCCCTCGGCTGTGCTACAACCAGAAGAAACCAGAAAGGTTATGAAAAATAATCAGCTTCTCCAGGTTTCTGCTTCAAGTTGACTAAGAAAACGGGGTAACTGAATGTGTGATGCTGGATCCTAGATCAAGGGAGAAGGACTAGAAAAACATTGGGATGGAGCTGGGGGATATTCAAATATATACGGCATGTTAGGTCACTTGCGTCGGTGGTAATTGTCCTGGGTGTGAGAATGACATTATAGTTATGTGAAGAAAGTGTTAATTTCTGAGTATTTAGAGGTCAAGAGGCATGGCGTCTTTAACTTTCAAATGGTTCATTAAAAAAAAAAGGGGGGCTGCCCTGGTGGCACAGTGGTTGAGAGTCCGCCTGCCGAAGCAGGGGACATGGGTTCGTGCCCCGGTCCAGGAAGATCCCACATGCCGCGGAGCGGCTGGGCCCATGAGCCATGGCCGCTGAGCCTGCGCGTCCGGAGCCTGTGCTCCGCAATGGGAGGGGCCACAGCAGTGAGAGGCCCGCGTACCGCAAAAAAAAAAAAAAAAAAGAAAACACACACGCATACAAAGAGAAAGAAAATGAGAAATGTATTTGAGAAATTAGAAAGCAAATGTGGCAAAATGATGGGTCTAATAATTTTTAAATGATAGTGTACAGCTCCCTGTTCATAGCAAGTGAGTCTCAAGCAGGAAAGCCCAGGCACATGGGGCGCAAGGGCTTGTTGGTGGCAGAGATGGAAGCTGCCGGGATGCCGACTCCAGGCGGCCCGCCCGGAGTCGCCTGCGTGATCTGGGAACACCAGATGAGTTCCCTCTGAGAGCCCTGGCCCAACCCGTGCTTCACAGAGAAGACAGAGCATCCAGGGACTTGCCCAGAATCACACAGCTGGTCCCCAAGCAGAGCCAAGGCCAGTGTCACGGCCCCAACCCAGCAGGGCCAATACGGCCAGCGGGAACAGTCATTTAGAAACCTCTCTCGGTGTTGTCAAAGATGAATTAAAAACACCAGGGCTGCTTCTAGATTTAGCAAGAACTCTGCACTAGAGAGATGATCCCTTAGACAACTCGTAAAAGCCCCTGCTCTGCACAGGGCACCCTGGGAAGGTGCAGAGGAGATGGTGCAAAGACCGAACGGATGATTCGCCTCGATGGGGAAGAGCGGGTGCGCAGGGAGAGGCAGAAGTGGAGTTTTTTTCCCCCAGAATTCACACAGAGGAGGAAAAAAGGTTTAGATTGATAGTCAAAAGTCATGAGCTTTCGGCAACTTTTCAAAAAATATTTACTGAGAATCTATTGTGAGTTAGACTCTGAATTCATTCCCTCATTCAATCATTTATTCAATGATGTTTTCCAGGCACTGGAGTTCAGCCGTGCATGAAAGCCCCACCCTCACTGAGCTTATTACCTCCTCCAAGGAGCCAGGGGATAAGGACTGAACTATAGTAACTGTCAATTCCGGTGACTCTACAAGGAAATGACATGGCCAGTTTGATAGAGGGGCCCGGGGTGGGGGATGGGCCCTCTGTGCCATTGGCTGAGACCCACGGGGGTGGAAAAGGAGCCGGCCTTGGCACAAGCTAGGGGGTTAGAGGCCCATGCAGACTCTGGAGGGTAGGGGAAAGGCACAGTGGGGCTTAAGGAAGCTTCGAGTCTGATGGCGGAGGCCGACAGCAGGCAGGCAGGGACCAGAGAGCGGTCTCCATCAAAGGCAGCAGTCCACACCCAGGAGAAGCTGCTGCAGAAGGAGAAGCCCAGAATTTGGAGCCGCAGGAGCCCGGGTGGCGGGAACCACTGTGCCCATGTCCAGGGGGTGACTGGGTAGCCTGGGACTGTTGCTGACTTGCCCTGACCCTGGTGTTTCACTACCTCCCTGGCACCCCCGTGGTGACCGCGCCGAAACAGAACGTGTGTGAGAAGATGTTCTTGAAGCTGTCAACCGCGCTGCCAAGAATGCTGGGCTGCAGGCCGAGCAGGGGGACGGTCCGGAGGAGCGTCTTCTGCTGTGAGGAGTTGCATAAATGCTGCTGATTCACCAGAGCTGTTCTCTTCTGTTCTTGCTCAACCCGACCCCATTGTGTCCCCCTCAGGGATAGTGCATTCCCAGAGCCGGGGAGGCTCTCTGAGCAGGGAGCCGGTTTCAGCCTTCGCAACGTTGCAACTTTGCTTTCCTTATTAACTTCCTCTAGACGCACTAAGATGCAAACCCTTTTGTTTTCTAGATCTAACAGGTGTTTATTTATGTAAACAAATATTGTATTACATAAATATTAGCCTCACACCAGTCATGAGGCTAAGCTCTGGGGGCACAAGGATGACTGGGACACATGCCCTGTCACCCAGGAGGTCAGGGATGGACCACAATGACAGGGCAGCACTGTGGGAAACCAAAGGAAATGGTTCTGAATGTTGCAGTGGGCCCGAGGCTCAATGGACGGGTGGTGTTCAGCTCACCCGTGAACACGAGCAGAGTCCACTGAGGCTACACACTTGCGGGTGCTGGCCAGGACGTTCCGTTTGTGCCTTCTCGTTTTTTCTCGTTACGGGATGACAAGTTGCATCTGGTCTGGAGGTGGAAGTGCCTCCAGTGAGGAGGGGCATCTGCCACTCACCGGTCATGCTGCCCCCTGTGATCTCCTCTTCCCTCTCAAATGCACCTGGGACAGGCTGATGAGTTGACCCTCCTCAGACCAGTTCAGTCTCAGCCCAGACCCGCCCCAGCCTTCCACCCACCCTCCCCGCATCGTGCTTGGCATCTGTGTGGATTCCTCCCCGGTCCTCACGGCTCCAACCTGCCGTCTCAGTGACCTTCCCCTTTCTCCTACTGCTTGGCAGGCTCTGATGGCTTTGCGTCTGAACTTACTTCTATTGTTCCCCTCATTTTAGGATCTGCCAGAATCAGGGATGAGTCTCCAGTCCAGGCCAGCCAGGGCTTGATCCTTTCCTCTTAGGGACTCAGAGCCTGGCGGAAGGGCTCATGTTCCCTTTACCCCCTGCAAAAGGTGGGATCAAGCCCTGTGCCCCCAGCTCATGTCCTCTGTCCTAAGGTGATGTTCTTCAGCTGTCCCAATGGCCTATTCCCCAGGCTGGCTCCTGCCCCGTGACATTGGTGGGGAGGAGGGATGGAAGATGTGGTGCCATCTGTCTGCAGGATCTTAGTTCCCCGACCAGGGATCCAACCCGTGTCCCCTGCAGTGGAAGTGCGGAGCCCTAACCACTGGACCTCCAGGGAATTTCCTAAAAAAAAATATGTTTTAAAAGGTTAAGGCTACTTAAGTGATATTTATAAGTAACTATTTTAGAATTTTCTTCCTGTGCTCCAATGGATTGTCTCGTGCACCCTATTTAGGAGACCAAGACTCTAGTAGAAGCATAAAGGAGGAGACAAGGCATCATTTCTAAACGAAGAGTGTTCTTAGCAAGGAGTTTGGAAACATTATGGGTTATCTTCTCTTGGGGCAAATATATAGTCAGTCTTCTGGGAAGGGCACAGAGATCCTTGTGAATTCCACTTAGAACAAAGACAAGAGGCAGTCTCCCCAAGAGAAAGAAGAGGGGGTGCATAGTGGCATCCGGTGGTATCAGGCCCCATGAAGGGAATTTCTTCAAGGGTCTCCTTAACATCTCCCTTTCCCATCTCCATGTTGGTCTGACTTCCAGAACCGTTAAGTTCCACGAAGGCAAGGAGCCTACCTGTTTTGTCAGTGCTTGATACGCAGCACTAGCACCTTGCATGGCCAAAGTGGCCATCAAGCATTTACTAGGAAGCAGGAAGGGCAGGGAGGGAGAATTGCAGGGTGGGAGAGAGGGAGTAAAAAAACAAAAAAACTCCCGTCCCTGTAGATGACAAACTTTCTGAGGGTTTTAGTCATCTTCAGGTTCCCTGCAGCATCTGGCATATAAGAGGGGCTCAAAAATGCCCCCGGAATTATCCTGATAGAGGACTAGCTTCTAGCAGCAGAGCAGGCTGTGTCCCTGGGCTGGTAGAAATAGCTGGACAGACATTTAGAGATCAGGCCTCTGTGATTAGCTTCCCAGCATGACCAGAGTCAGACCTCTTAACTGCTTTGCCCCTGTATTTTCATCTCGTAAACAATAATAGCAATTAAACTCGCCCAAACACCTCGAAATGTGCTTTCACGGCACGAAAGGAGGTTACGATCTATCACAGGATGGTTGTGGCTTTTATTAAGGTCCCCTTTCTAACTTCTAACTTGCTCGTTCTATGATACCTTAACACTTCTGTGAGATAGGCTTTTCATGCGTGACGAGATTCTGTGGTTGTCCTCTAAAGAACAAGCTCAGAACTGGCCTTGATGTAATTTAGAACGGTGTCATCCATTTATAGGCCACTGGATGGGTGTTAAATTGTCAGCCAGCCTTTACTGAGCCTCAACTGAGCCACAGCTAATTACACCCAGCATGATCAGGCCGCCAAGGAGGGACAGGAAAGGACAGACAAGCTCAGCTGCTTAAAATATCCTTGGCCAAAACAGAAGTTCAACCCCAAAGCCTTCTTTAGACTGGAGAAAATTTCACTATTTTTTTAAATTTTAGTTTGAGTAGCAATAATGTTATAAATAATAATAACTGATCTCTGACAGTGCTCTACAGGTTATAAAGTATTTTTCAAACCTGTTATTTCATTTAATTTTTGCAAGAACTCTTTGAAATATCAATTCTGAGTTTAATGACGGCTACTGTTTATTAGAAACCTAACACATGTAAGCACATTACCTTTTATGTCACCAACTCATCTCAACAAGCAAGTGAGGTAAATATCCTTCTTACCCCCATCTTACATTTGAGGAAACTGAGACACGGGGGGTGTAAATAGCTTTCCTGAGGACACACAGCTGGTAGGTGGGGGATGCTGGACTTGAACCTGGGCTAATAATTGACATACGGCCCATGCTCTCGATGCCGTACCTTGAGACACTATTATATACCCATTTTACAGGTGGGGAAACTGAGACCCAGGGAGTAAAGCCACTTACCGAGTTGTCAGCTCAGGACTCAGTAAGATTTCTCTAATCCCAAAGCCCATGCTCTGCCCATTCCTTTTTCTACACTGTATAATAATTTATACTTGTTTTCCCTGACAAATTTGAAGGGGATGGAGTTGCAAATGATGTGACATGGACTCCGGGAGCTCAGCTGGGGCAAGTATTCAGGAGGGTACCTATTTAGTTCATAGCAATGCATCAGCACCTTAGCCAGAGTCCCCTGGGAGTATCCACACGGGAAAGTTTGGGGAGCGGGTCTGCCGGAATGATGGGCCCCGGGGTTACCCTCGTTTACAGGGTGGGCGCTGGGCTCAGACTTCACACCCAGCTAGAGCTAATGCAAGATAAGGAAGTGGGCAGTGGAAAATGCCAGGCCCAACTGAACATGCAAGGCCAAGTGCGGGAGGGTTGGGGTGTGAGGCTCAGGCCCGAAGGCACAGCCATCAGGACAGGCCCGGGTCGCGGGTTTCACTTCAGCTCGTTGTGCAGACAGTTCGCCCTCTGCAACCTCAAAGAGCAAGTCCACGGTGGCCTCTGTGGCCCAGACGTTACGGGAAGCCTGGACAGTCCATTTCTGGCGCGGCCTCTGCCTCCAGGCCTCCTCCCCACCCTCTGTGGCCAGCACAGGGGCTCACATCCTGTAACCTGAGCCCAGCACCCTGTAACTGAGCTCCCTGGGGCAGCCCCCTCCCCACGCCTTTGCTCGTGGCACCCAGGAAGGCCCTCTTGGGCCAGCGCCCTTCCTCCCAGCACAGGCTCTTGCCGAGGTGCCCCTCCTCAGCTGACCTCTCCAGGGATGTCACACCCACGCCGGCCACACCCCTCCTCTCTGCTCTGCTCGCTCCACCCAGAGTCACCACCACTCATGTCCACGCAGCCCAGGTCACCCCTCCTGCTGCTACTGTCCCCTGAGGGGACACCCTATCCCCCAGCCAGTTCCCCTCCTGCACACACAAGACCATCCACACCTGCCAGAATCTCAGAACTTCCACACACACTGTGCTTCTGCAGGGCAGGCACAGGGAGCCCTTTCTTGGGTCAGGAGCTGATCGGGGCCATTTACTCCAGGAGGGAAGGGAGAAGGAAGAAAGCAAAGGAAGGGGAGATGGAGAGAGGGAGGCAGTCGGGGGTGACGGGGAGGAAACTAGTAATCAGACATGGCTTTTGCACTCCTGGATGTCTGGTATGGGCTCTGCCGTCTTCTAGCTGCTCATGTTTGGTGGGGAAGTTCACGCACCACAGCTGAGTGTGGAGTCAAACTTACAGGGAAAACAGGCAGCTCAGTCTCTCCCGTGAGGCAGAGTGGCCAGGCTTCGGTTCTAGGCCAGCTTCCTCGGGGCTGGGAATCCAGGCAGTGCCTCTCACCCCTCCATCTTTCCACCTTGAAATTAGATGTGCAAGTGCAGCCCTGGGCAAGGGCTGGCTAACCCCCAGAGCTGCCGTCAGTACCATTTATTCATGTATCCTGATGTCACCAACCCACACAACAAAACTAAGAGGGATGAATAAAATCCCGACTTTACAAAATGGATTTGGTGAAGTTAACTGATTTGGTGAAGCATCACTATGAACACGACAAGGCCACCAAGGGACAGAGCAGAGGCTCAAACGCAAGTCTTTCTGATTTCTAAGCCCGTGTTCTTACCACTTCTCTACACTGGTTTTGCTTTTCAAAATTTTTAAGAGCACAACAATGTAGAATTAGTCAGCAAAAGGCTGGCATTCCTACTGGGGGGACCCACAGAACTAAGAGGAAGAGAAAGAACGGAAGCCAGTGAAGCGTTTGCTCTGCCCCAGGCCCCGTGCTGAGCTCCTCACACTGTGCTTCCCACACCTCTTGCAATAAGGCTGTGAGGCACGTGCTGTATCGTTGAGGGGACTGAGGCTTAAAGGGGTGACTGATTTGTTCAAAGCCAAAGAATAAGAATGTGGGAAAGCCTAGGCTGACATCCTCCGAGGCCAAGACTTGCCCTCTCTTCCACACAGTCCCAGCTGCCCTAGGCATTATTCTGGGCCAGCTGGTCCCTGAAACAAAGCCACAGGAACACATGACTGGGAAGAAACATCTAGGCACTTTTACAAGTTATAATTTTGATATTATTTTTAAAAAGCGACACCTGCCCACCGTGTATGTATGAATTGCTTGTTGAGAACAGGGAGAAAGGCTCAGGAGCCTGCCTTTTCAATTCCCTTTGAAATAAGGGGGCAGCCATTGCCTTGGCCATCACTCAGGGTGTCCCTTTTAAAGGGTGATACCTTTGCCTGGGAAAGCAGTACTTTTCAAGTGCCAAGAGTGTAAATGGTTTCTGACAGCCAGAAGGTGACTGAGGCCGTTGGATGTAATGTTTGTGACAGATGGAAAAAGGCATTTTGTCAAGTCTCCAAGAGCCCGGAGGAGAAACATGACAGGAGAGCAAGCTCTGTTCTAAAGGGGCCAAGCCAAGGCCGAGTAAGTGCCCAGGAGGCTCCCCGACCCGGGAGGGCTCCCCACAGCAGAGACCTGGGCAAGGCCTCCACACAGCGCATCCAGGTACAGGGGACAATCTGTAGCCAGGTCCCGTGGAGAGTACCATTTGCCAAAGGTGTCAGGAGAAGGGAGGCTGAGAGCAGATAGTTGCCTGGTCCCTATTCCCTTTGGCATAGGGAGGCCGGACGGTGCAGCTGCTTTGGAGACAAACAGACTGAATCCAACTCGGAAGCAGTGGGTGATTTGGGGCAAGTCATTTATCCTGTCTGAGGCTTTGTGCCTCTTTCATAAAATGGACACGGCCTTCTCTCCCCAGTTCCAAGGTTTAGAAGATGATGTAAAGGGCGTGCCACGCAGCAGGCACCCACTACCTGCTGGCATCTCCTCCTCTTCCTTCCATGTGTAGACACGGTTGGTTGGTGGGTTAAGTTTGCAAATAATAATGCCTTTTTGTAAGGCATTTTCGCAGCACGTTATAAAAAAATGTTTTAAAAATATGTATAGTTAGAATGCTAGGCAGGGCTCCTGAACCTTGGCTTAAGCAGTGGTTTCTTATATATGACCCCAAAAGCAAAAAACAGCAAAGAAAAAAATAAATGCATTGGGTCTCACCAAAACTAAAAACTTTTGTGTTGCAAAAAATACCATCAAGAAAGTGAAACGACAACCCACAGAATGGGAGAAAATGCTTACAAATCATGTATCTGATAAGGGACTTGTATCCAGAATATACAACGAACACTAATAACTCAGTAACAAAAAGACAAATTATCCCAATTTAAAAATGGGCAAAGGATCTGAATAGATGTTTCCCCAAAGAAGATATACAAATGGCCCATAAGCACATGAAAAGATACTCAACATCATAGACATTAGGGAAATGCAAATTAAAACCATGATGAGATACCACTTCATACCCACTAAAATTTCCATAACGATAATAAAAAAGACAAAGCGTTGGTGACGGTGTGGAGAGATCGGAACATTCGTACATTGCTTGTGGGAATATAAAGTGGCACAGCTGCTTTAGAAAACATGGTGGCACCTTCTCAAAGGGTTAAATATAGGGTTACTATATGACCCAGCATACACACATACATACTCCTAGGAATACAACCAAGAGAAATGAAGACGTGTAACCACAGACGCAAAATTAGACACGGATGTTCACAGCAGCATTGCTTATAATCACCAAAAAGTAGAAACAACCGAATGTCCATCCACTGATAAATAGGTACACAAAATAATCGTATATCTAGGCAGTGGAGAATTACTCAGCAACCAAAAGGAATGAAGTACTGATGCTTCCATGCTATAACATGGATGAAGGCCACGGTATTGTGTGATTCCATTTATATGACATGTTCACAATGAGAAAGTACGTTAGTGGTTTCCAGGGGCTGGGAGTGAGGGTGGGGGATGGGGACTGACTCCTAGTGGGTACAGGATTTCTTTGTGGGATGATGAAAATATTCTAAAATTAGATTATGGTGATGGTTGCATGACTCTGTGAATATAACTAAAAACCATTGAATTGTATGCTTTAAGTGAGTGAACTGTCTGGTATGTGAGTTATAGCTCGTTAAAACCATTTTTTTTTTTTTTTTTTTTTTTGCGGTACGTGGGCCTCTCACTGTTGTGGCCCCTTCCGTTGCGGAGCACAGGCTCCGGACGCGCAGGCTCAGCGGCCATGGCTCATGGGCCCAGCCGCTCCGCGGCACGTGGGATCTTCCCGGACCGGGGCACGAACCCGTGTCCCCTGCATCGGCAGGCGGACTCTCAACCCCTGAGCCACCAGGGAAGCCCTAAAACCATTTTTAAAAAGTTAGCTATAGAGACCGAGAAACATGGTTTAAAATACTATCTAAATGTTTATCATACATATACAATACAGAAATACTTCCAGTTAATAAAGGTTTTCACACGGCATCTACTGGGAAACGATTAAAATATTACGTGAACTGCTCATTCAATACGTTTTCATTATCTCGCAGAAAAAACATACGTACACCTTTTGACCTAGTAATTCTTTTGTATATGAAAATCATGATGGCTATGTGAATAGATTTAGCTACAAGGATGTGCATTTCAGTGTTGTCTAAAACTAGAAACAATAAAGCTATCATTTACTGAATACTCACATGTGTAATGCACCCTGTTGTTATATGAAAATCGTCTTATTTTTCGCTACAACAGTCCTCTAGGGAAACTCTCAGCATCATTACACTCCTTCTTACAGATGAAGGAAGAGTCCAAATCAAAAAGTACAAATCAGAGCAGGGCTTTGCATCCAAGTGTGACCTGCAGCTGCTCCTAACCTCTCCATGACTCTCTCCCTCACAGCCTAAATACCCGATGCACGATGGCTTTAGAAAATCTCCTAAATGGCTAGGTATCAGCACAGACTGATATTCACAATGGACTGTGAGATAAAAAACGACAAGTTCAAAATCAATATGGTTTAACCTGTTTCCTACTTATAACACACACACACACACACACACACACGGAAGACACATGCTAGGAGGATAACAGTATTTAGCAGTCATGATTGAGAGGACAGTAAGTAATTTTAATTTTCTTTGTTTTGTTCGCCTGTATTCTCTACCATAGACTTTTGCGCTGCTGTTTTTGCTTTAAAGATTGCAAAGGTTGCCATTCTGCCTTTAACTAAACAGGTGACACCGAAGGCTGTAGGACAATGCACGTTAGCTTTTTTCCAGGGTGTGAAGAAGATTGCCATTTCGGCAGACCTGTGATGCGATGATGCAAGGCTTGTTCTTGGGACCACTCCTCTCGGTCAGGACGGCCTCTCCTGCCCTCGGGGGTCTTCCTCTTATTTCCCCTGCCAAGTGTCCTTCCATGGTCTTGGCCTTGCCACTCATCCACTGATCAGTGACTATGGCTGCTTTCCTCTTGACAAGAGTCAGGTTATGTTTTAGTATGGAACTGATCTTTTAAATGTAATTAAAATTCTTTCTAATTAAAAGTAATATAAATTCATTGGAGAAAAGTTAGAATATTCTGAAAAGTGTAAAAAGCCCATAAAACTCACCCATCATTCCCTCTCCTGGAATTAATAGGGGACTCTGGGAATTGGCAAAGTTGGGCTATCCAGAGAGCCTGGTGGAGTGATAGGCAGTGGGGAGATGGCGTGAATTTCACAGGACCCCTGCCCTCCATCAAGGCAGCATGGCATCATGGGAAAGCCACAGCATCTTGGGGTTCAGGAAATCTGGCTTCTTAACCTCCTTCACCTGGTACCAGCAGCTTGCTAAACTTCTCTGACACCCTTTCCTGAGTATACCCCAATTTCTTTTTGGAGTGAAGTAGGGAACGTACAAAAGAGTGATTAAACAAGTAATGTATTTTCTTTTTAAATACTATTGGTTCTTCCTACTTCATCAGGTGGGTGAGCGTATTGAAATGAGATTGAGTGAGCGCTCTGTATAAAGCAGAGTGTGGGACAGTTGTAAATGCACATCAAAGTGACCGAGGGTGGGTTCTGGTCTGTGTGGCTTTTCCAGGCTGCAGACATAACGAGGGCATGACAAGGGACCTTTGCAAGCCGTCCTGTGTGACTGTTCCCCATTCGGCACTCCGGACACAGGAGAAGCCAGACTCTCCCCGCCTTTCCTCTCTCTGTCCTGGCCACCCTCGCAAAGATTTTGTTTGCGGGTCATCGCCCATAAGCCACACCGAGTGACGTGGAAAATAAGGGTGTGATGGGCTGAGTTCTCGTTGTTTCCAGCCATAGGTAGGACAGTGTAGGGGAGAGACAGCGCAAGCTTTATAACCCTGGCTCTGCTGCTTTTAGTCCCAAGACCTTGGACAAAGTACATGCCCACTCTGAGCCTCCATCTATAAAGTGGGGATGATAATCCATATAGGGCTGTTGCTGGGATCACATGAGAAAATGTGCATGAGTGACTGGCTCTTGAAAGGTACGTTGTAAACATTTAATTCCCTTCCACTTCCCTTTAAACGTTATATAAAGATGGAGCAGGAATTCCCTGGTGGTCCAGTGGTTAAGACTCGGTGCTTCCGGTGCAGGGGGCTCAGGCCCTGGCTGGGGAACTAAGATCCCACATGCTGCGTGGTGTGGCCAGAAGCTTTTTATTTTTTTTTTTGTGGTTCACGGGCCTCTCGCTGTTGTGGTCTCTCCCATTGCAGAGCACAGGCTCCGGACGCGCAGGCTCAGCGGCCATGGCTCACGGGCCCAGCCGCTTCGCAGCATGTGGGATCTTCCCAGACCAGGGCACGAACCCGTGTCCCCTGCATCAGCAGGCGGACTCCCAACCACTGCGCCACCAGGGAAGCCCCAGAAGCTTTTTAAAAAATGTTTTGACGAAAGTTATATAAAGATGGAGAGACGGAGGTGGAGAGAGGCTGTGGAGGGCTTAGCAGGCGTCCCAGGGCCGGGAGGAAGCAGACCTGGCCGTGAAGCCGTACTTCCTGCTCTGTTCCCTGCGCCTCAGAGGGACCAGGCTGTTTGTCTTTCCTGCAGGTTCTGACTCCTGCCATCGGCTGCAATTTATGAAGCGCTACCCCACTTGTCCACACTGGAAGTTGCTTTCAAAGGTTTAAAGAGAATGACAAGGTAGAATTAGTCACCAAAGGGCTGGCGAGCTGTTGTCCTATTGGGAGGACCCACAGAACTAAGGGGAAGAGAAGGAACGGAAGCCAGTGGTGAGCGTGTGCTCTGCCACAGGCCCCGTGCTGAGTTCCTCACACAGTGCGCTTCGTACACCTCTTGCAACAACGCTGTGAGGCTGGAGCTTTATAGCGGAGAGCACTGAGGCTTAGAGAGGTGATGCATTTCGTACACACACACTTTTCCGTAAGACGGGGAGTACTCACGGAGCCTCTTTCCAGCCTTGCCTTTCACGCGCCCCCCTAGGTTACGATTCATCCCTGAACTTGGTGTTAAGATGCTTCGAGGCAAGGGCAACACTTCGTCTGATATTCAAAGGACATTAACAAGGGCTAAGATACAGCTTATTTTCCTCATCCAAATTCCCTGGGCTTTCACCAACTAAAAACAAGAACTGCTGATTCCTAAGAAGAAGAGGAAGGGGGAAGCGTGCTCTTATGCCCTCAGACTAGGGTTTCAAGATGAAAGTTGTGTTAATTATCATCCCTTTGACTGAAATTTTGCCAAACTCGAAGTGTTACAAATTAGACTAAAACTCATGCTTTTAGGGATCAAGAAAAGAAGACGATTTCGGTGTAGAAAAGATTAAAGAGAATACTAATATTAACTTGGATGTACAGAAGGTTTTTTTAAAAGTCTATCTCTTGCTTTAGTTTGCAGAATTCTGAGTTGTCCGCCTCGATGGTGTCCCCCGGTCCGGCTAGTCTACAACATTCTGGTCTCAACCTTCCAGGTTTGGGCCCGTTCCTAGGAGAGGGTCCTATGCAGGGCAGTGGCAGTGATGCTCTGGATCACGCCTCACCCCTTTCTCCTCTGGCCACACGAGCCTCTGCTGGGCTTCCTGCCTCAGACAGCACCTCTCCCATTCGTCCCACTCAGCGGTCAACCCACCATCCAGCCATTCCTTTGAGTTCCTGCTCACCAATGTTTAGCGAAGGTCTGCCGTATGCCAAGCTTTGTGCTAGGCTCCGGGGGTAAAGGAATAACCATCCCAACCTCTGCCATCAGAAGTTCATCTTCAGGAAGCTTCAAGGCTCATTTGCGGAGAGGCTATTGAAAGCTATACACTATTTTCTGCACCGAGATGCGAAGACAAATGACTCAAGGACGTTCCTAAAGTACCTTCTCTAACACCTGTTCAGAAGCCTTTACTGACTCCTCGCCGCCTGTGAGATACCTGTCCTGTATCTTGGGGTTTACTACCTTCTAATTGCACCTCTTGCTTAGGCTGGATTTAAAGCCCTCTCCCTTTTGTTCCTCACTACCTCTCTATGCCCATGCCTCTCTTCACCCAGGAGAATTAATTGGTCCATCCATCCACCCATCCATCCATCTACCCATCCACTTACACAGCCACTGGCTCACTCATTCAGTACATATTTTTCTGAGTTCTAAGCCCTGTTCTGGGGATGCTGGGATACTTGCAACGAGCTGCTACCCCCTACAGCTCCCTTGGGTAATCAGACCCCTGAGTTCACCTGCCATCCCCGCCTATTCCCCCCAAGAGTGGCCACCTGGCCTCTTTCCTTTTCTCTAATCATTTCCTCCCATCAAAGCCCACTCAAGTCCTACTTCTGTGCAGCTTCCTCTGGACCCCCCTCATGCTCAGAAATCTCTCCCTACTCTGAACTTTGAAAGCATGAGAATTCCCTGCTCTCTCTTGACGCTGATGATAGACAGACTCATCTTGAGGCCACTAACATGTGTGTCCTATGGATATAGTCCGTATTTTCAAAAAGTAGGAAGTGCATGTGAGCAGAAATCCAAGACAGAGATTGCAAGGGACTCGCTACCTGTCACTAGGTTTGTAACAACAGGTTTAAGTAAGTGACTTTGATAATGATAATATCAAATGATAGTACGTCAACTTGTAGGAGTAAAACACCTATAGGTAACGGTATTCATCACGGTGATCACAACTAACTTTATCGAGGGATGATTCCACGTTAGGTAGTTTGCACCCATCATCTCGCTCACTCTGCGTACCAGCCCCATGAGTGTTCACCAAAGTGTCCCCATCTTTCAGATCAGGAGCTGGAAGCTCAGAATGACAAAGGGACTTGGCAAGATGGCAGTAGGTGGAGCTGGGGTCGAAACCCTGGTCTGCCCGGGCCCGGAGCCATGACCTTCCACTTTGCTTTGGCCTCACATTCACGAGGGACGGAAAGGGACCGGTGACCAGAGGCATAAGACTGAGGGCTCACAAGGTTAGAACATGCTACTAAGGAGCCAGCTGCCTGGGTTCAAATCCCGGTGCCCTCGCTCCCCAGCTGTGAGACTCGGGGCAAGGAGCCTGACCTCTGCCCTGAGCTTCATCACCTGCAAGGCTGCGATAACCCTGTCCCCACCTCGTAGGGTTGTTCTTGAGCGTAAACCAGCCTCTATGTGCACAGCCTCCTAGAGTGTGTGGCACATGGTGAGCGTTGTTTAAATGAGCATTATTGCCATCATTGTTACATCTACACGCAGGGCACCTTCGCAAGGGTTCGGCGTGAATTAACTCCTTGATTCCACACTGTGCCCCCGGCGGGCGCCCAGCTTCCCACCCACCCCCTCTTTCCCCATGAGGTAACATCACTGGCCCCCTCACGGGTGAGGGATCCATTGCGGGGGGGACGGGTGGCAGAAGGTGACGGACTTGAGGAAGGAGATGAGAAGGAACGGGCACCTCCTGGAGGGCTCATCTGCCACCGAGAGCCACTTCCTTGGACTCAGCTGTCCCCCTAAGAGAGGGCCACCAGGCCCTCCTGGGACGGCGTGTTCGTTACAGAAACTCCCCCCTCCTTGGTGCTTTCTGGGGAAGACCTGTGAATGGCTCACGGAGGTGTCCATTTCAAGAAAAGTCTGGTGTGTCTGTGTGTGGCTGAGTGTGTCTGTGTGTGTCTTTCTATCTGTGTCTCTGTGTGCGAGTGTGTGTCTGCAATGTGTGTGTGTGTGTGTGTGTCTGTGCGTGATTGTATGTGTGCACGGCTATACTGTGAGTGTGTCTTTCTGTCTGCGAGCACGTGCTCTGTGCCCGTGGTTGGCCAGGGGCATTCCCTGACTCTCAGGTGACCATAGTGGCTGGCTGAGGTCAAGACACCTTCCTGTGTTCAGAGGTTCCAGAAAGAAAAAGCAGTGGTCAGCAATTGTGGTTTTGCCCTGCACTATTTTTAAAGTTAAAAAAAACAGCAAGCGGAAATTCACTGCCACTCAATAGCTAGGTCAGATTTAGATAAAGCGCGGGCCCAGGGCTGGGGATGGACGGCTGGCGTGACAGGCGGGCTGGAGAGACCCTGCTGCCGGTCCCCGGTCCCCTGAGCCCCGCGGCGCTCACAGCAGTAGGGACCTCACCTCCCGCTGTGGGGAAGATGCAGCCACCTCCTCTGGGCATCTTCACCATGACCTGTGGAGTAGGTTCGTCATCCCCATTCACAGATGAGGAAACCGAGGCCCCCGGTGTCACTCACCTGCCCAAGGTCACTACATCAGCGAGCATCAGGGCTGGGGTTTGAACCTGCTCCTTCTGCCCCCAAAGGCCCCGCTCTTTGCACGACTCTGCGCACCACACCCTCCTGCCGCCCCCAGTTCTCCGTCTTCAACCAAGTGCTTCAAGGTGAGGGCTGAGCCGGCCGTTGGCTTGTTTAACCACTGATTTTCCATGAAGAACGTGGCTTCCTTCAGAAAGATCGATTAAAACAGAGTTCTTGAAGACAGGAAAGTTCTCTGAGTTCCCTCTTGCAATGTCAGTGTAACCCACGCCTTTAACCATTTCCTCACCGTATCAGGGACTCTGGCTTCTTACATCTGTAGAAAACGTAGAACGCATTAGAGGGCCCCATCCTGAAGTCCGCACCTCCTCGCAGCCTCTCTGTGGGCAGAGCAGGCTCAGAGGCCCACCTCATCCTTCTGCACTTTGTCAGCTCAAAGCGCCATTTAGAACATGGGGCTTTAACCTTGAATACCGTGAATGTGTATTAGTGTGTGTGTGTGTGTGTGTGTGTGTGTGTGTGTGTGTGTCTTCGTGTGTGTGTGTTTTCCCTTCAGACTGAGCACATTCAGTGGTTCTCAGAAAGGCTGACATTCTCAAGCGTTGGAAGGATAAACCCACGGGCACAGGGACTCCACGTCAGGGTTCAACCATCATGACCTTTACTTGCCGACACCATTGCTGAGCTCCAGGTTGGCTGGCATTGGCTGGCATATTACTTTTATCACTGCTTAGGACTTGCCCTGGTTTGTAGACGCTGAAGCTCAGAGCAAGAGCCCTTGGCTGGAGGTCCACAGCGCCTCTCTGTGCCTGAAACCCCCTCCTCTACAAAATAGGGTGCTAATTCCCCCTGCCTCGTGGGATGGTAGTGAGGCTTAAGTAGATTAATATCTGTCGGATACCGAGGACGCACAGAAATGCTCCATTGAGGTTGGCTCTTGTGATTCTTGGGCATCCCAGCCGCCCCAGAGGGACCACGTGGATCGATACTTCTGTGTCAAGGTGCCCAGGAGGAAAGGTGCCGAGGAACGTGTGAAGTCAGCCTGCAGACTTGGGGCGGGTCTGGATCACAGAGCTTCTACTTTCGCTGCATTTAGCTTCTGGGATTTGGAGCCTCGACGTTCCGTGTGGACAGGCCCAGCCCCAGGCCTCAGGCCCCAGGCCCCAGGCAGAGGGCTGCCTGCCCTCTGGGCAGCTGCTTGGCCCAGTACTGCCCTCAGCTCTCTGTCTACTCTCAGGGCGGCCTATTGCCATTGCAGTGCCCGTGCTTTGCCCGTGACCCTCAGTCCTGACCTGAAGCACGAAGACCCCTGGGACCTCCCGGGGGCAGCGCTGGAATGTACTCCCTATTTCAGGGAACTCGTCCAGCAGGCTCTCAGGAGGGTCGGTGTCCCCGCCTCTAGACCTCTGTCTGTTGTCTCTTTTACACGGTGGGTAGGAACACAACGACCCAGGGGAGCATGGGCACCGTACTTTACAGTTTCCGGACGGAATGCTTCCTCTGCATTACCTCAACGACCCTCTCAAAGACCCAGAGAGAGCCGCACCTGCTGGTAAACCCATTTCACGTATGAGGAAACCGAGCTCTGTGTTGCTGGTGTTTTTAGCTCAGGGTAGGGCCTAAAATGGAAACATATACCATGGAGTCAGCCAGTGTTCTCTTTACATTGGAGCAAGGGGGGCAGTTCAGCTCCTGGACGCACCTTCTTGTTCTGGATGTGAAAACACACCTGGCATCACGGGGGCCTGAGAGCACAGCCCAGGGGTGGGCTGCTGAGACTGGGGTCCCGGCCCTGCCACTCACCAGCTGTACGACGTTGGACAGGATACTGAACCTCTCTGTGCTTTACTTTCCTCCTCTCTAAGATAAGGGCATAACTAGTATTTACCTCCCAGGGTTGTGGCAAGGATTTATTGAGTTAATACATGTGAAGTACTTATAAACTGTGGTTGCCAAGCTCCTAGCTCCTGGTATATATTAGGTACTTGATAAGTGAGGATTCTCCCTTTCCTCTTGGAGCCTTAGTTTGCTTGCCGACAGAGCGGGGATGACAGTTGTACCTACCTTGTGTTCTGGTTGTGACGATTACATGAGACAAAGCAGAAAAGGTTCTTGGGAGGGGGACCACCAGGCAGGTAGCAGTAAGTGCCCCATGACCAATACTCTCCAGCCCAGCTGCCCCTCATTACAGAGGCTGGTCATAGATCTAGAGCTTTCCACCTTCTGCCCAAGGCCCTGGAGCACAGCAGACTCTGGAGCCCAGCTGTCTGAAGCCACAGGCTGGTTCCACCTCTGATAAGATTTTTGGCCTTGGCCAAGCTACTTAATTTCCCTATTTCTTTCTTTCTGTATTTATAAAATGGAGACAGTAACAGCCGCTAACGTACACATCTCTAATGAGGATCCAATGAGATAAAAAGGCGGAAGGTCTCGAGATAGTCTAAGTCCCCAGTCGACGGCCGTTCTGTTACTATTATTAGTGGCAGCATCACGAGTAATGGTAGCGGTGGCAGCAGTCCAGTCCCAGACCGTCCCTGATTCCATGGTGGGCAGTAGCCCGCGTCTGAGCTGGAGGGAAGGGGTGACCCACAGAGGATGGGCCCCGGGGTCCTACCCTGGTCAAGACCCCACTCAGCTCACCTCTTCCACCCCTGGCGGAAGACCCAGTTCCACCAACAGTCCAGGCCCGGAGAGCCATGTCCCAGAACCCAGTAACCACCACCTGCATTCTTAGAGAGGAAATGCTCCCAGAGACCTGAAATTTGTACGGAGACTTACAATGACTTTGATGATACAACTTACTTTCACAATGACTGTGTTTCCATCACCTTTAAGTGGGCATCTATTTTAAAGTCCAACTCTAGCTTAACTGATCCAGGAAAGCTTGCTCTTTAAGGAGCCCCCAGGAGGTGCTGGTGGGATGTATCCACTTTTGCAGAGTCCTCTTCTCAGGGCACAGTTCTGATATTTGTCCCTGTTCAACCACCATCAACTCTGCCTCAATATACAACTTTAGTTCATAGCCAAGACTGAAGATCACTCGGTCCACTGCTCTCACTGTTTCTCACAGGTGAGAAACTGAGGCCTAGGGAGACTCACTCAAGAGCTCACAACATGTTGATATAATATTGATCAGCTCTGACTTCCTAGATGCCTGTGGGTATCCCGGGAAGGGTCCTGGGACTCCCGTACCTAGAAGAAGGATGCAGAGCCCTGGTGAGGCCCTGAGGTCTCTGGGCTGAGCAGAGGATGGGAGATGATCTAGACTTTGGGTCCTGAGTCTGCTTTGTCTTCCAGGGCGGCTCCGTGCTCTCCCCCGCCGCTGTCATCAGGCCGGAGAAGGCTCGGCAGCAGGCAGCTGCTTTGGCGAAGGAGGTTGGCTGCCCCACCTCGTCCATCCAAGAAATGGTGTCCTGCCTCCGCCGGGAGCCTGCCCGAGTCCTCAATGACGCCCAGACCAAGGTGGGCACTTGTGTGCGAGTTGGGAGGGACACCCTCTGATCTTTTACAAATGGAAACCAGACCAGAAAGGAGACAGGACCCACCCAAGGCCACGCAGTAGGCTGGTGACCAGCTGGAACCGAGTGCATATTTCCAGAGCCCCTGTGCCGTGCGTAGGCCACAGGATGTGATGGACCAAGCACAGGTCCTGAGGGTCGGCAGATCTCTCTGCTCATCAGATTTTATCTGTACGATGGCGATAATGATGGGAACCTTACAGAGGAGGAAAAGAAAATGAAGTGACATAGGTAAAGGGTCTTGCTGGCACCCTGGTGGCACCCCGTCAAGCCACAGCGACATGTACTGAGCACTGTGGTCACGGCTGCAGTGGAGCGAGGCCAACGTGCCTCCTTAGGCAGGACAGTTGTCCGCTTCCTTCTCCAGCCTATAAAGACCCTGCTCACAGCCCCCAGTCTCTCTGGCTGGCCCTGATATTAACAAAGGGGACTCTAGCAGGAATAACTTGTCATCTGAGCTGACACTTTCATCCCTTCGGCAATGAGCCTGGACTTGCAGGCGCGGCGCAGGTCTTATCCTCAGCCCCTCCAAATGTGGGCTAATCGGATGATGGCTACAGCTGATGAATTCCCCTGTCATATCCTGCCTTTGGCCACCACCTCCTCCTCGATCAATATCTCTCGCTTCACTCACTCAACCACAGGCTCAGGCTTACCCGTTCCTCCCTGTGGATCTGTTGTCACTTTGGCGGGAGGCTCTGGGATGCTCCCCTAGGGACCGACCACTGCTCAGAGCAAGACCCCCGTTCCCGGCGCTGTCGCCTGGTGTCCCGCCTGGCTGTTGTCTGGCCACGTTACTCTTATTTCCCAGTAGAGTTTTGGGTAAATAAGCAGCGCTGGTGTTCATTATGGTTCAGACCCGATTAAGTGAAGCAATGCAACGGTGATTCCGGTACCATTTTTATAAAGGACAAAGTCCATATAAATCATTGACACCCCTTTGCTCCTGGCGCAGCTTCTGGCCGTGAGTGGCCCTTTCCACTACTGGGGCCCTGTGGTCAACGGCCAGTACCTCCAAGAAGCTCCAGCCAGAGCACTGCAGAGAGCTCCGCGGGTCAAGGTGGATCTGCTCATCGGGAGTTCTCAGGACGACGGGCTCATCAGCAGAGCCAAGGCCGTGAAGGTAGGTGGGAGGAGGCCTCAGGGGCCCCTGCGGGCTGCGGCCCAGTGACTCTGGACCTACGTCTGACCTTGGTCAAGAGTCATCGACTTACTTGCTTATTTTCGAAACAATCGCTGAAAAACTACATGTGCAAAGGCTCTATAAGAAGCTTGGGAGGTGGTAGGGGTGGGTGGGATTCAGAAAGAAGACACCTGCCGAGTTGTGAGCAACACAGACACATCCACAGATTACAGTTGCGAAGGAATCACCGTGGGAAACTGTCAGCAGGGCTGCCCCAGGAGCTCTGCAGCTTCAGGGCTCCAGGCCGTGGGTACCGCTGCTCCGTGAAAGATGCCTGTCCCACGGAGGCTGGGAGAAGGAGAGGCGTGGGGATGAAGAGAGTCCCGGCAGGGAAACCCAAACACCAGCCTTCCAAGCTCCCAAGCTTCCCAGCCGTCCCAGGAAAGTGTGGACCAGGCCCAGGGCAAGAGCAGCTTCGTGTGTCTTGTCGGAGACGCAGCAAAGTGCGAGGGACTTGTGAGGTCATTTATCTGCCTGAGCAGACACTTCCTACTCAGACCAGAGAGGCCATCACTCCTCACAGGATGCAGCCACCCAGGAAGAGGTCGAGCACGCTCCCCCCCCGGCCCGCCCACCCCTCCTTGTCAAGCTGCTCCTGATGGGTCCTCTAGGTCATCAGCCTGGGATGGTGGCCCCAGCACATGACACGAGGTGAGGACCCACACTCAGCGTAGGGCTCCGTCTGGCTCTATTGAATATAAGGCAGTTTCGTTGGAACGAATCACAACAAAGAAAGAATCATTAATGCAGCCAAATGGGGTCTCGCATCCTTTGGATTATGCTGTTCCCTTGGGCAATCTACCCCACTTAGGGGAATCTAGCTCACAGCAACAAAAGCACCACTTTGACATGAGATATATATACAAGGGTATTAGTCACAGCATTGATTACTGTGGCAAAAGCATTGAAAGCAACTCAGATGTCTATGAACAGGGAAATGGTTGACTAGATGAAGATACTCACTATTGAATGAATATGACGCAGACGGTGAAAAGAAGGAACCAGATACGTCTCTCCTGGCTTGAGGGTGCCTGTGATACGTTGTTAAATGGAAAACAAAAAAATCAGAATGCAGAGGAGCGTGAAATTAACGTAGCATTCATATATTTAAACCAACCTGTGTGTATCTGTAAAATGTAAATAATTGTACGTATTTCTGTGTGAAAGGATAGAGCTGCAGAAAGATACACAGCAAGCAATTAACATGGGCGATCCCAGGAGGTGTGGCAATGTGGAAAAGAATACTACGAATTCAATGTTACTGACGTTACTGACATACGTACGAATACATCACATAAGCATATATGTGTGCATATATATGTATATGTATAAATAGAGAGCATTGTGTCGCGTTGTGTGTGTGTGTATTGGGGGGTGGCATAGAGCAGAGCTTAGGTCACTAACAGCTTCCATCCCGTTGACTCACAGCCATGGAGAAGGAACTTTTGCCCCTGATCCATCTCTACATTTTTCTGCCGAGCGCCCATAGATGACTCAGCCCTTTACTTCAAGGGGCTGCAACTTGATTATTGAACCAGACTAACACTCAGGAAACACTGAAACAATGCCACTCTCCGCCACTAGCTCTGGGCTTTTCTTCTCTAAAGTGGGGGGTCTTCAAATTCCCACTACTTTGATCAAGCCCGTCATCAGTTAAAAAACAGTAAGCACAGTCATTTGAGTATAAATCATATACATGAGTACTCTTATACTAAGCATTATAAAAGATTCACAAAAACAAAGAATTATAAAGCAAGAGAAAGAAACGAACGTCCTTACATTTGCGCTGCACTTCCTGCGTGCTGCCCGAGAGAGACGATGCCCTACAGCATGGGAAGACATGGCCATCGGCCCTGGACCCTCTTCCATGCAACACCTCATTCCACACTGCCCGTCAGGGGAGGATGTGGAAATCTTTGTGCAGAACATGCTATATCCTCACAGCTCTGGTTCTTTGGACCATGCGCTGGAAATGCATCCCAGCCATCTCCGACCTTAGAGAGAGAGGAGAACTCCATTCCCGGGAGCCTGGGGAATCATCCTAGAAGCAGGCCCCAGCAGCATGTTCCTATACTCCGCCCACCCCCAGTGGAAGAGCCATCCGTCGGGGCTGGGGGGAGGGGAGCTGTTACTGGCAGTCTCGGTGCTGGGGTTGACCGCAGGGCAGCTCAAGTTTATATTTTCGGGTGATGTCAACCCATTGTAAGAGGATTGTCTGCGGCTGCCTTGGTGTTTCCTGGTCCTCTCCCAGCAGCATCTTGGGAGTTTCCCAACTCTGCCCTGAATTTCTGCACCCCCTCCAGCAGGGAACCTGCATCCAGAGGACTGGAAGCCCTCCTCAACAATGCATTGAGTTTCCCTCTGAGGCTTTCAAGGAGACGTTTCCTTGGTCCGCTTGCAAAGGAAGATCGTGTCTGCTGACAGAGCTCACTGCCTGCACCAGGAAGGAGATGGGTGGGAGAGCATGCCCTCAAGTCCAGACACCAGAATAGGGAACCGGCTGACTATTCCTGTCTGATTTCCCTTCTCCATTTATTCTCCTTTGAACAGGCGCTAGTGCAGTCGCTGGGTGGTTCTTGTGAGCCTGCATCCCGCTGGGAACCCACCTAGGTGCTGACTGCTGTGGACAGTTGGGAGAAGCAGGGATGCAGTAACAGTCGGGTTTGAGGCCAAGTCCACACTTGCAGTGCCATTACATGCCGGCATCTCCTGAACGTGTACCTCCAGCCCCACTCTGTACCTCCCGCCTGGGCTTTTCCCTTGAACTCTAGACTGGGTTAGCGCAGGGTCTACTTGACGTCTTCACTTAGATGTCTTATCACTTCTCAGTCTTAACACGGCCAAAATGAACTGCTGATTCCACTTATGTCCCCACCCCCAACCAGCTTATGCCCCCGCTGTCTTCACCATCTCAATAAACAGCAACCCAGACTCCAAACCTCTCTCTCTGCCTACCAGCATTCCATCAGCACATCTATCTTCAAGATGTTTCCAACCCCCTCTCCCCACCTCTCCTGCCACCACCCTGATGCTTGCCATCATCTTTCTCCGGGAGCTTTGCAATGGCCCCCAACTATCTCCCTGCTTCTGGCTTTGCCCCCTTTGCTCTATGAGAGCCACAGGGGCTGGAGTAATCCCTTTATGGTGTAAGTCAGATCACATCACTCCTCTTCTTAAAGCCGTCCAGTGGCCTCAGCTCATGCAGAGGAAAAGCCACAGTCCTTAACGCCCACTATCTGACGTGGCCACTGTTTGTCCTCTGACCTCGTTCCTGCTGCCCGCCTCCTCCCGCTGACTGTGCTTCAGCCTAACCGGTCCCTGTGGTGTTCCTCAAGTCTGCCGAGCACGCTCCCACCTTAGGGCCTTGGCACTTTCTGTTCCCCCTTCTAGAATGTTCTTCCCCAGGTACCTCATTCCCTCACTTCCTTCAGGGTCTGCTTCTTTGGAGAGAACATCCTGGACCACTCTGGTGCAAAAGGCATCCACACCCCCAGCACCCTCTCTCCCCCTTATCCTGCCCCCCGTCCTCAGCACTTGTTCCCCTTGACATGTTCTATATTCGTCTACTCTGTTTCTTCCTCCTCTGGAATGTGAGCCCCAGGAGCTCTGAGACTTTATCTATTTTGCTTTCTGCTATATCTGTGGTGCCTACAAAAGTGGCTGGCACACAGTAAGTGCTCAATGAATCTTTATTCAATGGAAAGAATGAAATTATGGATCTGACCTAGGAGTCTTCAAGGAGATCATTTGTTCCCAAACGACCCTATGGATCAGGGATTATTATCACTAACGCTCAGATGGGAAACCAGAGAGAAGCCAGAATTCAACTCCAAAGGCACCCTTTTTCCATCCCAGCCCTCTGGGAAAAGCCAGGCCTTCCCTCCACGAGCTTGTCGTCCAACAATGACAGCATATGCCGGGTGGGCACAAACCCAGCTAGAATCAGGGCGCCTCGGTGCAAAGGGCTTTGCAGTTGTGCCCACATTCTTCTTTTATCTCAGCCATGATGCTATGAGCTCCGTACCCACGAACCAACATTTAACACCATTGTACGGAGGGAGAAGTAAGTTTCGAGAGGTTTAATGATTGTCCCAAGGTCTACTAGCTAGTCAGTTGCAAAGCCAAGTCTCCACTGAAGGTCCTCTGGCTCCAACTGGGGGCGCTTTGTGTGCTAAACTCTAGGACAGGGATGGAAATGCACTAGCACCACCTACACCACCCTACAGCCAGATCATAGCCCAGAGGAATAATCCTCAGAATCATGCCCAACACAGAAATGCCACGGAGTAGCGTGGACACCCAAGTGGGAACCGAGCTACCAGCTGCCCTCTGGAGGTGGTATTGAAGTTCCTCTTTTATTTCCAAACATTCTGTTCACTCGTGCCCTCCGGGTTGCCTTCCCTTCCTCAGCCTGCTCGAGACCTATATTCAGCGTTGGGTTGTGGGTTTCTCCATTTCCATCTGGAAGGCTCCATAGCACCTGAGTCCAGCTGCCATTAGCCAAGGAGAAACCCAGGATGGCACATTCCTGAGGGCCTCCATCCCAGCGATTCCTTTCCCGAATCCTCTGTCCATCCATATGGGCCGAGCCCTTCCCACCCTGTCTGTGCTGAGAAGCAGAACATACCTGCAACCGTAGAAAATTTCCACATCCGCCTAGAACAGGGTCTCAAGTAGGTTTTCCCAACACAGAGACCTATTCATTGAGTCATGGGGATACTCCACAAGGTCACTTACTATGTGCCAGATGCTGTGCTAGGTGTCTGGGGACATCAATACAAATTAAATCCTGCCCTCGGGGAGCTCAGTCAAGTAACGAAATAGAAAATGGGCAAAAGTAAGTAACTAAAATGCAGTTTGATACACACTATTTGGAGAGATGGTCGTCCTACTGTAGGACCTCAGGGCAGTTAGGGAAGGGGGGGGGGTCACTGGACCCACAGTGGCACTGCCAGCAGTAGTGACCCAGTGACGAAGGAACTGACCAGGACCCTGTTCCCCCAGCTGTCTGTCAACGGAGCGGGGAGAGTGCCCTGGGTGTCCATGGATTGTAATCAGGGGTATTTGAGTTCTCCAGAGCCTGAGCCTCAGTTTCCCTATCTGTAAAATCGGGAGATTATTAGTACATATCCTCATAAAGATATTGAAGGAAATCATACATGCAGCAATGTCTGGAAAATACCATGTGCTCGATAAATATTCGTTTTTCACTTAATTCTTTAACTGTGCTACTATGGTCAGTATCCAAAGCTATTGTCCCCAATCCAGAGAAGAATCCCGAGAAAGCAGGAATACAGAGGACACACAATCACTAAATCACCTCGCCTGACCTGAGCCAATTTTCCAAATCCTGGCAGACGCACACACATGCTTTCTCCTCATGCCACCCTGCATCAGTGCCATCCGGAGCCCAGCCCACAAACACACACCACCCAGCTCCCTGGGGGAAGCCGCAGGAGGGGCAGACGTCCCTCCCACCCCAAGTGAGCCCCCGGACTCACGCGTCCATCACATCAGCGGAGACCCACTAAATTCCCGCAGCCCAAAGAGGTTGGGTAGGGCTTCCAGAGATTCCACGTGAACACCCTCACCCACTTACCATCCCAAGCCATCTATGGCCCACCCAAGGAGTCTTAATGATACCAGCAAAGTTAACCACATACCCGCGGAACATCAGCGCTGCCTGAGATGCCTGGAAAGGCTCTGTTCGCAGAGAACGATCTTATTTTCTGAAGTAGCAGCTTTCTGTTGAAATTCTTCATCAGTTGCCATGGTGGGGATTTTTCCCTCTCTTCTCTCTCCCTCCCTCCCTCTCTCTCTCTCTCTCCCCCTAACTGGTGAAACTGACAGTCTGCCTACATTAACCGGGCATTAATTTGCATGATCAAAAGCAGATTTGTTCCAAGAGGCGATGCTCTGCCTTCTCCTCCAAAGCACAGCCATCTCCAAGGAAGGCGAGAAAAATCAGAATCGCTGCCGCTGAGGTGCCCCTGAGCTTGGCCGGGAGTTGGCCTCATCCAGGAGCAGGTGGGATGGGGGCCCTGCGGAGAGTAGGGAGGGGGAGGGCAGCCCGCCTGAGAGTTGGAAAGTGGCACCTGGCAGCCCCAGGCGCTGGCACGAGCTCCAGCCTGGGAAAATCAAGCCGTTTGTGACCGATTATAGCAGAGGACGGTACAGGAGTCCCAGGGAAGTACATGGATTTCCTGCGGAGAGGGGCTGCTGCACCGAATCCGCAGCCCTTTGGGGTCGGGTGGTTCGAGGATCCCAACCCCGGGCCTTGTGAGGCTCTCTGGAGAGCCCAGGACCTGGAATCAGAAAAATGGGTCACAATTCCTTGCTTTAGCCATGCAATTCCGGCAGGTTTCCTAACCAGTTGGAGCTGCCTTCTCTTTAGGCTTTGAATGGGCACAGGGTGACCAGCCCTGCAGTTATGAGAGGACTTCTAGGTGAAGGAGACAGTACCCAAGCCCTGGGCACCACGCTGGGACCCCTCCACGCCAGCGCTGTAGCCACCTGGCCCTCAGAGTGGTCACGCACACACGGCACCTTGTCTAAGTGTCCCCGGCCCTGATACTTGGGGTTATCATTCTGAGTGCAGAGGAAGCCAGGGATTGGCGGGGTTGACTTGTCCCCCCAGAAGAGTAAAAGTATTTTCTGACTGTGCAGGTAAAAGATGAATTAGACTGGATTCATTCTTATATATCCATTATTATCATATTTATTTTTTCTTCTGATTTTAAATTAAAAGGAACGTTTTATCGTGTGCCCCTGCAATGATGGTGGGGTCTGGACACCGGGCCTGCTGGATGGTGGAGAGATTGACCCATTGTCCCGTCACATCCACACCCGGTGGTTGGGGCGGGAACGGTCCCGAGCTGATTCGTGCGTGCAGCCAACACATACTCATTGAGGGCTCTCCTCCAGGCTGGGGGGGAAAGTTGTAACCTGAACAGATAAGGCTCCTGGCTCATGGAGTTTCTCTTCTCGGGAGAGGACACAGACAGGGATGCGTAAGCAGAGAAAGTAAGAGTTTCAGATCTTGAAGAGTGCTCTGAAGGAAAGTGTAATGGGAGAGGAAGTGATGCAACGGGGGAAAGCACTTTTGTACAGAGTTCAGGGAGGTGGTTTCTGGTTCTCAGTGATGAGAAGGACCAGCTGTGGGGCGAGTGAGGCGAGGGACCAGTGCAAAGGGCTGAGGCAGAGCTGGTTTGGGGGACACAGAAGGCCAGGTGCTGGGAAACCCAGTGGATGATGGAGGAAGCAGTAGGAGAGGAAGGCAGATGTGTTGCAGGGACCTGTTAGGTCATCAGAAAAGTGACTTATTCTACTTGCAGGGGGCAGTTATTAGAAAGTTTTAAGTTAGAAAATGATCTGATTCATCTTTTTTTTTCTTTTTTCTTTAGTAATCAGGAAAGTTCACTTTATTATTATTTTTTTAAATAGTTTTACCATACAGATACAACATTGTAAATCAACTATGCTGATTCATCTTTTTAAAGAGCATTCTGGCAGCTCTATGGAAAATTGACTATGGAAGGGTAACAAAGGAAGTAGAGACCAGACTGAGGTCCATTGCAAGGTCCAGGGAGCAAGCTGCCATGTTAAATGAAGGTTAAAGACGTGGTAATGGTGAGAATTGCCCAGATTTGGGATATATCTTAGATTGGCAGCTGAGTAGATGAGTTGGGAGTTCAAGAGAGAGTTCAGAGCTATAGATATCGATTTGGAGGAAAACCAGGAAACTATGATGTCACAGAAAGCCAAGAAAAGAACGTTTTTCTGAAAGGAAGCCGAGGTCAAGTGTACAATGTCATTGGAAGTGGTGTGAGTTGAGTGCAGAGATCTGACCCCTGGACCTGACAGAATGTAGGTCCTGGGCGCCCTTGGTAAGGGCCATTTCAGTGGGGTTAGTGGAAGGCCTGACTGATCGGAGTAGGCTGAGGGGAGAGTAAGGAAGTGGTCATGTGCTTCCCAAACTCACCCTCTTTCCACTTTACCTCCATCTCCACTGGACACCAACCCTCAGCCAGGTTTCATGACCACTTCGTTCATTGCCACATTACCTCTGCGACCTTACCAGGCTGTCCCATGGCAAGATCTGTGTCATGTTCATTTCAAATCCTCAGTTGCTGGCCAACAGTATGTCTTTCATTTATGCCCATTAAATGAAAGAGTATTTGTGTCTCCACCTACCTCAGAGCTCTAGAGAATTCTGGGGGCATTTGTTCATTCATTCATCCTTTCAGAGTTCACCCAGTTGCCTTTGGAGATGCTGCCCCAGGTCTCTCTCTTCTCAAACTTACGAAGTCATAGCCATTTTGCATAACATCAAGAGTAATCAATGCACGAAAGTTAATTAACTATCTTCCATGTACAAAGCACTCCTGCGGTCCCCACTCCCCAGAGAACATTGTCAGTGCTTCTGTCCCAGGGTGGGAAGGAGAGGAGGAGGGAAGGAGCCCCGATGGGGCAGTAGGAGTGGACAGGAGGAGTGTGTTGAGATGTCCTCAGGAGGAAACTCAACAGGACAGTGGTACAGCAGAGCACTGGGGAAGATGAGGAAGTGGGAGGAGTCTGGAAACATCTCTTTTCTAATTAGGTCACTGGGTACTGGTCTTCATCACTGAGCTTGGGAAAATAGGAGGGGAAGAAGGTTCTGGAGGCGAGGAAGCACACATAGGCTGGAGAGAGATTTAGGAATCGTCAACTTAAAGATCACTGTCGAAACAAAGGGAGGAAATGGTACCACCTCATGAGCATGTGTGGACAGAAGGGGATGCGAAAGGGCAGGGGTGGCAACTGGGGGGGGGTGGCGACATCAGCATTTAAAGTGGGCAAGACAGCCAGGTGGCGGGGAGGTTCAGAAATGAGCCCGAGATGGAGAATTTTATGGAAAAGGAGATGGGGAGGGTCACCAAGTCCAGGCAAGAAAGAGCCCCAGGCTGGGATGGTGAGCTGCGCCGGCATTGGCGCTGACCATCAGCGACCTTGGCAAGCATGGAGGTGGGGGAGTCGAGGGGCCAGGTAGCTGTGGGGTGAGGGGTGAACTCCCTGTGCTGGGAACGCCGAGGTGGGCAGACAGACACCTTGGCTGGCATTTCGCTCGGGGTGGCGGTAGGAGTCACGGAGAGTTGCACATCGCATGTTCTAAGAGCGGGGAGATTTACCCAGTGATGTCGCTGAACAAGCAGAGGGGAGTGTCCCTAGAGCGCCGGGCAGTGAGGCATCAGCCTCAGAGGGAAGGAGTGTCCCTTGGTCCAAGAAGAGGGAGGGGATTCGGAAAGAGTCCCTGAGAGTAGAGGATGGTGTGGGTGTATGGAGAGCTCTGAGGATCACCTTGGGGTTCCGAGCAGCCTCGTGGGACCCACATGGCAGAAGAGAGGCAGTAAGAAGCAGCAGCTCCCGGGCTCCCTCCTGGGGCCCTGCAGAGCCCACACCCAACACCCGCTTCCCTCCAGTCTCAGCTCTGCTGTCCTCCACAAGGTCCGAGGCCCATCTCATGAGCCCATTTACGATTTCAACCCTCACCAGCCAGCACCCTGTGCTCTCCCCAACCCTGCTTGTTCCCTTGTGCCATAGTGATCACCACCGAACCTCCTCTGTTACAAAGATTTGTCCTGTGCCATCCCTCCCCCGAACTCGACTAAAAGCCCCCAAAGGGCCAAGAACATGGGCTGTACGGTTCCCCGATGTACCCCAGATGCCTGGAGCTGCTCCTGGCACATGCAGGCGCTTGACAGAAGTTTGTTGACTGAACAGTGACTTGAAGATAAAGACCCTGCAGCAACGTGGCTGTCATCCTGTTCCTCAAACTTGGGGTGATCACAAGGACACCTACTTTTAATAATTTACTAACCAGAGGGGAGAGAGAAGTAATATCTACTGTCACCCATTTGATAATAATTAATTTTCTTTTGATTCTACCATCAGCCCCAGGCACAGAGAGGGGTATTCAGTGAACGAACCCACTGACCAGCAATGAGTCTTCTGAGGTTGCCTGCGGAGCCAGGTCCGAACCCCACGCTCAGTCCCCTAGGTCACAGGCGTCCAAGGTGACTGTGGAACCCTCCACAGTCGCTAAACGTTTCCCAGGGCTCTAACTTTTCTACGGGAGGTGTTAAGGGCGGTCCTTTAAAACTGCGCACCGCACCTGTGCCAATTCTTGGTGGCCCTTAATGAGACCAGGCCCAGCAAACCCGCCTCTGAGGCACGTCTTGCCTGTCATTACAGCTTGTGGCTTCGGCCCTGGCTTGGCAGTCACGTGGTAGCCACATCCCTCCCGCTGCCTCTCTAATTAAACCAGCAACAGCATCTGTGCTTCTGTCCTCGCCAAGAAGGAAGAGACCCGGGTCTTCCTGAAAACGGGCCCCTTCGCATCCCCACGCGCCCCCCGGGGGCTCAGATCCGCACTCCAGCCGTCTCTTCAAAATACTGACTGTGGATGCAGCCACGGCCCAGCTTGTCTCAGGGGCTCAGATCCCCTCAGAATGGGAAACGAATCGCAATCTTGTGGAAGCAGAACCTGGGCCCCTCCCTTTAGCATTCTAGCCATGGAATTGTTCAGATTGTTGGAGGTACTTCTAGCAAGGCCCAGGGCTTGGTGCCCTGCTGCTCCTAAAAGGTGCATGTTATGGAAAGAGTTTCCGCAGCACCCGTGAAGGAGGCTCTGTCCTTTGGGTGAGGTCAGTCGTTTTCTAGCAGTGATCCGGAAGAGGAGTTCCCAAGGATCTGGACCCACAGCCAGCAGGACCAGCCTGGATCAGGCCTGGCTCTAAAGCATGGGCTCCCCTGGGCCAGCCGAGCCGCAGACACCTAGCCGCCGACATCACGCTAAGAGTGTGTAGGTGTCATCTCGTTTAACCTCAGGGCAGTTTTATGAAGAGGGTGATATTATTGTACCCATTGTACAGAGGAGAAAACAAAGGCAGAGAGGGATTCAGTAAGTTGCCCAAGGTCACATAACTAATACGTAGCAAAGCTGGCATCCAAGCCCAGGTCTTTCCAGCTCTGGGATTTGAATCTAGGAGGTTTTACTTTGGACTTGCAGCCTCACCTGTGTTATCTCTGTGAAGGTCAGTGTCTCTTCCATTCATTTGTCCAACACTTATTTCCTGGGCACCCGCTAGAGCCCTGCGTGCCCCTCTGCTGCTTCGTAGTTCTGGAACACTAGGCGTTAAACTGACAATAACAGCACCTGGGGATTCAGCGCAGCATCTTGAAGCACCCCAGGGGCCCCTGCCTGTGCCTGGGACAGGGCAAGAGTAATCGCTCTCCGCTACTGACCATGTGTGCCCAGAGCTGTGCTAAGCCCCTTAGATGCGGGTTTCACTGGAATTTGGCAATGATTCTATGCAACTGCCCAACTCATATGGTGCTTTTGATACCTCAGTGAAATACACATGCTAAATGTTTGGCAATAATTGGAGTTATGCGAATGGTGACTAATATAATTTTTGTGATAAAATATTCCAAAAACTCAGAAAATAACAGGGAATAACATAATGCAGGTTTCCCCCTAAACTATTAGTAGGCTGTGAAGTCAATTAAGTAGATTTGAGGCAGGCATTTTTGAATAGACTAGATTAGGCTAGACTAGAATAGAATGGAAACTCTCAGATTTATCTTGTGTGTTAACAGCAATGAGTATGAATGTTATTCGTGAACGTTACTACAGGCATTGACGGTGAGTGTGAGTGTGTGTGTGTGAATTCTGCATGTATAAAATGTCTTTTTTATTATAGATCATGGTCAGAAATATTTGATATAAAAAAACACTGATATAAGAAACATCACTATTCAGATTTAACAGATATTAATATTTTGCCACATTTGTTTCAGATCTTTTTCCAAGAAATAACCCGTTATAGATAGATAACGACGATAGATAGATAGAATATAGATAGAATTCAAATGAAGCCCTTTTTGCACACCTCTCCCTGTCTCCTTTCCTCATCCCTCCTGAAGCTGGTGTGTGGCCACCAGCAGACGTGCCTCTGATCAGTGATTCCAGCCACTGGTCCAGCCTCTTGGTGAGCCAGGCTGAAGGCAGTCCAACCCAGAACCCCAGGATGTGCTGAAAGAGTGTCTCGGACGGAAGGGGTCACTTACTGATCATACCCACTCCTTGAATTCTAATCACAGTTCCTGTGTACTTGGTAATGTTTAGAAAAACAATTTAAACATGTCAGGATATCCCGATAAGCACATGTCAGTGTTGAAATAAGAGCCTAGAAATATGTAAACACACATCCTAGGACCGTACAAGGGCCGAGGGGTCTGGATCTCCGACACCAGAGCTGCGTCACTGATACTCCCTCCCCACCCCTCGTCTTCAGAAATGAGGGAACTGAGTCCTGAGGGGATGACATGGCCTCCCCAGACTCTCCCAGGCAGACAGGATAAGAAAGGAAGGAAGGGGGAGGAGGAAGACAAATACCATATGATTTCACTCATATGGGAAACAAACAAATGAACAAACCAAACCAAGCAAAAATAAACACGTAGCTACAGAGTAGTGGTGACCAGGGCAGGAGGGTTGGGGCGAGGGCAAAATGGGTAAAAGGGATTAACTTCAGTTTCATTTACTGACTCAAGTGTGTGTGACCAGACGGAAACTGAACCTTTGGTGGTGAGTGTGCTGTAGGGTACACAGAAGTAGGAATGGAATGTTGGACACATCAAACTTATATAATGTCATCAGCCAATGTTACCTCGATTTAAAAATAAATCTTAAAAAAGAAGAGAGAAAAAAGAGACTGAGGAAGAAAGAAAAAGGAGGAAAGAAGGAAGGAAAGAAAGGAGGGAGGGAGGGAGGGAGGGAGAAACAATTATCTCCATCTGGACACACATCCCACAGAGCTCCCTGCCTTCCCTGCCCATCCTATATAAAACAGCCCTGCCCCATCCCTTCACCCTGCTCCGTTTCTCTTCATAGCACCTGTCCCGGATGAACTGCACAACTCTTGGCTTATATTCCGTCTCCACCCACTAGAATGCAAGGCCCTTGAGAGCAGGGAGCTTGATTAGCGTGTTCAGGGCTGTTTCCCAGGCCTAGCAAGCCGCTGGCCCTGGACCAAGAGTGTGTCTATCAGTAGAAAAGGGTACAGGCAGTGTCCCTACGTTGAATGCTTGAGTCAGTGAATGCTGACTGAAGTTGGCTCTCCTAACAAAACCAGGTGACAAGCTGGCTGAGAGCCAAGTGCACGAGCCACGTGAGACCTGTGATCAGCCTGCAACAAAGGCTTGTGTTCAGTGAGCACTTACTAGGCACCAGGCGCCATTTTCAGGGCTTCACGTGTTTGAACCCTTTTAACCCTCACCGCCACCCTGCTTGGGGGCTCCACTGTGTCCACCTTCAGGCAGGCACAGAGGGGTACAGGTGCTTGTTTAAGGCCACACAGCTGGAAAAGGGCAGAGCTGGGATTTCCACCAGGCAGTCCGGCTCCAGCTCCCACGCACTTCTCGCCGGCTTCCACTGCCTCTGAGAGAGAAAATTCTAGACCAAGGGCTTGAGCTATGCTCAGTCGGGCCTTTCAGAATCTGACTGGGGATTTTCCGTATATTTTCTTTTAAGCAATTTGAGGAAAGTCAAGGCCGGACCAGTAGCAAAACAGCCTTTTACCAGGCGCTGCAGAATTCTCTGGGCGGCGAGGCGGCGGACGAGCGCGTGCAGGCTGCGGCGACATGGTACTACTCCCTGGAGCACCACGCGGATGACTACGCCGCCTTCTCCCGCGCCCTAGAGGCGGCCGCGAGGTGAGCCGCCTGGGCGCACCGTCATGCCTCCGCCTCCCCGAGGCCGTGGGGATGCTCAGATCCCCCGGGAGGACCGGGGCCTGGTGCCGCTGCTTCATCTGTGTCGGTCGTTCAGTCCACAGCGCGGGCTGCCTGCCCGCCAGTGGGCGACACGAGGGGTGACCCACCCCTCCCCTCCGTGGTGGGCGCGCGCCGTCAGAGGGTGCCTGCTTGCATATGCCCCGAACCGAGAAGCTGCGCTCAGCTTGTGTAGATGGAGAGCGGGCGGGGGGCAGTCCAGCAGAGAGGGCCCCACCTCCAGCCCAGTACCTGGACCCCTGCTGCCCTTGAGAACAGCGCGAGGAGAGCTCCAAGGGTGGCTAGAGCCCAGGCCTCGTAAGCATCGGTAGTTTTCAAGCCTTCCCCAGGTGACTCTGCTGGGTGGCCAGAGTTCACCTTCCACAGGAAATGGAGGCCTAGACAGGGGAAGGCTTGTGCCTGATGTCACACCCAGAACAGAAGACCCGGGGCTCCTGACGCCGTACATCCCCTTCCCGGGGGTGGGGAGTGCTGTTTCTGCACTCACTGCTTATGCGTCTTGTTGCTCAAGTCCACTGCTTCGAGCTTCCTTCCCTGGGAAAGTCCGCCCAGGTCCCCCAACCCAAGAGGGGTTAGTGGGTGCCTGCACCCATCACAGGCTCTGCCGTCCCCAGAATGTCCCTCTCAGCACCGTCAAGAGATAGCCAGGATTCCAGTTCTCTCTGCCTGCAGAGCCCCCTGGGATGAGACCGCAGTGGGGACTCCAGCTCTCGTGTCACCTTTGAGTTCCTCATGGGCCGCTTGACATGTTCTGTTTCCCTGACAGGCCCCCCTCCAAGCCGGGAGAGCGTGGTCAGGTGGTTTCCGCATCCTGTAACTTCTTTCCTGTCCTCGGGGAGGGAGGTCCACACTGGCCCTTGCTCACTGTCGCCGGGGACAGAGCCACTGTCGAGGCTCAGAGGCCCTGCTGAGCTTGACTCGGATGTTGAGGCCCACTGTCCTGCTTGGTCATTCCTCCCAGGGGCCTGTGGTTTCCAATCGGAGGCTCACTAGCTCAGAATAAAGCTTTGTGCCACCCCCTGGCATCTTGGGGACAGGAAGGCTCTAATTTTCCTTCTAGTAGAGAGCTCAGCTTTGAACAAAATAGCCAACACCTATTCCTGGAGGCCCAGCCCCAGACTGGACCTGAAGAACTCACAGATGTCCAAATCCTGGACCCTGAGAGGCTCACAGCCAAGTCGGGACTGGCTTAGATCAATGTTGTAGAAAGAGCTCAGGGCTAGAGTTCAGAAACCTATGTTCATTCTTGCCCCAGCTTTGCCTGTAACTGTGTTTGAGGACAGTCTGTGAACAGGGGCAAGAGCAGAGGCCTGAAGGAGGGCAGGTAACCAAAAAAGGCTTCACTGAGGAGGTGGACTCCGTTCCTCCCTTAGGCCAGGTCCTCATTCTCTCCTGGCCAGACTGAGGCAGCAGCCTCCATGGGCCTCCCTGCCCCCAGTCTCCTCGGCAAGGTCCATCCACAGCGCTGCCAGGGTGGAACCTTCCACTCCCAGCTGTGACAACCAAAAGTGTCCCCCAGACATTGCCAAACGTCTTCTGGAGCGTGGAGGCATCCCAGCTGAGAGCCACTGGTCTAAAGGTGTCATAACCTGAAACGTCCCTGAGGTCTCCATCTTCCTTCAGAATGCACAATTATTTTATGTTCAGCTTCATAGTATATTATATTTATTTTAACATAAAATGTTTTGCTCCCAAGTCTTTGAGTAAAATTGATGTCCTGGGAAGATGTTTGTCCCATGGGACTCTTGACCCTGCGATGCATCGTATGGACATAGTGTGTGATCGTGGCCCTCCATGAAGCAGGCTGGACCATGCGCCAGCAGGGGGGCCAGCAGGGGCGAGAGGAAAGCTGGAGGCTGTGAGGAGGGGTGGGGGGTGTTCTCTGCAGGCCTATGCAGAGGGGCTGGCTGGTGGCCCAGGTCCCTTGCCTGGGAGAAGCCTTTACCCGGCACTGTTGTCCATAGAGCTGTGCATAGCTAGACCCCATCCTCTGTCCTCCTCTCACCAGGGACTACTTTATCATCTGTCCTGTGATCGACATGGCCAGACACTGGGCAAGGAGAGCCCAAGGAAACGTCTTCATGTATCACGCTCCTGAAAGCTACGGCCACAGCAGGTAAGGTGGCTGCGTGGCCACAGCGGGTGTTGGCACACAAAGAGAATCTGGCGGAGGGTCCCTGTCACTTCTGTGATCCACAGGGCGGCAGAGAAAAGAAGGCAGGACCATCATACAAGTCCTGGTTCAATGACATGGGACGCGTCACTTAACTTTTCTGAGTCTCAGTTTTATCATCTGAAAAATGGGTGGAATAGTAATCACCACTTTATCTCACAGCCTTGTAGGAAGAGCAAGTAAAAGAAAAGATATAAGAAGCAGTTTGGAATTGCAACATCAGACATTCGTTGACTGACCTGGCTTGGGGGGAGGAGCCATCTTTATTAATCCTACCTGTTTATGTCTCTAAAAACTGAACACTCAGCTTAATTTAAGAAGATGACCTTCCAAAGTATAAAAAGATTTCTTTTGCAACAAAAGGAGTTTTATTTACCCCTAATTTATATACCCTTCTAACTTCCAGAATAAGTTCAATGTATCTTGTAATAAAAGTCTCAAGTGCAATAAAATTATCAAAATGGAAAAGAAAAATAAGAGATGCAAGCAAAAGAAAACCAGTGATGAAGGAAGCGGCGACCAGTGGGCCCAGGATGTGATCCTAGTTTCCCGGAAGCCAAAGAGAAGATTGAAAAGTAAAGAAGAAAAGAACAAAGGTTCGGTTTTCATAGCGCCATCAGCTAAACAAAGGAACAGAGAGGAGTGGTGGCATAAGGCATATTTGGTCTCGGCCAGTGGGAGGGCAAAGCCACGTGCGTCGCTGGGGCGCAAGGTTTCCAGGGCGTTCGAGGGAGGACTGTGAGGCCGCGTGTTCTACTTCTTCATGACCTTACAGTCCTGAGCTCTTCACCTGTGCTGGAGAACCCCAGATCCCTCCAGTGCTGGGCCAGTAACTTCCCACATAATCTGATGTGATTCCCACAAATTACATCAGATGAGCCACTTCACATTGGAGCTCCTTTGGTAACAGAATGTCAGGGGGTCAGGTGTCACAAGATGCCAGAGTGTGTTGCTTCATCTCATACGAGAGTATGAAGCAAGGACACATGGAGCAAGGACATCCGTCGCCCATGTCCATGGTCTGTTACTGAGTGTAAGAAAGTCAACTTTTTTGGGGGGCTGTGTTGGGCCTTCGTTGCTGCGTGTGGACTTTCTCTAGTTGCGGTGAGCGGGGGCTACTCTTCGTTGCAGTGCACAGGCTTCTCATTGTGGTGGCTCCTCTTATTGCGGAGCACGGGCTCTAGGCCTGTGGGGTTCAGTAGTTGCAGCGCACGGGCTCAGTAGTTGCAGCATGCAGGCCCTAGAGCGCACGGGCTTCAGTAGTTGCAGCACGTGGGCCCAGTAGTTGTGGCTCATGGGCTCTAGAGCGCAGGCTCAGTAGCTGTGGTGCACGGGCTTAGTTGCTCTGCGGCATGTGGGATCTTCCCAGACCAGGGATTGAACCCGTGTCTCCTGCATCGGCAGGTGGATTCTTAACCACAGCGCCACCAGGGAAGTCCCGAAAGTGAACTTTAGAGCTGAAGGATGAGGTCCTCTACTAGCCAGCTGTGCAGCCTTAGGCAGGCTCCTTTGCCTCTCTGATCCTCAGTTTCCTCATCTACAAAATGAGGCTAATGGTTTCCTCTCACCGAGTTGGTGTTAATAATATCTGGATTATAAATTATCCCTCTCTAACCTGTGTTGCTTTGCACCAGCATCAAGGGACGTCTTACAACCATACACGATTTCTTATTATAATTGGCAACATCCCTATAGTAGGTTGAACAATGGTCACCTGAAGATACCAGGGCCTAACCCCTGAGATCTGTAAATGTTCCCTTATAAGGAAAAGGGGTCCTGCAGATGTGATTAAGTTAGGGATCTTGACATGGGAAAGCTATCCTGAATTATCCCAGTGGGTCCTAAATGCATTCACAAGTGTCCTTATAAGAGAGAGCAGAGAGAGATTTGCTACACATAGAAGAGGAGGCAACGTGACCACAGAGGCAGAGATTGGAGTGATGCACCCACAAGCAAGAAATGCTAGCACCCGCCAGAGCTGGAGGAAAGAGGAGTGGCTTCTTCCCTAGAGCCTCCAGAGGGGGCCTGGCCCTGCCCACACCTGGAGTTTGGCTCAGTGAAACCGGTTTTGGACTCCTGGTCTCCAGAACTGTGAGACAATAAATTTCTGTTGCTATAAAGTCATGAAAGTTTGTGGTAATTTGTTACAGGAGCTATGAGAAACTAATACAGGCCCCCAAACATTCTAGTTTTCCTAAACAAGCACTCGTTACCTGGTTTCCCCCAACGGGTTAGTCAATTTATAACACTTCACGGAACACCCATCTTTGTGAGGCCAGCGGTGTTGGAAAGAGCATCTCTGTGTTACAGATAAAGAGTCTGAGGTTCAAGAAGTTCCACGTGATTTCCCCAAGGACAAGCAGCCGTTGGTTATAGAGCAGTGACCTACTCGTAGCTTCTCTGAGCCCCAGAATTCTCTTTCCACTAAAATACGCGGTCTCTCTGCTTAGAACTGTTTATAATTCCAACTTGATTTACTTCCTAGATTCAAGCAACTGCCTCCAGGTTGTGGGAAGGGAAGTAAATGCCAGGCCAGGGCTCTGGTGAGAAGGCATTCGGGAGAGAGGGAACGGCGAGAAGAGCCGAGGGATTGGACAGAGATGAAAGGCGGTCTCATAATCCCATGGCCACCACGTCCAGGGAGGCCAGACCACATCCAGGGAGGCCAGGCCACATCCAGGGAGGCCAGGCCACATCCAGGGAGGCCAGGCCACATCCAGGGAGGCCAGGCCACATCCAGGGAGGCCAGGCCACATCCAGGGAGGCCAGGCGTGGGAAGCATTCGTGGAGTGCTCTGGCAGCACCTCCCCAATGCCAGGGCTCTCAGGAGTTCACACCCAGAGCGCGAGTTCTTCGATCTGGTTCTCCACCTTCCCTTCTCTGAAGGCAGAGATTGTAGCAGAAGCCGCAATACCCCTGCAGCAAGTCCATCAGAAGCCTTCAATGCGTGCGTACAGCTTGGAGCTCCAAAAGTTCCAAGTGGCAAAAAACTAAGAACTGCACCTGTTATATGAGGACAAAAACAATCAAAACATAACGTAGCAAAAGGATCCATATGATTCCAACCAGCATCAGTAATGCTTTGAGCCCACCTGTATTTGGTTCCTAGGGCTGCTGTAACAGAGTACCATACCCTGGCGGGTTTAGAGCAACAGGTATCGTCTCACCGCTGTGGAGGCCGGGAGTCTGAAATCGAGGTGTCGGCACAGCCGCGCTCCCTCTGGAGGCTCTAGAGGACGATCTGCTCCAGGCACCCCACGCCCCAGCTTCTGGAGGCCTCAGGCATTCCTTGGCTTGTAGACAACACCTTTCCACTGTGTGTCTGTGTGCAAATTTCTCCTTTTTATAAGGACACCAGTCAGACTGGATTAAGACCCACCGCAATGACCTCATTTTAACTTGGTTATCTCTGCAAATACCCTATTCCCAAAGAAGGTCATATTCTGAGGTCCTAGAGGTCAGGGCTCCGACATATCTTTTAAGGGGGACAGAGTTCAACGCAAAGCACCACGCTTCTCTCTAACATGACAGCCCTGCTGGGGAGGCTCCCGAGGGGCAAGGGTGCAAAGCAAGCTGTTCTGGACCTGGGATCAGGGTGGTTCCCAGAGGAGCAGCCCTTGAACAGGATCCAAACCACACCCTCAGTCTCTTGTGGCCAGTTTGGGTTTCTCTGTTGCTGAAAAGCATCCTCACGCCCCTCTGGGAACCCACAGACAGGACGTCACTGCGCGGACCCACGGAACCCTCCTTGAAAGGAAGCCACGCCCGTGCGTCAGAACCACACAAAGTGCCTCCCGGGTCACCTCAGGGCCTAGAGACCCTCCTGGCACAGAGGAGGCATAGTAGGTGCTCAGGAAATCATGCTGAAGGACAGAAGCTGATCCAACTACCTCAGTTGACAGGTGGGAAAGGGTCTCTTCCACTCTAGTTTACAGGCTCCTTGGGGCTCGGTTTTGCTATCTGCAAAATGGGAGTAAGGAGGTGGGACAGGTCAGGAGTAGTGATTCTTCACTGGGCTCTGTGGACCCGGGGGAGAAGGAGAGCGAGATGGAGGGTCCGAGCTTCCCAGCCCCTTTCTCTGTACTTCATAACTGAGCTTCAATTAAAATTTCAAGGTCATTCAGTTTACAGAGATATGAAAAATGTCTGGGCTCAGTCACCTCTCAGACACCTTCTGACTCTGACATTTTATCAGTTTGGGAGGAAAGAGACACTCAGAACCACTGAAACATTTGACAGGCAGAGATGTTGCCAACTGTACAAAGGCAGAAAGTGTCCTGGGTAGAGCAGCGACTCTGGGCCAACTGCCTCGTTAGAAACCCATCTTGACGCTTATTAGCTCAGGGACCTAAGGTGAGTCACTTAACCTCCTTGGTGACAGTTTCTTCAACTGAAAATTGGAAGAAGAATAATCGTACCTACTTCAGGGGCTTATTGTGATGATTTGTGTATGGAACAGGACCCGGCAAACAGAAAACGGTAAGAGTGTCTCATTATTCTTGTCCATCAGAACACGTTCTTGATATCTTTCCGGGCATGTATCATCTCTCCCCACCACGACCATAATATGGTGCCATCTATATAGTAGATACTTGAATCAATGAATGAATCATAGAAACTAACCCATTTAATTGTTGGCAAGTTTATCTTTTCTGCTCGAAAAGACATCTCTCTCACTCTGCCCTGGAGCTGTCACACTCTCGTTTATTTCTGGCTGAAATCTACAGACTTAAAATATATGCGCGTGCCTTATGGTTTCAGCCATCTGTCTGTGAGCATATATTAGCCTTCCTGGCATAGCTAGTGAACAAAACACAATAAATTACCACTTTCTCGCAGACTCTTGTTAATTGATCACAGCATTGCATGCTCACCTGGGTTATGTAGATGAGATTTGCATCTCTGAAATTGAGGGCCAACTTTTGTGAGGAAAGAATAAGTGTAATGGATGGGGGAGGAGACAAAAACAGGAAAATCTGCAGTGTGAGAAGAAGGTGCAATCTTAAGATCCAGATTCAAAGAATCATAGACTATGTAAGATGATTTCATCCAACTCATTTTACAGATAAAGAAACAAACGCCCAGAGAAGACTGGAATTATGTCCCAGTCACAGAGTCAGTAAGCGGCAGTCTGGACTCAAACCCTGCCTCCTGCCCTTTCTCTAGTTTCCTTTCAATTGCACCCACTTCAACCCAAAGCCTCTGAGTGCCTGCCATGGCTAGGTCCACCTGCTAGCTGTGCGACTTCGGACAAGTTGCTTAACCTCTCTGAGCCTCCATGCATCTTTATCTATCCAAGGGGAGAGTAATAGTGCATGTCCCACAGGGCTGCTGGAAGGGTTCAGGGGCGCAGTGTCTGCATCTAGGGTGTGTTCGTGGGTGTGTGTACGTGTTTGTACACACCACAATGCCTGGCAGCTTTGCTCACCAAGACTATTGACACAGGGACAAAACTTAGCAGTTTTCTTTTGCTCAGTTCTGCTCACTGGGGAGATTTTGAGCCAGTCTCCTCCATGGCTCCCATCCATAGCCCGCTGTTTCATGAAGAGGGATTTTCAGTGACGACTGTAATCCAGGGTTTCTCAACTTGGACGCTGTTGACATTTCAGGCTGGATAACTCTTTGCCATGGAGGGCTGTCCTGTGCATCCTGTGCTGTTTAGCAGCAACCCTGGCCTCCGCCCAGTCCATACCAGAAGCACCTTCCCAGTTGTGACCACTGAAAGTGTCTCCAGACAAGGCCGCTGTCCCTTGGGGCCCCAAATGGTCCTCTGTTGGTAAGCACTGCTGGCATCCCTTAAAACGGGAGTTATCACTAACACCACCTGGAGAGAAGGTGTGACCCCCTTTCCCAGATCTTATCCCTGAATCAACACAAGATCCCCCCGCCGCCAGGTACTGTCCCTGGTCCCACGGACCCTCGGGCAGACCACAGTGCACCACAAACCGGAGCATCTGGCTCTTCTGTTACAAAGCTCCCCTGGAAGGCTGGCAGGCTCTCTCCCGTGGTCGCACCAGGCAGGACCCTGGCCTGCTGTCCACTCCTAGGTCTGAGGCCGTGGCTGTTCTCTCTCTTGCCCGGCTGTGTCTAGGTGCCACCTCCCACGCTCTGCTGGGACTCTTCCCTCCCTGCCAGTCCCGGCATCGCCATCTTGTTGATGACAGTTGATGTCTTGCTCTCTAACCAGCTCCTCCCATAGGACACTCTCGCCCAAGTGTCTTCCTAGGAGGGACCCACATTGTGTCCTCTGCCACTCACGAGCCACGGACTCCAAGACCCTGTGGCCATCCCTCCAGGAGCCAGGCCCCAGCGAGTGTAGAAGGGAGCACTGATGTATTCTCTGACGTTGCCTGTCCTTAGGGGGCTTATCCTGGCTCTGCCTCTCACTTCGAGCCTCTGGCAAGTGACGACCTCTCTGAGCTTTGGTTTCCTCATCCGTAGATGGAGCTAATAATAGTACACTTATAGGAGTGTGTCGGGATCAAATAAGACAAAACACGCAAACAGCCTAGCTAGCTAGCTGGCATAAAGTTGGCACTCAGTAAGTGCTACCAATACTGCTTAATGTCTTATGCTGGGAGAACCCACGTTGGAGTGAACAAGATCCAGGAAGAAAGCAACCACAGAAGAAGTGGTTTTTGTGTACTAGCTCCTGAGAGATTTGCTGTGGCCACTTCAGAGGGGAGATGGGGACCCATCATCTTAAGATTCCTGGGGGTGGTACCAGTTCATCGTTTCCCATGGAAATTCACCTCGGGGCTGTGTGCAAGCCATCACGCTTGAATTATGTGCTGTGTTCAGGTCCTTATTCCAAAGTCCTTCGTCCCCAGAGTCCTGAGATGTCATTGCCACGTCTCAGTAGTGTAGAGGCAGCTTAGAGAGATGAGACTTGACTTTGAATGGGCAGTGGGGTAGGGCTCTTGGGATTAAACACCTACCCAGGCTCCATGTAGGCTGTTGGACCAGTCTTTACTTTTGGGAAAAGCAGTTCAGTGTAGTGAAAGAACACATCCTTGGAGGTTAAACCAACTAGGGTGTTAATCCCATTTCTTCCGTTTGTTAGCTGTCTGCGTTTGAGCAAGTTCCTTCACCTTAGTTTCCTCACCTAGAAAATAGGTGTAGTTACCTCTCCTTCACAGTGTGAAGATTCAGATCAATGTACATTAAATGCTTGGCGTGTTGTAGATGGTCAGTCAATATTTGGGTTATTTTCCTTTTAGGAAAAATAAGGTTCTGAGAAGAAAAATTATCAGAATGACTAAAGAGGCAGTAACGTTCCTCCTTCACAAGTTGTCCCAACCCTGGAAAAACAAAGACATCAATCCCAGGCTCAAGATATTTTGTGCACCACTGCATTGGCATTCTAGATGTTTCTGTGCATTCCAGGGGCCTTTAACATTCCAGATTCCAAATATTATGTTTTTGCTTGACTGTCTTGGTGAATTAGTTGGAATTAGCAAACCAAAGCAACTATTAAGTGGTTGAATTCTTGAACTGGGTCCATTGGCCTGGCTACATCCTGTGTGATTAACAAGATTATTTCCCAGTAAAGATGGAAATAAATCATTTTCTGAGACTGGAGCCAAATTCATGATGTATAAGGGCTTGTGCTATATATCCTCTTCAACACTGATTCGACAAATAATTACTGTCTTCTCTGCCCCAGATTCTCTGAGATGGAGATCCTAGAGATGGAGCAGCTGGTAAGACAGAGAAGGGACTTGGGACTAACACTGTAGTCAGGGGGGTGGGCTGATGAGGGTCTAGGGCTAGGGTGCAAAGAACAGACAATACACAAATAAATATGTAGAGTAAATTCAGATAACTGCCCTAGGAAGGAGAAAGGGAAAGGGATTGACATGTTTGAGGATAAAGACGGACAGAGAGCTGGAGTTTATCGAAGAGGAGGAGAGTAGTTGGAGATATGGGGAAAAAAGACAGGGTCTTGCAGTTCACATAAGAGTTTGTAAGCTGTGGCAAGCAAAGAGACAGTATTTTATCTGAGTATGATGGAAAGTCATTGGAGATTTTTAAGACAGGTTATATAGAACGCACCTTGGTCTTTTCTCTCACACTCATAACACAACTCACTAAAAACCAGATTTTTAATTGAATGTAGAATAGAAACCCTGTTATCCAATATGATGGTCATTTAGTTAATCAAAAAAATCAATTAAAGTGGGAACTTATGACTAATGAATATGCCTTAAACATTTAATTTTCACTCTAAGCGTACAAACGTGCATTTACTTGCCATTCTTCTCATGCAGGGTCAAAAGTTTGAGTAGGAAGGTGTGGTTTGGAGTTCTCCCTTTGAAATTTGTGTAAACCCATAACCATAATGCAAGTGGATGTCCACTTCTGGTTTCTTGAAAGTGGGGCATCCACGTGATATGTAATGCATTTAATTCAGCTCTATACTTACAAGAAGAACTATTACTGGCACAGACCGGTCAGTGATGAACACAGTTGGTTCTTGGTAAACATCTAACTTCCTGGTGAGAGTAGATGTGTTGGACCAGGAAAGTTCAGCCTTTTCTGAGCAACAGTTGTTACATCTCATATAGGGAATAAAATGTCCAGGTTTATCCAGCAAGTCCTCTGAAAGCTTCGCCTGATTTGCCAAACCATATATCATCCAGCTGTGCTGGGCTTTAGGGAGTTATGGAAATATTGTAAGTGTCTCATCTGGGGCCGGGGATGGGATTGAATTATTTAAAGTATTGCTGAGCGAATCTCTTTGTAAAACGCGAGCCAAAGCATATAATTACTTCTTGATTAATTCCTAGGCAGAATCTGAACTTTTGCATATTAGATTTGCCCAAAGAGAAGTACCCTGGTAAGCTCCTATTTGTAAGTTATTTAACAATCCCTCAAAAAAAAAGAAAAAAAATCCTGGGAAGCAGAAGGGCTTTTATTCCTCCATGTTCCCTAATTTCTTTTGGAGGAAGTTATCTAGAGATGCTGGCTAAAGATTAAAAAAAGGAGTATATTTTATGGGGATGAGGACAACAAACCTCCTCTTTCAGACAGAACAGCAAGGATAGAAGTCTCTGGAACAGCAGACTCTCAAATCAATCCAGTGAGACGGGGTGGAGCAGTGGGCCCCAGCCAAAAGCCTCTTCAAGCCCTGGAAGGTAAACATGTGGCCCGTTTATGTCAAGAAAGATCCTACCCAGTCCCTCTCCGCACCCTGATCCCCAGCTCGGGTCACTGTGTCAGCAGGGCCCAGTGTCAAGTGCGTTCCTCTGGGGACACCATCTCAGTCGTGCTCCCTAACGAGCCCCAGTGTCCACACGTGATGCCTCTCTTATACCGGAAGCAGAGCTCAGGTCAGGAGCTTGTACATGAATAGTCTCTGAAAGGTGGCTTTGGCTTTTGACTTGCTGGAATGCAGGATGACTGACAGGTAAGGTCGGGGGTCAATCTGTAAAAAGAAGCAAACTTCTGTCTCTCCTGGATAACTGCAGCCACCCTGTGATTTCTCAGTTCTAAGCTTTCTTCCCAGCCCCCTCCGGCAATTGTTCCGAAAGAGATGCAGCCTGTGACTGGCTTGTGTAGAAACCACCAATGTCCTTTTTCCCTTAAGATGTGGCCCTCAGTTCCTCTGGCCTCAGTTCTCATGCCTTTCACAGGACCGGAGCCTAAAGACCTTAGCGGGCATGCTCTTGAGTGGTTCCCAAACTTTTGACTTTCCTGGCTCAGGAAAAACTCCAATTTCATTTTTCAGCGTGATGCACTTCTCACAATACATGAGGCCCAGAGCGCTGGAGAATCCGTCACCTGCCGCCACAGCTCCCCGTCCTGCCTCCACCCCTCTGTGCCAGGCCACACCTCCCACCCCATCGTCCGTACAAAGCGCAGAACCCAGTCTGTGATTCACACACCCCGAGTCTCTGCCCGGACACCCGTCCACACTTCACCCACTCCTAGAGACCTCCACTCACGTTTCAAGGCACAAATCAACCGTCATTTCTCCTTTCTGACTTTCTACAAACTCCTCGCCATTCCCTTGCCTGAAACAAGTAGTATTGCTTTTCTGTCTCTTTTTATGAAGTTTGTAAGCAATTCTATCATTTGATATCTATTTATCTATCATGCAACCCACAGAATTTTATTTTTTTAATGTTGGCTTGTTTGCATTTCCTGTCAGACTGTGAGCTCCCTGATGGACGGCAGACTTATGCCTCTTTTCCCCCAGCACCTATTCAGAGCATGGTGTGCAGTAGGCATTTGGCAAATATGACTCGAGCGCAGTCCTGCCCCGACAGGCAGTGTTTTGCCACTGTCCTCACTGAACTGTATTCACATCCGGAAACCGAAGCCCACGCTCAGTTGTCCCCTGGACCGTGTGGCTGCTCAGCTTTCCCACCCTCTGGCTAAAGGTACCGTCACCAACACCAGCAACAGTAGCTCTTGCTTGGATGGCAATTCGTAGCTTTTAGAGAGATTTCCACCCGCCGTCAGTCTGTGAGCATCTGGTAATGCCACAGGGGAGGCTGAACAGGGATTATCAGACCCATTCCACAGGTAGAGCAGCCGAGAGTCAGTGGGGTTTGAGCCAAGCTCACCCAGCCTGGGCAGGGAGCTTTCCTAGACCCCACGTCCACATGGGACGATGGGGAGATCCAGACCTGGTCTGAGATGGATGCATGACTATCAGGTTAGGGAAGGATGATGGGAAGATTATTATCAAAGACAGCAGATGACACCGAAAAGCTAAATAAAAGCAGGGTGGCCATATGCCCACATGAGTGCCACAAGTCTGGGTATATGACGTACCAGTGATCAAAGCCGGCGCAGAACCTAGAAGCCACATTAACAGGCATGAACTGTCTACCTCAACCTGCAGCACTGCAGCCATTCAGCTAGCGAGTTCCTCCTTTTACCTCATCAGTCCCTGGAGTGTCCTTCCGTGTCCCCCTCTGCCAACGCTGACTCCAAATCCCTCTTCTTCCTCCAGAGGGTCAGGGACTCTCAGCCCAGACTCCCTGAGGCCTTGGTGCTCCGATCCCATAAGCCCTCTTCCAAGGCTCCCACTGCCTGCCCCTCCTCCAGATGTCTGTCTTCAGCAGCTTGAAATAACTCCAGCATCCTGGTAAGGATCAGCCCTGCTCAGGAACGAGCAAAGCAGCCGTCCTCGTGTACAGCGAGCCCTCAGATGAAACAGATCAGATGCGCTGGAAGGCCAGGCCTTTCCCCAGGGCAGTGCCCTGTCAACTCTGGATGGCGGGCTGGAGCCAGCTCGCGTGTGCTCCCGGGAGCCGCTGTGCACATCTTTCCCCAGCTTCATGTTCTATGACATCACTTTGGGAGTTTGGCATCGTCTCTGTTGGGAGACCGTGGAAACTGGCAAAAGCCAATCATTAAGCGTTTACCATCACACCATCGGCACAGATCTTCTGGAGAACGTGATGAAAACTATGAAGCTTCTCCCAGGAAATCTGCACATATGCAGTGTCACGGCATGTGTTATACCGAATTTCAGGGACTTGTGGTCCTCTGAAACCCTGTGCTGGACCCTCAAGTTAGAGACCCTTATTCCTAAGCTTTCTGACGGTTCTCATGGGGAAACGAAAATAGCGATGAACACTGGAGCCAGATACTGAGCAAGGGATTTGAAAAATTTTGTTGCTAAACCTCATTCAATGTTTGGAAGCGTGATTGTGTCACCATTTTACGACCTCAGAGAGGTCGTATACCTTCCCCAGGATTTCATAGCTTTAAGTGGTTGAGCCAGGATTTGAACGCTGTTCACTGCACCATTTGGAATGCAGCTTTCTTTGGAAGAAACAGTGGAAAAGGCCACTGTGGAAGGCAGGATATGGCCCCTCCAAACATCCACGTGTGAATCCCACCCTACCTGTGAATATGTCACCTTACGTAGCAAAGGGTCTTGGCAGCTGGGATTAAGATTCAGGACCTTGACGTAGGAGATGATTCAGGATTACCCAGGTGGGCCTGATCTAACGACACGAGTTCCCCAAAGCAGGAGAGGGGCCAGAGGAGTGGGTCAGAGAGATGGGACGAGAGAAGGACTCCACTGACTGTTGATGGCTTTGAGGGTAGAGAAGGAGGACCGTGAACTGTGGCCTCTGGGAACGGCCTTCAGTTTACAGCCCGCGACAGAACGGGAACTTGGGTCCCTCCCCTCAGGGATCTGAATTCTGTCACATCCCCGATGAGTAGGAAACAGATTGTCCCGCAGCCACTGCCAAAGGAATGAAGCCCGCTGACCGCTTGATTTTGGCCCGATGAGACCTATGCTGGACCTTTGAACTCCAGAGCCTGTGAGATAGTACACGTGTGTTGTTTTAAGCCCCTTAGTTTGTGGCATTTCTTAGGGGGCAGCAGTAGGAAAGGAATAAAGTCACTTTCTCTTCAGGGCCTTCCGCGACGTTTCCCTTCCACACACTGTAGGGGAGGAGT